>NC_040080.1:5077998-5390498 GCF_003369695.1 Bos indicus x Bos taurus | reverse complement strand
AGACATGCCCAGCGACATCCAGTGGCTGTGGTCGGCCACCTCCCACGTGTGTTCTCAAGCCATGGTGCGTCTGCTCCCCGCTTCCAGGTAAGTGATTTGGTTGTGGGTCTGGGGGTCCACCCAGCACCCTCTCATCTGCTCAGGCCCCACGCGCCATCCTAGGTATGTCATCAAGCCCCGGAGAGGGGGCAGGGACCGTGTCCCCTGGTGCCAGAGGCCCTGCCTTACGGGAGGCAGCTGGGCCCATCAGAGGTCCCAGTGTACCTGCTGGAAGCTAGTGACCGAGACTCCCCTGCAAAGGGTGTCCTGAAGCCCGGGGAGGTGTGTCCATGGAGCGTAATTTTAAAAAAAGTTGTTTATTTAGCTGGGCCAGGTCCTACTTTCAGCATGTGGGATCTTGAGTTCTCGCGTGTGGGCTCTAGTTCCCTGACCAGGGATTGAACTCCGGCCCCTTACGCTGGGGTCATGGAGTCTTAGCCACTGGACAGCCAGGGGAAGTCCCCCACTGAGCCCATTTTGAGGGTAGAGGAGGGAGGAGCTGGCTGATGGAGCAGGAGCAGGGCCAGTGGACAGGTAGCATTGGTTTGCCTAAAGGGAGTGGCTCTGGGTACCGGTAGCACAGGCAGGGGGTGAGGCAGGGAGAGAGGGGCAGGGCCCCTCTGTGTGTGTGTCTGCGTGTGTGTCTGTGTGTGAATGTGTGTGTGTGAATATGTGCCCATCTGTTAATGCAAATTCCCGTCTGACCTTAGACCCCCTGAATCCCGGTCTCTTGGGCTGGAACCCGGCCACCCACACTGTTAACACGACCCAGGTACTGCTGCCACCACTTCCTGAATTCTGAAAACTAATGAGGAGCAAGGAGGGCCTGGTTCCCGTCAGGATTCTGGGACTTTTGTCCTGAACGTCGTGGACCTCGGCTTCCTCCCCCGTTCCCCGGGGGTGAGCCTCCTTGCCCCATTAGGTGTCTGCGAGGCTTTTGGGGGCCCCCAGCTCAGTCCTGACACATGGCAGGTGCTTGGGAGATGAGCCCTCCAGGTTTTCTATTAACAGACGTGGAAGGTTTAAAGTAGGGACGGAGGGGTCTGGCTTGTGTGGGGAAAAGGACAGCAGTGGCCTTGTGGAGGCCAGATCCCCAGAGAGGGCAGAACTGGGCCAGTGAGGGGAAGGGCTTGCTCTCCAGAGAAACTGCAGGGCTGAGTGCTGTTCGTAGGCTCCAGGTGAGAAGGATGATAGCAGCTGGGAGGCGCTGCTGAGCTCCAGGCTGGTCGGCAGGCAGGAGCAGGGGTGGGGGGGGATGGTGGTGTGGCTGCAGAGGGCCACCCTGGCGGGTGAGCTGATGTGCGTGGGGGTAACTGATGGGCTCCTCCGGGCCTGTGCACGTCCAGTGGGAGGTGTCCAGGTGGCTGGGAGGGCCACAGGTTTGGAGGCCTGGGATGGTGATGTCAGCCCAGCACGGGGATGGGGGTTCCGAGGAGGTGGTGAACTTGGGCTGGGCCACCCTGCACACCCCAGACCGTGTGACAATGTCCCCCCTCCCGCATCCCCACTGACACTGCAGACCAGAGCGGCAGGTCGGCAGCTGAGTCAGAATTCTTCGTTTGTTTCAGATCCCAAATCCCAGCAAGCAGCCAACGGCCTTCCTCCACAAACCCGGACACTGTGGGCGTCGCTGGGCTCTCTGCTCCTCCGAGGACCTGGACACGCACCCTGTGGATGTCCTGCAGAGGCCAGAGCTGACAACTATGATGTCCGCAGAATGACCTGTGTGCTGAGTTTGTAGTGTCCTGAAACCAAAGGCAATCTTTCTAACAAAAAGCTAGGAAGCTACTCTTGGTGTGCGCGGTGGGTGCAGAGCTCAAGCATATCCAGGATATGAGTCTCTAAATATCGTTGGCTCGGTTGGGAAACTGCACAAGGGAGCCCGGCGTGGGGGCATCTGTGGCTGACTCCTCACCCTCTCAGCTGCCCCAGGGCACGTTCCTAGGATGACTGGTGTTTGGATCAGGGACGTTGTGGCGGGGAGCTGGGCTGCCCTTTGTGCAGTCACAGTGGTTGGGGGGAAGGACTGTGGTCCCATCTCTCCATAGATAAAGCAGCCAGTGTCGGGGAGGTGGGGTGCCATCCTCCCAAGGACACCCCTGGTTTCAGGGGGCATTCCGAGGTGGTAACTTACGTGAACTCTGGTACATCTTTCTGCTGCTGCTACTGCTAAGTCGCTTCAGTCGTGTCCGACTCTGTGTGACCCCATAGACGGCAGCCCACTAGGCTCTTCTGTCCCTGGATTCTCCAGGCAAGAATACTGGAATGTGCCGGGGTCCAGCCCCGGCTGATCCAGGGTATTCGAAGGAGAGACAGCGTAGGCGAAGATCAGGAAACAACTGCTTAATTAAACGTTAATTAAGGATATAAGGAGTAATAGAATAAGGATAGTTCAGTAGGAAATTCAGTGAAGAAAAGAGGCTGAAATAAGGATAGCTCAGTGAGGAAATTCAGTGGAGAAAAGAGGCTGAATAATTCAGCCAGAAGGTGAGAGAAAGAACGACATGGGGAGACCAAGTTTCGGTGAACAAGGCCCGCACTTTATTTTCCAAAATAGTTTTTATACCTTAAGTTATGGATAATGGGGGAAGGGGTGGAGTCATGCAAGGACAGCAGCTCCTGGTCCTAAATGAAGCCAGGCTTTCTTCCTGCAAACTTATCATATGCAAAAGCTTAGGTGATTTGCATCATCTTCTGGCCCGGAGGCCTGTTAACATTTTAAGACCCTTTCTTCAAAAACTTATTTTTCTCTAAAGGTGATTGGTCAGGAGCCACCCTCCAAAAGCATTAGATAAAGTTGCATTCCTACAGAGCAAAGGTGTGGTGGGCTATAACAAGAAAAAGAATTAACTCAAGGGTCCCAGGTTACAAACATTAAAGCTACTACTTACACCAATTATATTAATCAATACACTGCCAGGGTCACAGGAGGTAAGGGATATGGAAACTTAGCAGCAAACATTGGCCCAACAAGTGAAAATCCCTTCACCAATACAATTTCTAATCAATCTTGTAACTACTCAAAAGAATCTGTGTTTAGACAGTTTAGAACATCTCCTGCCTCTCACAGTTGGGAGGCTTTGAACAATCACATGTGGCCAGAAAAACCTATTCAGGCAGGCTAGAGGATTTCCAAAGGAGTTTGTAGCTTAAACACTGTCACACCCAGGAATTATTAACTGGAGCTGCAAGCCAACTCCTCTCCCAGAGAGGTAGTGGGGGACAGCCCCCCGCAAAGTCAGAGGTGCAGGTGAAGGCACAAAGCAGAAAGTAGGCAGACTCTGGTTTTGGGGGTAGATGGGGGACTCCTGAGGCTCAATCCCGCCTTTGCGTATGCCGAGCCTCCTTCCTCATGACCTTTGTCATGGGCGGAGTTCCTCACGCTGGCTCCTGGCAGTGATAGAATTCCAGTTGAGCTATTCCAGATCCTGAAAGATGATGCTGTGGAAAGTGCTGCACTCAATATGCAATATGCCGGCTCCCGGCAGGAGTGGGTTGCCATTTCCTTCTCCAGTGCATGAAAGTGAAAAGTGAATCAGTCGTGCCCGACTCTTAGCGACCTCATGGACTGCAGCCTACCAGGATCCTCTGTCCATGGGATTTTCCAGGCAATAGTACTTACCTATCCTAAATATTTGGTGGAGTTATATTAAACATAACTCTCAGCAGGCACTGAGAGAGAGCATCAGAGGGCAGACAGATGGAAACCACAATCACAGACAACAGGCCAATCTGATCAAACGGACCACCCAAGACGGACGGGTCATGGTGGAGAGGTCTGACGGAATGTGGACGACTGGAGAAGGGAATGGCAAACCACTTCAGTATTCTTGCCTTGAGAACCCTTGAACAGCATGAAAAGCCAAAAAGATAGGACACTGAAAGATGAACCCCCCAGGTTGGTAGGTCGCTGATATGCTACTGGAGATCAGAGGAGAAATAACTCCAGAAAGAAATGAAGTGATGGGGCCAAAGCAAAAACACCACCCAGTTGTGGATGGGACTGGTGACAGAAGCAAGGTCCGATGCTGGAAAGAGCAATATTGCATAGGAACCTGGAATGTTAGGTCCATGAATCAAGGCAAATTGGAAGTGGTCAAACAGGAGATGACAAGAGTGAATGTCGACATTCTAGGAATCAGCGAACTGAAATGGACTGGAATGGGTGAATTTAACTCAGATGACCATTATATCTACTACTGCGGGCAGGAATCCCTCAGAAGAAATGGAGTAGCCATCATGGTCAACAAAAGAGTCTGAAATGCAGTACTTGGATGCAATCTCAAAAACGACAGAATGATCTCTGTTCGTTTCCAAGGCAAACCATTCAATAGCTTGGTAATCCAAGCCTATGTCCCAACCAGTAACAGTGAAGAAGCTGAAGTCGAACAATTCTATGAAGACCTACAAGACCTTCTAGAACTAACACCCCAAAATGATGTCCTTTTCATTATAGGGGACTGGAATGCAAAAGTAGGAAGTCAAGAAACACCTGGAGTAACAGGCAAATTTGGCCTTGGAGTACAGAATGAAGCAGGCCAAAAGCTAATAGAGTTCTGCTAAGAGAACACACTGGTCATAGCAAACACTCTCTTCCAACAACACAAGAGAAGATTCTACACATAGACATCACCAGATGGTCAACACTGAAATCAGATTGATTCTATTCTTTGAAGCCAAAGATGGAGAAGGTATATACAGTCAGCAAAAACAAGACCAGGAGCTGACTGTGGCTCAGATCATGAACTCCTTATTGCCAAATTCAGACTGAAATTCAAGAAAGTGGAGAAAACCATTCAGATATGACCTAAATCAAATCCCTTATGACTATACAGTGGAAGTGAGAAATAGATTTAAGGGACTAGATGTGATAGAGTGCCTGATGAACTATGGACGCAGGTTCATGACATTGTACAGGAGACAGGAATCAAGACCATCCCCAAGAAAAAGAAATACAAAAAAGCAAAATGGCTGTCTGAGGAGGCCTTACAAATAGCTGTGAAAAGAACTGAAGTGAAAAGCAGAGGAGAAAAGGAAAGATATAAGCATCTGAAAGCAGAGTTCCAAAGAATAGCACAGAGAGATAAGAAAACCTTCCTCAGAGATCATGCAAAGAAATAGAGGAAAACGATAGAATGGGAAAGACGAGATCTCTTCAAGAAAATTAGAGATACCAAGGGAATATTTCATGGCAAAGATGGGCTCAATAAAGGACAGAAATGGTATGGACCTAACAGAAGCAGAAGATATTAAGAAGAGGTGGCAAGAATACACAGAAGAACTGTACAAAAAAGATCTTCATGACCCAGATAATCACGATGGTGTGATCACTGACCTATAGCCAGACATCCTGGAATGTGAAGTTAAGTGGGCCTTAGAAAGCATCACTACGAACAAAGCTAGTGGAGGTGATAGAATTCCAGTTGAGCTATTCCAAATCCTGAAAGATGATGCTGTGAAAGTGCTGCACCCAATATGCCAGCAAATTTGGAACACTCAGCAGTGGCCACAGGACTGGAAAGGTTCAGTTTTCACTCCAATCCCAAAGAAGAGCAATGCAAAGAATGCTCAAGCAAACCACACAGTTGCACTCATCTCACACGCTAGTAAAGTAATGCTCAAAATTCTCCAAGCCAGGCTTCAGCAATATGTGAACCATGAACTTCCTGATGTTCAAGCTGGTTTTAGAAAAGGCAGAGGAACCAGAGATCAAATTGCCAATATTCACTGGATCATGGAAAAAGCAAGAGAGTTCCAGAAAAACATCTATTTCTGCTTTCTTGACTACGCCAAAGCCATTGACTGTGTGGATCACAATCAACTGTGGAAAATTCTGGAAGAGATGGGAATACCAGACCACCTGACCTGCCTCTTGAGAAATCCGTATGCAGTTCAGGAAGCAATAGTTAGAACTGGACATGGAACAACAGACTGGTTCCAAATAGGAAAAGGAGTACGTCAAGGCTGTATATTGTCACCCTACTTATTTAACTTATATGCAGAATACATCATGAAAAACGCTGGGCTGGAGGAAGCACAAGGTGGAATCAAGATTGCCAGGAGAAATATCAATAACTTCAGATATGCAGATGACACCACCCTTATGGCAGAAAGTGAAGAACTAAAGAGCCTCTTGATGAAAGTGAAAGAGGAGAGTGGAAAAGTTGGCTTAAAGCTCAACATTCAGAAAACGAAGATCATGGCATCCGGTCCCATCACTTCATTGCAAATACATGGGGAAATAGTGACTGACTTTATTCTTCTGGGCTTCAAAATCACTGCAGAATGGTGACTGCAGCCACCATCTGAAATTAAAAGATGAAATTCAAAGGTGCATACTCCTCGGAAGGAAAGTTATAACCAACCTAGACAGGGTATTATAAAGCACAGAGACATTACTTTGCCAACAGAGGTTCATCTAGTCAAGACTATGGTTTTTCCAGTGGTCATGTGTGGATGTGAGAGTTAGAATATAAAGAATGCTGAGCACAGAAGAATTGATGCTTTTGAACTGTCCTGTTGGAGAAGACTCTTGAGAGTCCCTTGGACTGCAAGGACATCTATCCAGTCCATCCTAAAGGAGATCAGTCCTGAATTTTCATTGTAAGGACTAATGTTGAAGCTGAAACTCCCAATACTTTGGCCACCTGATGTGAAGAGTTCATTTGAAAAGACCCTGATGCTGGGAAAGATTGAGGGCAGGAAAAGTGGATGACAGAGGATGAGATGGTTGGATGGCATCACTGACTCAATGGACATGGGTTTGGGTGGACTCTGGGAGTTGGTAATTGACAGAGGCCTACATGCTACAGTTCATGGGGTCGCAAAGAGTCGGACACGACTGAGCGACTGAACTGAACTGAACTTATATTAAACAAAGGATTCTTAAAATCTCTTGAATTATCTATTATGAGGATCAAGAAAACATTCAGAGAATAAGTCTTGAAAATAGAAATCCAGTGCATAAGACAGTCACCCTGGCACCTGCCCCCGCACCCCTCCCCCACGAGCTCTAATGGAGACGAGCAGGAGGCAGGCACGCACCGTCTCTCCAGGGTGGTAATCTGTTGGCAGGCACAGATTACATGGGCCCACTGCCCGTGTAATATGACCCAAGGAGCAATGTGGCGTGCGTTTTGCTTATTTATGCATTTGAGGATACCAAAAAGGAAAGGAACAATCAGCTCAAATCCTACTTCTGGGCGTGCAAAGTCACAGCTCTCACCCACATCGTGTAGGTGTCCTGGAGCCGAAGAACCAGCAGGGCCAGACAGAGCACCGCACCGTGAGGGCAGCAGGCAGGGACTGCCTGTGAAAACACAGGGTCGGCTCGCAGTGCAGGGAAGTGCCCCATGGGGGCTCCTGGCTGGCTCCTCACATTTCTGGGGTCTCCTGTGCTGGTAACCCTCACTTCCCGAGTGAGGCAAGGCTGAGTGGTGGGCTCTCTGGCCACCTGGGCCCCAGGTCAAAGCACTGTCCCCTTGCTGAGCTGACCTGGACTCCTGGTGACACCCTCACACCTTCCCTGAGCCCGGTGCTCGGGGTCCCAGTGGCCTTCTCTGCCAGAACCATCGCCCGGGTCTTAACACATGCAACCCCACCTTAGCAGCATCTTACAGTAACCAAGACACTTTCATTTATATAGTATTCTCTGCACTGGTTCTGACGTCATCGTAGGGAAAAAGATGTGTTAAGATAGGATTACATGGGACTTATTTTCTTACTGTCTGTGATTATTCCATCTTCTTACGATCAGCATGTGTTTTATTAATTCGTTTCAAACGTGCAGTAACACGAGGAAGTGTATTACTGTTTCTTAGGAATATCCCGGGTTCCGCCTCACTGGTGCCTTGTCTCCTCATTGGCTGACCCAGGCCTCCCCCCGACATCCTCACCGCCCCCCAGGCCCTCACCTCTCCAGCACTGCGGGTTTCTCATCAGCGTGTAAAACATTCTCAAGTTTCTCCCACCTTGTCAAATATTGATGATCCGCTCGGTATGCGGGGATGCTCCAGTATCAGGAATCATTGGTGTGCAGTGTGATTCATGCCAGGGAGCAACCGTCTGTTTGGTAAACAGATAGCAGAGCCTGCTGAGAAGCATGAGCCCAGTCTTGCTAAGGAAATAAAATGTGTGTGTAGAGTGGACACTGAAAGACTGTTTGCCCGGTTACCGACGGTGGTTACCATGATGCCGTCCCCTGTAATTACATTTTATATTAAATTTCTGCGTTCATCACGATATAATTCATAACAACTGTGATTGTTCAACTGCTTCCCCGTGTCTCTGCATCCTTCGCGCTGTGCTGCTTTCCTTGCCTCACGGCCAAGCTCCTTTTATCTCTTCTGGGACCCCCCACCCGATCCCTAAGCAGGTTCACGGGTCCGCTGCCCCAGATGGGCCACGCCAGGCCAGGCGGCCTTCACGTGCTCTGTCCTGAACACTGAGGCCCAGACCCTCCTCCCTCTGGGACCCCAGACTCCCCGATTTCATCCTGGGTACCCGGCTCTTCCCCAGGGCCTGGATGTGCAGAAAGCATCCAGCCACCCCTGGGGAGGCCTCACTCACTCCGAGGACTCCCCAGTCTCTGGTTCGCGGGAGAGCCCACCTAACACCCCCCACCTGCCCCTGGTTGCCTCCCTCACACCCTCCCCCAGGGCAGAGCCCCTCAGCTCTTTCATCGGAGCGAGGAACGAGCCAGGAACGAGCAGCGCCTTGAGTCCCGCCGCCCTTCTCCCCCAGCTAGTCCCTGTCCTGCCCGTCCACCTCCACTTCCACTTCAGGCATCTGGAAGCCAGTCCCTCTTGGCAGCCTGCCCCTGCCCTGGGCTGTGGCAACAACTTCTGGGCAGGGGCTGGTGGCCTGAACTCTGCCTCGGGCCATTCTTGGGCCCAGAATCGGTCAAGTCACCTCCCACCCCAACCCGAAGAAGATGCCTTCCCTGCAACGCCCCCAGCCCCGGGCATCCTGCCTGGTCTTCCACTCCCTGCTGGCACCCTTGTCCTTTCCTCTTAGCCGCTCACCTTCACTCCTCCGGTGGCAGGAGCTGGGGAGACGGGACGGAGGCGAGGCCCTCACCTCAGGCCACCCCAAACTAAAAGCAGGGGTCGCCACTGCAGGGATCTGTGAAGACCCAGTGTGCCTTCCTCATGACCTCTGAGACTCAGGGTTTGCCTTTGTCAAGGGAACCAGTGTGGTCACTAACCTGCATTTAGGTCAGCCCTTCGTAAACCAAGTTTTCCAGAACGCTGATGTTCTTGCAGATGGGACTAGGGACTTTTATCAGTTAGGATAGACGGTGTTATGTTCCCCAGAGTCTCACTTCTCAGGCCACCCTGCGGACCCAGGTGGCCCAGCCTGAACCTGTCCCTGCCTCTGGGCCCAGGGTCGGGACGGCGGCGGGGGAGGAACATGGTGCTTGAAGGTTTCCATCCAGGTGTCAGCTCTCCCTTCCGCCCACCACTTGTTGACCAAAGCAAGTCACATGGATGGGGGCATGCAAACCCAAGTCTACCTTTTGCCCCAAAGAGGAAGAGCAGAAATTCTGGTGAACAGGGCCACTGAAAACCTCAAAAAAACCACAAAGTCTTTATGGCAAAATAAATAACCCAGGAAATACTGGGTTAAAGAAACCCTAACAGGTGTATGCATTACAGGATGTCTCAGAGCCTTTGAAATGTTAATGTACGGGGAATTCCCTGGCAGTCCAGTGGTTAGGACTCCATGCTTCTATTTCAGGGGGCATAGCAGGGGGCAAGGGCTTGATCCCTGGATAGGAACTAAGATCCTGCATGCCACACGGCGTGACCAAAAAAAAAAGCGTACGTTGTGACCAGAGAGGGCAGAGCTGTGACTGTGTTTGACACGTCCTCAGCTACCCTGGCCCTTGTACAGAGTAGGCTCTCAGATATTTGGCTCAGGACTTGTGTTGTAATCTGCAGGTCAAAGTCACGGCTTATCTTTGAGAGGAGGCTTTCGTAAGAAAATAACAAGGAAATGCAGGAAGAAAGCCTAGTTTATTCAGCGTTCAGTGAGCCAGGCCCCGTCTTCTCTCTCCTTAAATCCTCACTACACCATTATGCTTTAGGAACCACTATCTTCATCTTGTACTTGAGAAAACTGAGGTTCAGGCAACAGGAGGATGAATTTTAAAAATAAGTGTCCAACTTGTGTGACTTGTGCTTAAAATTTGCTCCTTCTCCTAGATTATCTTTGGAAATCTGTGTCCAAGTTTTCACACATCACAATCTTTTGTGTCTGAGCTGGGGATCGGTAAGACCCTCAAAGCGTCACTTTGGTGGCCAGAGGCAGGTGTCCGGGGACCCAGGGTCCAGGCCTGTGGGCACTGAGCCGAGGCCCCTCGGGGTCTTGCCCAGAAACAATCCAGCACAGCCTGTTATATATGCTCCCCCCTCCCTTTTAAGGGTCGGGAGGCTTCTGAGTCATATCTACTTCACTGCCCTGTCTCCGGACCCTGGGACATGTGGGCATCATTCAGAGGTGGCTAAGAGCCAGTGGCGGGGCCATATCACTCTGGGTCCAGCTTGGCTATAGGGTAAGTTGCTTACTCTTTCTGGGTCTGTTTCATCCTTTATAAAAGCTCCCCTGTGATGGTTAACTGTATGTGTGTGTGTGTACACGCACATGCTCTCTCTAGGCCTGGGTTTAGGCTGTGTGTGTGTGCACGCATGCGCACATGTTCTCTCTCTCTAGGCCTGGTTGCAGCTGTGTGGGTGTGTGTATACACACACATGTGCTCTTTCTCTCTAGGCCTGGTTGCAGGCTCTATGTGTGTGAGTGTGCTCACATGCTCTCTCCCTCTAGGCCTGCTTGCAGCTGTGTGTGTGTGTGCGCTCACATGCTCTCTCTAGGCCTGCTTGCAGCTGTGTGTGTGTGTGTGTGCTTACATGCTCTCTCTAGGCCTGGTTACAGCTGTGTGTGGGTGTGCACACGTGCTCTCTCTCTCTAGGCCTGGTTGCAGGCACTGTGTGTGTGAGTGTGCTCACATGCTCTCTCTCTCTAGACTTGGTTGTAGGCTCTGTTTGTGTGGGTGTGCACACGTGCTCTCTCTAGGCCTGGTTGCAGGCTCTGTGTGTGTGTGTGCTCACATGCTCTCTCTCTCTAAGCCTGGTTGCAGGCTCTGTGTGTGTGGGTGTGCACACGTGCTCTCTCCCTCTAGGCCTGGTTGCAGGCTCTGTGTGACTGTGCTCACGTACTCTTCTCCCTCTAGGCCTGCTTGCAGCTGTGTGTGTGTGTGTGTGTGGGCGTGCACACGTGCTCTCTCTAGGCCTGGTTGCAGGCTGTGTCTGTGTATGCGTGTGTGTGCACCTGCCCTTTCTCTCTAGGCCAGGCAAACCTTTACCTTATTTACTAACCTTATGAGGTAGATACCATCACCACCCTCACTTCACCAAAGAGGAAACTGACCCAGAGAGGTACAGGCCCTGCCTAAGTCCACACAGCTTAGCAGTGACAGAATCATGGCTGAAACCCAACCAGTGGGTCGGCCCATAAAGCCAGCTCTCATAACCATTAATGGGGAGCTAATCTGGTTGTGGTTTCCTGCCAAGGGGTGATCCTAAATGGCCTAAACGAGTACAAAAGCCCAGGACCCGTTACTTCCCAGTGTAAAATATAAAACATGTAAAACAATAACCTGTTTTTGGTCCTTAGCAAGCTCATCTCTATTTTACAGTGGAGAAAAGTAACCCTTAAAGAGGGTGTAACTTGCCAGGGGTCAACTGCTAACTTACAGCCCAGTTCTTCCATCAGCTCGCTGTCCTTCAAATGTATGCCCAGACCCAGAAGCCTCTGGGCCAGACCTCTGTCACAGCCCTGCCCCGCTTGCAGATGCTCTGTTGCTGCCGCAGCCTCTGCTTCCTCCTCCCCCTTGCTGAGCACCTCTCCACTCAATTCTGGCCAAGTTCCTTATAAGCAGGTGAGTAGCCCAAGTCTTCAGAGACTTTAGAAATGAGTGATAAAGTCAGACACAGACCTAAAGCTTTTTAGAATGTTGCTGTTTAATCAGGAAGTCGTGTCTGCCTCTTTTACAACCCCATGGACTGTAGGCCACCAGTCTCCTCTGTCCATGGCATTTCCCAGGCAAGAATACTGCAGTGGGTTGGCATTTCCTTCTGCAGGGGATCTTCCTCACCCAGGGACGGAACCTGCACTGCAGGCAGATTCTTTACTGTGGGGTTCTTAAACATAATGGCTAAAAGAATTATGTAGCCCACTTTAAAAAACTCACATCTCCAGGTTCTACTTTCCGGGGGTTGGTTCAGTAGATCAGGGCTGAGGCCCAGGAATGTGCATTTTTAATATAAGCAGTGTCTTTCTGTCTGCTGTAGCCTACGGTGGGAGAGCAGTTAATTCAGGAAATATTAACTGAGTCGCTACACCACGCCAGGCACTGTGCAGCCTCTGGGCTCGTGGAGCGAAGGACTGGGCCCTGCCTCCAGGCACTAGTCCAGCTCAAACAGATAACTAGGTCAACTGGCAAGGAATGCAGTGTGGGAAGGGGCGCCTGGGAGGAGCTAATGTCTTGTTTCTTCCCAGGCAAGAAGGGGAACATGGACTTAATATTTACCCCAGGAAGGCAAGAGAATTAAGGTACTGCTACTTAAATGGGAAAGGGTGTCAGAGTCTCTGGGAAGGGGTGGAAACGTGAGACCACATGATACTGAAAACCCTTCTCTTGTTTCTCTCACTGCATTTATCACCATGTGCTATTACTTATTACATGCTGTCATTTGAGACAGGAAGCTGTTTCCACCACCAAAATAAAGCCCCATGTTGCAGGGAGAAGTCAATTCTGACTCCACCTTGAAACTGTTCCACTTGCTTTCTGTTGCTTTCGTTATTACAATCATACATAATGCCCTGCCTCAGAGAATTCTGCCCCTCTGCCTGTTAAGCTAAAGTGCCTTTGTGCATAACCCTGTCCACCTGGAGAAGGCAGGAAGAAAGAAGTTAACACATCTCTCTGCCTGAGACTTGGCATTCTAAAAGAGTATTTCCAAGATTAAAGGCCTTTATTTTACTTTGTCTCCTCATCCCTCCCCCATCTCAGATCCATAAAAGAACCTGGCATCCAGACCCCTACAAGATGGGTTACTTTGAGACATCAGTCTGCCCTCTTCTCAGTCAGCCAGCTTTCCAAATAAAGTCAGACTCCTGGCCTCATTTCCTCCTCTCCCCAGATTCACTGCCTATCCTACCAGGATCAGAGCGAGCTTAGACTCAGTAACACCAGAGCTGTCTTGTTTTTCAATGTGAATAGTCCCCACGTCAACCCTGGTTAACACTCTTGACATTTACTGCAGTTGAAAGAATAGGGGTCATTGACTAGCTGCTCACTCAGTGCCCAGCCCTGTGCCCGGCGCTTTTTATACTGTCGTGCAAAAGCCTTGTAATCCATCCCTGCTAAGCAGGTAAGACGTCACCTTCATTCTGTCAACGAGGAGCCTTAGCCCTGGGAGCTTCAGAGACCTGAAGGGTCAATGTGGCCAGCGGGAGAGGTGCAGGGCGCCAATCCGGATTTGTGAGGCTCCGCAGGCAGGGGCGGGGGAGGCCACAGCCGCAGCCAGGCGTGGAGAGCCGCGGCGCTTCGCCAGAGTGCGGGGACCAGAGAGGCACCGCGGAGTCAAGGACATTGACACGAGTTTGAGCAAACTCCGAGGAGGTGGCGATGGACAGGGAGGCCTGGCGTGCTGCAGTCCATGGGGTCGCAAAGAGTCTGACATGACTGAGCGGCTGAACTGAACTAAACACGAGGTTTAAGGGAAAGACATGAGGCCCGACGCGCTCACCAGCTGGCGTACTGTACCCCAGGGGCAACTCCGGGGCGCCTACCCCCACTAGACAACCACGGAGACCCGCCGTCCACTCGCCGCCAGCTCCTCTGAACGCCCACGAACGCGCGGTGCTGGGGCCGTCTCCGGGTCTCAGGGCTTCCGGGCGTTCGCGTGTACATCCGGGTCACGGACGCCTATGAGCCAATGAGCGGAAGCACCGTGAGCCAAGGGGAGGGGCGAAGGCGGGACATCATGGCCGCCCCCAGTCCGCAGCGTCTAGGGGCTTGTGGGTGTTGCCTTAACCCGGAGCTCGGTCACCGGAGCCCCGCCCTCTGTCCTCACCCGCCGAGCCTTCGTCCGGCCGGGACTGCTCTGGGAGGCGGCGGCCAGAGAGGGAGCCATGGGGACGGTGCACGCCCGGGTAAGAGGCCCAGCGACCCGCGCGGGCTGCGTGACCTCGGGGCGGGCGCCGCGAGGAGACGCTCTCGCGGCTGCGCCCGGGGCTGCCCGGGTAAAAAGAGGGCGGCGGGGCCCGCTAGCCTTCGGGGAACGGTGCCGGGGTGGGGGTGGGGGGAGCCCCAGCGCTGCGCCGCCGCGGGCCGGGTGGAGGAGGCTGCAAAGATGCCTCCACCCGCTACGGCAGGCTTCCGAACTGGAAAACCGATACCCAGAGGAGAGACCTGACTTGCCCAAGGTCACTTAGCAGTGGGGCCTAGAAAGGGCCAGCAGGCTTTCCGCGATGTCTTGCAGCGGAGGAATAAATTTTTTCTGCCCTCAGCGGTTTCGGGCGTCTGAGTTCCTTCAGTTCAGTCGCTCGGTCGTGTCCGACTCTTTGCGACCCCGTGGACTGCAGCATCCCAGGCCTCCCTGTCCATCACCGACTCCCGGAGTTAGCTCAGACTCATGTCCATTGAGTCGGTGATGTCCCCCAACCGTCTCATCTTCTGTCGTCCCTTCTCCTCCCTCCTTCAATCTTTCCCAGCATCAGGATCTTTTCCAATGAGTTGGTTTCTTCGCATCAGGTGGCCCGCATCAGGTGGCCAAAGTATTGGAGTTTCAGCTATAGCATCAGTCCTTCCAAAGAATATTCAGTACCGATTTCCTTTAGGATGGACTGGTTGGATCTCCTTGCAGTCCAAGGGACTCTCAAGAGTCTTCTCCAACACCACAGTTCAAAAGCATCAATTCTTCGGCGCTCAGCTTTCTTTATAGTCCAACTCTCACATCCATCCATGACCACTGGAAAAACCAGAGCTTTGACTAGATGGATCTCTGTTGGCAAAGTAATGTCTCTGCTTTTTTGCTTTTTCCAGTCTCTCCCGCTCAGCCGCTGCTGGGGTCTTGTGAGGCTTTCCTAGAGCAGGAAGCATCTTCTGAAGTCTTCCAACCCAGGCTCAGGAGTCCTCATGTCTCGTGGTTACTGCCGCGCAAAGAGGAAACCCGGCTGAGTGGAGGCAGTAATAGTGTCCACTCACTGGGCCCTTGGGAGAATTGAAACAATGCATGTAAATGCACTTGCTTGCCTGCGGTGCGGTAGGCAGACTGCCCAGCTGCTCTCCTTTATCGCAATCTTAACTGAGGCCCAGAGAAAGAATATATGTCCAAGGCCTTACTGTTCAAGCCTCAGAATGTTCTGAAACTGAATGTTCGGAACCATCTGCATGTTCCTGAGTCCCAGCCCACAGCACAACTTTTTCTGCAGCGTAGATAGCTGCGCTGCTCAGAAGTTTTCAGGAGTTTTCCTGAATTTAGCACAGATGTCTCAGCATGGTGTCCGGAATTGAACTTAACCTCCCTTTGCCAGATATTTCCTTCAAATAAAACACTATTTGGACCGTGCTGGTGGGCGTAGCTCCTCTCTCTCATCACTCGCAATAGCTGGCGAAACGGGCCAGTCTCTTAGAAGTGAAGTGAAGGTTCCTCATTCGTGTCCGACTCTTTGCGACCCCGTGGACTATACAGTCCATGGAATCCTCCAGGCCAGAATACTGGAGTGGGGAGCCTTTCCCTTCTCCAGGGGATCGTCCCAACCCAGGGATCGAACCCAGGTCTCCCGCATTGCAGGTGGATTCTTTACCAGCTGAGCCACAAAGGAAGCCCATGGTTTTTTAGAACTCAGTTCAAATCATTTTCTGCACAAACCTTGTCTCCCGTCCGTTCCTCATTTTGGATGTGCTACCAACCTCCTTGATTGACATTTCTATTCTGGTGCTCTGTTTTAGCTCTGCATTTTTCACTTAACCTTTTAGATTCTTAGTTTCTAGATGACAATATGAACCACATCTTATTTGCCTTGGATCCCTTGTAGCATCTTGGCAAAGTTGTTTACCGATGGTCAGCTGTGTGCTGCCTGGCACTGTTCTAGGTGCTCAGAGTACAGGAACAAAAAGACTTTGCTTTTATCGAGCTCCTTTGACACGGAAACTGCCACTCCTTTGTTGAATATATTGACAAAAAATAATTTCAGTTCTTTAACTTCACTAGCTAGTGTTTGAATTTTTTGGTCAGAACTCACAGTAAGAAAACTTCCCATATTTGCTATCTAGTACCCTCATGCATATGTGAAACAAAAGTTTTCTGAATCAGGACTTCCCTGGCGGTCCAGTGGTTGGGATGCTGTTTCCACTGTGGGGCAGGGGGTGCAGGAAAGGTTCAATCCCAGGTTGGGGAGCTAGGATCCCAAACATTTCGTGGCAAGACCAAAAAATTTTTTAAAAAATTGGAATAAAAAAGTTTTCTGAAACAGTATTTATCATCTTTTTGTTTTTCTGGTATTTTCTGTCTCATTCTAGTCTATATCACTTTAAAGATGGTGTTCATAACTCATTAAATTTATTTCATGTCCTGTTTCTTCTGTTAGCACTGCCTTGCCCAGTGCTTGGCATGTGGTGCTCGGTAAAGTTTGTCGACTCACAGTAGACATCTGCTTAAAGGTTAGAGGCTGGATCCAAATATTTATTTTAATTCATTTCACTGACTACTTAGCCAGGCACTGCAATGTAAATTCTGTGAAGGTGAGACTCTTGCAAGTGCTTGTCACGTAGTGAATGGATATTTGGTGAATGAATGAATCTCTACTGGTGAAGCAGTTAATCTAGGACATCAAGCTTTGGTGCAATTGGTGAGACTGTAAAGACACCATCTGTTGAACTTAAAGTGTAAATTTCGGATTTAAGACTACAAATGGGTGTGACAAGTCTTTGGTGAAATATGTTCTGTGCTTCGAGATTTTAGGAACCACAAGGGAATTTTTTTTAGCACAATAGCACATGAACTTTATGTCCAGACAAAAATCTGTTTGTCAAGCATTCGGATTTAGAACAATGAATATGTGTGTATGTTCCTAACCATAGTATATACTCTGCATGTAGGATTTACTCATCTGTAATACACTTTTTAGCACTATGTAAAATCCCAGGGACAGGGGAGCCTGGTGGGCTGCCGTCTATGGGGTCGCACAGAGTTGGACACGACTGAAGGGACTTAGCAAATGTAAATACAGAAGCATGTTCATGAAAGGTTGCATTAAAAAGTTACTATTTTAGGGACTTCCCTGGCAGTCCAGTGGTTAAGACTTCGCCTTCCAATGCAGGAGGTGTTTGTCTGATCCCTGGTCAGAAAGCTAAGATCCCACATGCCTTGTGGCCAAAAAACCAACAAACATAAACCAGAAGCAATATGATAACAGACTCAATAAAGACTTTAAAAATGGTCCACATTAAAAAAAATTAAAAAGTTACTATTTTGATTTGTTCGCATGTTTGAGAAATACAGTAATGATCCCGTTTTAAATATTTACACAACAAAAGTGAAAGGATAATTATGTGAAATAAATTCTATTTCTTTGCCCAACATCATCTTCCCTTTTTACTCATGTAAGTAATCCATGTCAACCCCCGGGGGAAGGACCCAGTCTGTCTTATTCACGGCTGCCTTCCCTGCTCTTAAGCAGACAGTAGGCACTCAGATATTTATTAAACTTGAGAACAAAAGAAAAAAAATAATTCACTAACCCATTCCATAAATGCGTATTTCTGATGTAGCCGGGCAGGTAAAAATAGAAAGGAGTACTTGCCAAGGTCGTAAACTTCGGCCGAGGGGTATCCCTGTGAAGGAGGGCCGGATTCTCGCTGAAGAAGCAGGGACGGCTCACAGAGGAGATAACGCCGACGGTGGTTCTTCAGCTCACCTCTGGGGAGGAGGCTGGTTGTCCTGGGCGGAGAGGACCGGGGGCGCCCAGACAGGAGGGCGAGGGCTGCGCGTGGTCGGGTCGAGTCTGGAGTAGCGGAAGGGGCTGCGTAGTGGAGCTCCTCCGCGCCCCGCTGAGGAGTCCGCTGCACTGCGTCCCTGGGGGCGCTTTTTAGGGCCAGGATGGGAAAGCGGCCATGGTACTGTCAGGCAGTTCCTTTCCAGAGGACCAGCGCCATGATGAAGGGTGTGCTGACAGGCCACTGACCATTCCAGGGAAAAGGCGAGAACGGCCCGGAGCCCGCCTTGCTGCACGGTCCGCAGGCGGCAGACAGGCCCGCGCGCTTCAGAAGTGCTTCTCTCTGGAGAGAGCTGGTGGCGGGAGGAAGCAGCCGGCTACGGGTACCATGGTGCTCCCAGAGCTGCCTGTGTGTGCACCCACCTGGTGCCACTCGAGCGTCTGGGAGTCACGTTGTTCAGTCGTGTCTGATTCTTTGTGACCCCGTGAAGTGAAGTCGCTCAGTCGTGTCCGACTCTTTGCGACCCCATGGACTGTAGTCCACCAGGCTCCACCATCCATGGGATTTTCCAGGCAAGGGTCCTGGAGTGGGTTGCCATTGCCTTCTCCAGATCTTCCCTACCCAGGGATTGAACCCGGGTCTCCAGCAATGTATTGGCTCCGGCTTTACCATGTGACCCCCTGGACTGAAACAATTATGTATGTAATAAATATACCATATTATATGTGCATTGTTTTGCATACTATTATCATATCTCCATAATTATTACTGTAGAATCCTTCCTCAGAAGATGCTTGAACGCTTTGGAGGTAATGTCACTTCAGACTGAAGGACTGCTTTCTGGCATATGCTGCTCCCCTCAGTGTGTAAGTGAGACTTTCTGAACCAAAACAAATCTTATCAGAGTCCGAAGAAGTATCTTTAAATAATTTGGTGTGTTAATGTAACTATCCTAGATTGTATCTAGTTTTGATTTAAAAAAATGAGGACGCTTTCTATAACAGGAAAGCAATTTTTTTTTTTTGTTTTCACATGGGTCTCAGGTGTACAAAGCTAAGTTCTTGGAACAGTCATTGTAGTTTGCGCCTGATCCTTTTGTTGATTAATTTTCACCTTTGTTTTCTGTAATAACAATACTCTGGACCCCGAAGGGTCACTGTCAGCCAAAGGCTCGCAAGTCGACAGCTGCTCCCATTCTCTGTGCTCCCCACCCCACTGCCACCAGCACTAGAAGGGGCTGTGGTCCTGAGTTTTCTGGAGCGCCATCTGAAGACGAAAACGAAAAGATTTGGCTTTTTAATGGAAGTTCATTTATCTGTGGTTCCCCCCACTCCCTTTCAGAGTTTGGAGCCTCTTCCAGCCAGTGGACCTGATTTCGGAGCATTAGGAGAAGAAGCTGAATTTGTTGAAGTTGAACCTGAAGCTAAGCAGGAAATTCTTGAGAACAAGGATGTACGTATCCCGTGGAGGGCGAGGGCTCCATACTGTTGTTGCTAGAAGCACTCGCTTCCACAAACCTCTGGGAAAACAGACGGGTTAATCTTGTTGACACCTTAATCAAAGAAGAGTTTGCAGCCAGCTACATTTTAGAAAGACTGGACGCTGAAAGAAATAGCTTCTGGTTTTAGAGGAACAGTTTTTTCTTGGTGATTCTTTGTGTGGGAAGGGTAAACAAACCCATTTTTGTATTTCTGTTAGGAAAAAAACCCAAAAGTATTTCAAAGAGAAACTCAAGTGGTGTTAAAATTTAAACTGTGTTCCCTCCTCCCAGAAAAGACTTTGGGTCTTGAATGAAACTTTTTCTAAACTTTGTTGCCTTTGAGAAACGTAAACACATTTTAATTAGTTCTTTTTCTATTTTAAATTTACTTAGTTTTAATTGGAGGATAATTGCTTTACCCTGTTGTGTTGGTTTCTGCCATACATCGACCTGAATCAGCCATAGGTGAACATATGTCGCTGCCCTCTTGAACCTCCCTCTCGCCTTCCTCCCTTTGATTAGTTCTTTGATTACGATTGTAGTATAGTGTTCTGATCACCTATAAGTCATGCAGGCCCTAGCACTCCCCGTTATGCCTGCTTGATTTTTCTCTGTTACTCACTACCATCTACTCTACTATGTACATTGCCTGTTTCTCTCCCTTTTAGAATATAACCTCCATAGAGTCAGAAATTTTTAAGTTTTGGTTGCTGATATATTCTCAGTGTTCAGTATGATACTTGGTTCATAGGTAATCAGTGCATTTTCATTGAATGAATGAATGAAGTAAGTCTTTATAGACAAGGGAAAGGCTCTGAGCTGGTGTTTATCATGCCATATTGAGATCCACACAGGATCTCCTGCAAAATACTCAGTTATTAAACCAGGTCACAGTCGGCATCATCCAGAGGCCAGTGCCCCAGGGAGCATGTGGGGAAGGGGGTCCAGAGGATCTCTGCACCCTGCCTGGCTTTAGGACTGACCTGGCCCTTGGTCATCTGGCTGCAGGGAGCTTGTAAGTCTAGTTCACTAGTCAGTTCAAGGGACCAGTTGTTTTGAAAAGGCATGGAGTTAAGAAACGTGGCTCATTAAATTAAAAAAAGAAAGTCTTTGAAAGTAACTTTAGGCATTTGTCTTTGGCCTTGGCGTCTGATCTTTTGCCGCGTCTTGTCCTCAACGGTCTTGTGTCCCCTTATCACGTCCAGGTGGTGGTTCAACATGTGCATTTCGATGGACTTGGAAGGACTAAGGACGACATCATCATGTATGAAATTAGAGATGTTTTTAAGGCTAAAAACCTTATTGAGGCAAGTATTCCCCTCTGTGTGGCCTTTTTCCCATCCCTTCTGGAGACCCCGTGGACCTCTGCTCGCACCACCGGGTATCCCGCCCCCACTGATGAGCTCGCCTCCTCCCGGGAAGGGGGCTGAACCCCCTCCGTTCCCAGAAGCCCCCCCACAAACTGACATGCTCTCGCATCCACCCTGACCCCAGAGAAGAGGTGTTTCCCGTCCTGCCCAGGGCCGCCCGTCCCCGTGTCCCTTGCGGCCATCCCAGCTTTGCTGCAGAGCTGCTGGTGGGGGGTCTTGACCCTTCCCGCACCCCCCTGGTGCTCAGCGCACTTTCCCTTCAGGGCCCTCCATGACCATGGGGGCTGGGCTCTTCCCTGCCACCCACCCCTGCCGACTCCTCGGGCCCTTACTTGTTTATGCCCCGCATCTTTCCCGGCTTGCACCGTCCTCTCCTCTGTGGCTTTCTTGTGTCTGCTCTCGGAACCACACTTAGGCGCCTGGCAGAGTCGCCAGCAGCTTCCTCGTGACCACGTCTGGCTGGCTCCAGCCCCCATTGCATGTGATCTCTTAAGCAGTGTTCAGCCATTCCCGCTTTTAAAAATATAGTATTTTTTTTTAAAGATTAATATTCTTCTCAGGGAATCATCAACTTTGCACGAATGCTAAGCCGCCAGCTTGGTCTCACAGCCACCGTGTATGTCTCTGTATCTTAGAGGAATACAGTTTCTGTTTTTCTCTCTTACAGGTTATGAGGAAATCTCACGAAGCCCGTGAAAAGTTGCTGCGTCTAGGAATATTCAGACAAGTGGATGTTTTGATCGATACGTGTCAGGGTAGGCATCCTGGTTGCAGCTTCTCTCTGATTTCACCTAGGATATGTTCCCCTAGGATCACGGACGCTATTTACGTGTCCAGGCAGAGAGCACGTGCGTTCTCAAGGAATTCACTGGGTCTTCAAGTCAGGCTGAGGGAGGTCAGGTGACTTTGAAGATGCTGCTTGCTGATGGGACCAGGGTTCTGAGAAGGAGAGAGCTGGGCTTTTTCGGGATAGCCCACCCCAGCGGGTGTCTGAATAAGCTCTTGGCAGATTCCACCTAAATATATGTTAAGAAGAGGAGGCAAGTGGGAGTCAGATTTCACTTTTGAGCATCTGTTCACTTCCTCAATTGCTATGATATTGGGCAGCTGTCTTACCTTGGTGTTTATTCTTTGGTTAATGAGTCCATGCCGTAGGAAGAGCCCGTGGCAGATAAGACATGGTATCTTTCCAAAGAAGCTTCTAGTCAAGTGGAAGAGGGTTGGGGACAGACAGAGAAGTGAGGACAGTTCAGCTGATAGGTTATGCTGTATGGGGGCGAGGCCCTGGAGGAGGAGACCTAGTCTCTCGGTCAGCAGAGGCAAAGTGGATCAGAGAAGACTTCCTGGACGAGGTGACACAGATGCTGAGACCTAAAAGATGCGCATGAGTGCGTTTGGGGAGCAGGGCTGATGAGGAATGTTCTAGGGAGAGAGAATAGGCCCTGTGGCCAGAGAGAAAGGGTCATTGGGTGGACGCCAGGGCTCCAGAGCCAGAAGGCAGTCATGGGGATGAGTGAAGCAAGACGAGGCAGGAGAAGGATCAGGAGACGGGTTGTGAAGGACTCCGTGTGTGGCGGTTCACTCCGTTCCGATGTCCCCCGAAAAATACATACTTGGAATGAATCAGAGAACAAGTGAACTCTTCAGGATTGAGTGAAAGATAATTTTGAGAAGATGAAAATGAAACAGTATATGAAAGTGCTTGCAAAAATATAAAATGCTGTGTAAATGAAAGACGTTTCTATTACCTGGAATACAGAGTCATCTGTGACTAACAGAGGCCCCTGGTCTCTCTCCCCCAGCGGGACAGGGTGCGACAGTGGCCCTTGCCAGTGCTCCGGAGTGCTTACTGGTGGCGAGTCCTGGGGTGACGTTTAGATTTAGCGCTCTCCTGTCTTTTGTGAATGTGATGTGTATGTGGTCAGCTGGTTCACTCCTGTCTGTGGTTCTCCACCCTGGCTGCCTTTAGAACTACCCAGGAGCTTTTAAGAAAGAATGTGGACATCATCCATTTGTCAGATGTCTAGAATGTGCAGTGCCCAAAGTGAACCTTAGCGCAGGCCACACTTGAGTTAACAGGAACATCTCTCTGTTGGTTCATCAGTTGTAACAAACATGGCCACCAGTGCAGCATGTGAATGGGGGGAGGGGGTGTGTGTAGAGGGGGCTTATGGGAACTCTCTGTACTTTCTGCTCAGTTTTTCTATAAACCTAAAACCGCTCCTCTAAACAATAAATTCTGCTAATTAAAAAAAAAAGTGGCGCCAAGGCTCCAGCCTGGACCAGCTGAATCTGAGAGTTCGGGAGCCCCTGCCTGGGTGTCCGTGGGTCTGACAGCTCCCAGAGGCCGTGGGTGTCCAGCCAGGGCTGCAGGATCAACCTCAGCCTTTCTGGCGCTCAGGGCCCTGCCCTGCAGGACCCTCGATGGGTGAGGGGCAGCTCTACTGAACTCAGGCCCATGCCACCAGCTTGGGAAGGACAGAACCATCCACGTCCTACATCCGGCTCCAGCTCTTGCTTCTCCGTCAGGGTTACTCGAGCCCCTCTCACTCGAATTCCACGTTTTAACGTCCATTGAACTGAGGCCCCCCCCGGCATTTTTAAGGAGCTCATTTGTGGGGGAACAAGTACCGTAAGGAAGTAATGCAAATGATGTGTGTTTACATAATGCTGCTGCTGCTGCTTATGACTCCTTTCAGCAGCAGCTGAAAGACCTCGCGGTCTTCCACCACGGAAACCAGAGCCGTGTGTCGGGATGTGATGGGGTTTTCACGCATGTTCCTGGGCTTTAGACCACGGTGTGTGTGTTCCGAAGGAGGCTATAAAGTCAGCGGAGGCTCAGTTTGCATCCTGCCATTTATCTCAGCGGGACAGAAAATAAAGCTGCACACCCACGCTGCCTTAACTGTTTCATCTTTCGCGCTTACTAGGTGATGATGCACTTCCCAACGGGTTAGATGTTACCTTTGAAGTAACTGAGTTAAGGAGGCTAACGGGCAGTTACAACACCATGGTCGGGAACAACGAAGGCAGTATGGTAAGACACGGGCTTTCCCTTCCTGAGGGTGGGACTTGCCATAGTGAACTTCTAATTTTTTAAAAAATGTTTCTTTATTTGCCTGTTCTGGTC
This sequence comes from Bos indicus x Bos taurus, assembly GCF_003369695.1. Classification (NCBI taxonomy): domain Eukaryota; kingdom Metazoa; phylum Chordata; class Mammalia; order Artiodactyla; family Bovidae; genus Bos; species Bos indicus x Bos taurus. The sequence continues at coordinate 5,366,475 of NC_040080.1, read as the reverse complement.
TCGGCTGTGGTGTGAGGGATCTGCTTCCCTGACCAGGCCCCCGCATGGCAAGTGTGGAGTCCCAGTCACCAGGAAGTCCCCAGTTGTGAACTATGCTCTAAAAACTAATGGTAGTTCCAGAACTTTTCCATGACCTTTAGTCTTTATTTGTAAGCTGTCCTGTGGTTCTCATTAATCTTCCTAGAGCTGATTACAACACGCTTTGTTATGAAGATGGGTTGTTTGAGAACGGGGTGTCGATAACCCATGTTCATATTAATAGTTTCTTCTTCAAATTCTCCTGAACTCCAAGTACACAGAGTCCGTTTCTCTGAGCTTCACAGTCAGCAGGATTAGCCTAACCCTAACATTCATCAGGCTTGTGCCCCCGGCAGAGGCAGGCTTTAAAGAAGAGCAATTACAGATGAAAGGTGGACCCTCGTGTACATCTTTACTCCGTGTCTGTGAGAGTTATTCCTTGCATCTAAACCCCTACTGTTTTTCTTTTTTGTATGATTCCATTTTTCTCCTTAAACTTTTTATTTTGCATTAGGGTGTAGCTGATAAACAGTGTTGTGATGGTTTCAGGTGGACAGCAAAGGGACTCAGCCGTACGCATGCGTGTATCCATTCTCCCCCAAGCTCTCCTCCCATCCAGGCTGCTGCGAAACATTGAGTGCAGGTCCTTATTGGTTATCCATTTTAAATACAGCCGTGTGTACATGTCCATCCCAGACTCGCTCACTCTCCCTCCCCCTCCCTTCCCTACCAGTAACCCTAAGTTTGTCCCCTAAGTCCGTGAGAGGTGTGTATATATAACAGAATATTACTCAGCCATTAAGCAGAGCGAAACAATGCCATTTGCAGCAACGTGGGTGGATCTAGAGACTGTCGTGCCGAGTGAGGTAGAAGGGGACACACACACCCCTTGTAAGTGGGCTGTCGTGCCGAGTGAGGTAACTCAGAAGGGGACACACACACCCCTTGTAAGTGGGCTGTCGTGCCGAGTGAGGTAACTCAGAAGGGGACACACACACCCCTTGTAAGTGGGCTCTAAAAAGAAGTGACGCAGATGAACCTACTTACAGAACCTCTGCTGTTTCTCTTTTGCTCCCAGGTCCTTGGCCTCAAACTCCCCAATCTTCTAGGCCGGGCAGAAAAGGTGACTTTCCAGTTTTCCTATGGAACAAAAGAGACTTCGTATGGCCTGTCCTTCTTCAAACCACAGCCTGGAAACTTCGATAGAAAGTAGGAAGCCCAGCGGATCGCTGTGTTCAGCGGCCTGGTTTAGGGGTTAAGGTAGCCGTAGTGGACGTTTCTGAAGAGAAACTTTGCAGGATCAGCCAACGCTTCTGTTGCGTCACCACACACGTAGATTTCCCCGTGCAGATGAGCCCCGAGGCGTAGCTGTGAATCTGTTGATTTAGGTGGTGCTCCAGGTATAACCACCTTCTCAGCGTGTAAAGCTCTGTCCCCTTGTCTTCTAGTTTCTCCGTAAACTTATACAAAGTCACGGGACAGTTCCCTTGGAGCTCGCTCCGGGAGACAGACCGAGGCGTGTCAGCAGAGTACAGCGTGAGTGGCTTTCCCGTCCTTCCCTCTGTGTGCCTACATGGGACCTGATCCCCAGGCTCGGCCGAGGGGGCGGGGCCAGGCGCGCATCCACAGTGGGCTAAGCTTGGAGCCGGGGCCCCGTGGCTGGGGTCACCCTCGCTGCCTGTCCTGCTGCCAGCTGCCTCCTGGGCGGCCCCTCCCCACTTGCCAAGTGCCCATTGCCAGGGCCGGAGAGGGTGGCCAACTCCCACAGCGGCAGGTACTTTGCCCCGGTCGCGTCTTTTCCCTGCCCCTGACTTCCTGGGACACCGTCTGTTTGTCCTTCCTCGTGAACGCTCAGATCGATCGCTCCTGACAGCCAGTTAAGGTCACATCAGGTTACCGGATGCTTTCATCATTGGTTTATAGCGCGTTCACTTCCGGCGGGATGCATCGCGTGGAATTACTGTTGTTTGACCATTTTTCAATTTTACAACGAACCCTGCTCTTCTTTACCTTCCTTTCTAGCTTGTCCCCCTTCCTCCCCTCCTGGTGTAGGCTTTAGTTTGATGAGGAAAGACTTGAGGCACGTGCTTTGTAAAAGTAGTTCCTCGCGTGCGGTCTTCAGACCCGCTGCTTCTGCCTCTCCTGCACATTCATGGCCCTGCATGCCCTGCTGGGTGAGCATCTCCAGAGAGGGGCCCAGGAAGCTATTGTGGCATGCCCCCCACCCAGTACCTCCACTTATCACGGACTTGTGACCCCGTCTCCCTACTCTTCTCTGGGGGCTGAGGTGGCTCACGTGGGTCACCCTGCCTGGCTTCAGCAAAGCAGGTGGGGTGCGTGTCCCGTGGTCTTTCGGATGGAAAAGAAACCAGGTGGTTATAAAGTTCCCTGCAGCGTCAGACCAGCGACGTCCGTCTCCTGGCTCAGAGCACAGCCCTGCTGCTCAAACAGTTTTTCCCTCTGATGGCGACCCTGGCTTTCTCCCCCAGCCCTGCCCCGCCCGCCTCCACTCCCTCCTTCCCAGCTTGCCTTGTCTTGGTCTCTTCCCATCCCATCGTTTCACAGAGCGTCTTAGTTTTTGATTGGCTAACAATCTAATGACGCGTCACCCCACGACCCCGGCTGGGATGACGCCGCGTCCACGCAGCATGAAGGCTGACGGTTCTCTGCGTTTGCTCGCAGTTTCCCACCTGGAAGACGAGCCACACGGTCAAGTGGGAGGGCGTCTGGCGGGAGCTGGGCTGCCTCTCCAGGGTCGCGTCCTTCGCCGTCCGGAAGGAGAGCGGGCACTCGCTGAAGTCGTCTCTCTCAGTAAGGGCTCTGCGTCTGCCGTCGACGTGTGCCTGCCCTGGTGCAGCCAGGCCGTATGCGTTGGGAGAATCGCGTTTACCTCTATCAGGAGGGACTGAGCGCGTCACGGTTGGGGCAGCTAGAACGGTGGCTAGGACCGGTCACTGTAAATATCTGGACACAGCCTCACGTCCTTTTTTCCTGAGTAACATCGGAGGTCATGGAAACGGAGGGAATAAGGGCCCACCGTGGTGTCTTAGCCGGAAGCAGGCTGAGCTGACGTCCATCAGAGCGTCAAGCTCCCTGAGAAAACAGGGCTGGGGACGGGCTCGGAGTCACCCAGCCAGCAGACATGCCCTGTCTCCCTGACTCTGTTGGGTCCTCACACAGAATGGGAGGTTTTCCTGAAGGTGAAGCCACCTAAGGGAACACTCGGCACTGAGCTTGGTGAGCAGCCAGCGCTCAGGGAGTGTCATTCCATATTAAAGCACAAACACCCTGTCCTTACCTCTTCCAGCACTCGATGGTCATCGACTCTCGGAACTCCTCCATCCTGCCGAAAAGAGGTGCTTTGTTGAAAGTGAACCAGGTGAGCGGTCCCTCCCCTGTGGCCCCGCAGGCTCCTGGGGGACTGGGGCGTCCCTCGGGGCGGTCACGTGGTTAATACTTGCAGCTGCCTTTAGCTGTAAAGGTCATTCTGGAATGGCTTGCGAGGGTGTCCCTCCCTCCCAGGGTTCCTAGCCCTGGATTTGCTCCCTCTGCTCAGACTCTGCCTTCACGGAGCTGAGTCAGGATGAGGTGCCAGGATGCCGTGTCACTTCACAGACCAGGGGCCAAGTCGGGACTTGGTGGGGCTGGTACTCTGCCTTCACGGAGCTGAGTCGGGATGAGGTGCCAGGATGCCGTGTCACTTCACAGACAGGAGCCCAGTCGGGACTTGGTGGGGCTGGTACTCTGCCTTCACGGAGCTGAGTCGGGATGAGGTGCCAGGATGCTGTGTCACGTCACAGACAGGAGCCCAGTCGGGACTTGGTGGGGCTGGTTTCCTGGGTGGTCCTTGATGAGCACACAAGCCCGGGGTTGTAACCCTGACACTGGCAGGGCCCAGCTGGCGACCTCGGGGAGAAGCTGGCTGGGGACGGGGCTCCGACCCTCTGTCTGCCTGAACTCAGTGTCAGAGGAGCAGCTGGGAATCCAGTTTTCATATGCTGTTGCTGCTGCTAAGTCACTTAGTCATGTCCGACCCTGTGTGACCCCATAGATGGCAGCCCACCAGGCTCCTCTGTCCCTGGGATTCTCCAGGCAAGAACACTGGAGCGGGTCACCATTCCTTCTGCAATGCATACATGCATGCTAAGTCGCTTCAGTCGTGTCCGACTCTGCGACCCAATGGACAGTAGCCTGCCAGGCTCCTCTGTCCACGGGACTCTCTAGGCAAGAGTACTGGAGTGGGCTGCCTTTTCCTTCTCCCATTTTCATATGAAAATGAAATTGTGAGAGATGGGCTAATATTCTTTTTCCGAACACTGATTGGGCCGAACAAGTCATGTCATCCTGTTACTGTTCACTTGCTAAGTCGTGCCTGACTCTCTGCGACCCCATGGACTGTAGCCCTCCAGGCTCCTCTGTCCATGGGATTTCCTAGGCAAGAATACTGGAATAGGTTACCATTTCCTACTCCAAGGGATTTTCCCAACCCGGGGATTGAACCCTCATCTCCTGCATCGGCAGGCAGGTTCTCTGCGCCTGAGCCACCGTCCTTAGCAAGCTCTGTAATGAACATCGGTGTCGCCAGTGTTTTCCTGGCGCATGTAAGCAGCAACTTCTCTGCGGTCGCTCTGTGTTTGGTGACAGTGTCTCTGCCAGGCCCCTGATGCTGTCCCGAACGACCAGCAGGCAGCCTCTGGGACACAGACGTGGTCTGTTGCCTTTCTAAAAATACAGAACAACAGCCTGTAGTGCTGACTGCAGTGACTCTGCAGTCAGTCTGTGGGCTCCATCCCACCTGAGGATCCTCCCCGACAGGAGCTGGCTGGCTACACCGGAGGGGACGTGAGCTTCTTAAAAGAAGATTTTGAGCTTCAGTTGAATAAACAACTCATCCTTGACACAGTGAGTATCTCGTCAGCTGCTTGTCACCTGTGTTTCTGGAATCTGACTAGATCCTAGTTCCCGAATATCTAAAGCTCGGAAGAGGAAATGAGAACAGTCACGCTTAAAGCTCAAGTGCGTCATCTCTTAAGTGTGGCCAGAATTGAGGCTGCTCTGGGGAGAAGCGATGGTTAGCTCCTTTAAAACTCACCTGTCAGTCATCTCACACGGAAGAGCCCCTTCCCCACTCACCATCATCTCAGGGCCGTCAAAAAACGTGTCTGGAGGACAAGTGTGCCTCCGTCTTTGCCTCCTGATGTTACGTCCCTAGAAATTCTGCGTCTTCACCTGACTTTTCTAGGTCTTTAGGCTCTGGGTGTCTCTAGGAATCTGTGTGTTAAATGTTTTTAACCAGCTTTGGTTTAGTTCCTCCTGCTTCCCTCAGGACCTGAGGAGCGAGTGACCAGATTCTGCCCGAGGCAGTGGAGCCCCAGGCCGGGAGACACTGTGCCTGTTGTCCACTCTTCCTAGCGCCTGGGTGGCTGGGGACAGCCCTCCACACCCCACTGCTGCCTCAGAACCTGGGGGCAAGGCGCGAGTTCTGACGAAACAGTACACGCGTCTGACCGTGAAATCGTTTATCACTGCTTCCGATCGGTCCTGGACTCAGCGCACTCAGAATGTGGTCCCTGCCTTTTCTTTTTCTCTGCTTCTCTGGAGGCTGCCGGGGCCGATTTCCTGTTGAGTTCAGCGAGCTCTCTCCTGTCCCCTCCTGTGCCCGCTCCCTGGCACACCACCAGCCCTCCTGGACTGCATCATGCCTTCTCCTCCCATGCCTTGATGTCTCTTCCTTGACCTCCTTTCCCTCCGTCCATCCGTCTGCCCGCCCATCTGTCCTCCCACCTGTCCATTCGGCGTACATCCATCCCTCCCTTCTTCTCACACAGACTGGCTGGCTGCCAGGCACTGTCTGGGCACCAAGAACACCCCAGTAAATAAAGCAGTCCGTGCTCTCACACGCTAGTGGAGGGGGAGTCCCGCAAGCACCGAGATGGATATGTAACCCGGCAGGTGGTGATGAGAGGCGGGAGGAGCAGGGCAGCAGACTAAAGGGGTAGAAGGTGGCCTTGGGGGTGCTGCCTCATCGTCGTTGGTCGGGGGGGGGAGGGGGGCGTCTTTAATGAACCCCTCCACCCTCAGGGGTGTCTCCCCCTGCCCCCAACCCACCCGGGGACAGCCATGTGAGGTGCATAAAGCAGCTCATTTTTAGTAACAGGCCGTGGGATTTCAGTGGGGTGAGTGGGGAGTCAGGACAGGAGGGAACCAGGGGGTGGGCTCATCGTCCTGCTGGTGTTGAAGAATTGGGGTGCCCGGTGCTGGAGGGAGCGGGTGGAGATGCCTAGGTGTGGGGGCACCTGGGGCTCCCGTGGTCACTGAGCTCAGCGGGACACGTGGCACGGTGGGCCTGTCTTGGCGGGGCATCAGTGCTCCTTGTCGCCCCCCGCCCCTTAGGTCATGACCGTTGGGGGGTCGGGGTGGGGAGGACAGTCTGCCAGGAGCGTCTTGTCCAAGGGGCGGCCGCCCCACCGCGCACCAGGCTCCAGCCCCTCGCCCTGTTTTGCAGCAGTTTGTCCCGTTGTTGAGCAAAGACGCATTTCTCAGAATAGAACGTGCGCTTGGCCCTCTCTGCCCACTCTGCCCCGGTTTTCATCTGCGATTCTTCCTACAGAAGCTTCTAAAAAAGAGCCCTCTGGGCAGCTTTGATGGATGTGGACTTTGCATGTCCAAGAGGACAAGTTGGGCAGAAGCCTGTGGGGAGCGCTCAGGAGATGCCGGGGTGCATGATGACGGCCAGGGGTCAGGAGCCCAGAGGGCCCACTGTGGTCTCAGGCATCACCGGGGCATTTCTGGGCAGGGATGACATGGCGTGAAGATCAGATCCCTGCATGGGATCATTCACCGCCCCGACCCTGACCTGTCAGACGAAAGTGCTGTCCCCAAGGGTTGGGTTGGACGTGTGTTTCTCTGCATTTCTTTTTTTTTCCTTTGTTTTATTATTTATTTTTGGTCATTCCGGGCTTTCATTGCTCTGCAGGCTTTTCTCTGGTCAGATTGTGAGGGTTTCGCATTGTGGCAGCTTCCCTCATTGTAGAGTGCGAGCTCTAGGGCTCCCATCATTGCGCTCCTGGGCCCTAGAATGCAGACTCAGTAGTTGGGGTGCACGGGCTTAGTTGCTCTGCAGCACCTGCGGTCTTCGCAGATTGGGGATCAAACCTGTGTCTCCAGCATCAGCAGGTGGATTCGTTACCATGGAGCCACCAGCAAAGCCCTGAATTTCTTAGTTGTAGCATTTTCTTATCTGCTGCCTCCCTCTCCTGAGATGCCAGGCACCCTCAGGACGTGAGGCCAAGCCACAGAGGCCTTTGGATGCCGACTCCCTTGTCGGGGCCTGGTCCCCCTCCATCTGGCCGTGGCATGGCTACTGGGCTTGGCTTCTCAGAAGGGAGGGTGCTGCCCAGTGTCAGAGCCAGGCCCTGCTGAGGGTTTGGGCTTGTTTTTTTGCTTATGTCTCATACGTCTTGAAATTTGAAGTTGCGAGTTACACAGATACCCTCAGAACGCTTCGAGCTGTGGCTCTTCCCCTGCCTGAGCCAGGCGTTCCCCTCTGCAGCCTTCACGCCCCAGCCCAGAGCTCCGCACTGGACACGCGGGGCCATGACCAGACCTCAGCACATTTTCTGTCCGCTGATACTAGGAAGGAAAGAAACGCTGGAAGAAAACGGTTGTTTGTTTCTATTTCAATAGGTTTTTTCCGCATCTCTCTGGGGTGGAATGTTGGTCCCCATGGGTGATAAACCGTCGAGCATTGCTGATAGGTAAGTGATAATAAACGAATGGGTGGTTTGCAAGTGGCTTCCTTTGGATCTTTCTGGTTGGTTTCTTACAAAAGAAGTTTAACTATTTAGGAGAGCACTTATTTCACATTCTAATTTAGTTTTTAGGTTTAAGCTAATTTCAAAATACCCTGTATAGCTTTATGCTGATTTTTAAAAAACAAGAAGGATGCAAAAATGTATGCAAAATGTAGTATGTCACCAATTTAATACAGATGTGTACATAAATTTGTATGTATATACTCTCACACAAATACACATTCACAAAAAATTGATTAACAGTAAGTACCTTTGACCCTGAACAAACGTGAGTTTGATCACGGGGGTCCACCTGTCGGTGGGCATCCTTCAGCAGTACACTGCAGCACTGCGTGGCCAGGAGTTGGTTACATCTGTGGCTGTGGAGGAAGCCCAGGCACAGAGGACTGACCGCAGGATATATTTGGGTTAACCTCTGAGTTGTTCAAGTGAAAGACAGTGAAAGTCGCTCAGTGGTATCTGACTCTTTGCAACCCCATGGACTGTAGTGTACCAGCCTCCTCTGTCCATGGGATTTCCCAGACAAGAATACTGGAATGGGTTGCAGTCTCCTTCTCCAGGGGATCTTCCCGACCCAGGGACTGAACCCGGGTCTCCTGCATTGCAGGCAGATTCTTTACTGTCAGAGCCACAAGGGAAGCCAGTGGGTTGTTTAAGGATTCACTGTAATCCTAAATGTTAGCCCTGCTTGCAATGACAGGATTGTTTTATTACTTTCTTAAATGTTTCTCTGTGTTTCTATAACATATACGGGGCTTCCCTGGTGGCTCCGTGGTAAAGAATCTGCCTGCCAATGCAGGAGATGCAGGTTTGATCCCTGGATCGGGATGATCCACGTGAGAAGGAAATGGCAACCTGCTCCAGTGTTCTTGCCTGGGAAATCCCATGGACAGAGGAGCCTGGCGGCCTATAGTCCATGGGGGTCGCAAAGAGCTGGACAGGACTAAGCGACTAAACGATAACCCGTGTGAACTTTTTTCTTTCATACTCAAAGAGAACATACAATTTTTAATATAATGAAGCATCTCCCCGCCCCCAAAGCTTGGATTTTAACGGCGTTCTCCGTTCTCGCGTGCATCTCCCCAGTCCTGAGATGTGCAGCGCGTGGCGATGTGGGCCCCCCAGAAGCGAGCATGCCCTCTGCACTTGCGGTGTGTGACAGCGACTTCCTCTGACAGCTCTTCCCTCTTCCAGGTTCTACCTTGGTGGACCCACCAGCGTGCGGGGCTTCAGCATGCACAGCGTCGGGCCACAGAGCGAAGGTCTGTCCTTTCCCAGAATACACCATGTTGAAAAAAAACCGAAGCTGCATTTACATCTCATTTTTGAACCCTGTATTTGTTTGTTTAAATTACAAAATAATATATACTTACCACCCCCTCAGTAACAGTATATGAAAAGATGCTTATAAGAATAAGTACTTTATCATTTTTTTATGGCTGCTTATTTTCTCATTGACAAACTACAATTTTTTATTTTTTTAATTTTATTTTATTTTTAAACTTTACAACATTGTATTGGTTTTGCCAAATATTGAAATGAATCCACCACAGGTATACATGTGTTCCCCATTCTGAACCCTCCTCCCTTCACCCTCCCTGTACCATCCCTCTGGGTCATCCCAGTGCACCAGCCCCAAGCATCCAGTATCATGCATCGAACCTGGACTGGTGACTCGTTTCATACATGGTATTATACATGTTTCAATGTCATTCTCCCAAATCTTCCCACCCTCTCCCTCTCCCACAGAGTCCATAAGACTGTTCTATACATCGGTGTCTCTTTTGCTGTCTCGTATACAGGGTTATTGTTATCATCTTTCTAAATTCCATATATATACGTTAGTATACTGTATTGGTGTTTTTCTTTCTGGCTTACTTCACTCTGTATAATAGGCTCCAGTTTCATCCACCTCATTAGAACTGATTCAAATGTATTCTTTTTAATGGCTGAGTAATACTCCATTGTGTATATGTGCCATAGCTTTCTTATCCATTCATCTGCTGATGGGCATCTAGGTTGCTTCCATGTCCTGGCTACAAACTACAATTTTTTTAAGTAGTGTACTTTATTTAAAATTTTAAAAAATGCATATAGTAAAAGTAAACAATAAACATGCATTTTTATAAAAATACTTAGAGAAAATATAACTAAACATTAGTTATGGTTTTATCTGGGTGATGGGACTGATGAATGACATTTTTTTTAAAGTGTTTTTCTGCACTTTGCAAATTTTTCACACGTTTACATTAAGCTTGTTTACTGAGATATATAGTCAGTTTATAATATTACATAAATTTTAGTTGTGCAGTGTAGGGATTCATAAAATGTCGTCGACTCTATACCCTGTGTAATGGACTTTATTTTTGAGAGTAGTTTTAGGTTTAACAGAAAAATTGGGCACCGAGTGCAGCGCTCACCATACACGCCCGTGGGACCCTTTTTCACCAGCGCCCTCTGTTAGCGTGGGGCGGTGTCACAGCTGATGCGCCAGCAGGGACGTGTTGCTGCTGCTGCTAAATGGCTCAGTTGTGTCCCGCTCTGCGACCCCATGGACTGTAGCCCACCAGGCTCCTCTGTCCATGGGATTCTCCAGGCAAGAATACCGGAGCAGGTTGCCATTCCCTTCTCCAGGTACTGACCTGTTACTACCAACTAAGCCACATGGTTCCCGTGGGCATCCCCTGCCTGTGCTGTGAAGTGTCCGGGTTTTGGCAGATGGGTGACGGCACGCGTCCATCGAGCGTTCACCCCCGAACGTTCGCTGTGCTCCACCTGTTCATTCCCTCCTCCCTGCCTCCTCCTCTGCTCCTGACAGCCTCTGACCTTGACTTCCTCCCTGGTTTTGCCTTTTCCAGAATGTCATATAGTTGGAGTCACAGTACATGTGCTTTTCAGACTGGCTTTTTTGACGAAGCAGTACGCATTTCAGGTTCCTCTGTATCTTTTTCCCTCTTTTGGTCAATGTATTTATCACGTTTTGTTTACGTGTGTGTGTGTGTGTGTCTAAGGAGCTGTGTGTGTGTGTGTGTATATGTGTGTGTCTTAATTGGAGTGTAGCTGGTTTATAGCATTGTATTCGTTTCAGATGTCCAGTGTGTGTGTATGTATGTCTAAGGAGCTCTGTGTGTGTGTGTGTATGTGTGTCTAAGGAGCTCTGTGTGTGTGTGTGTCTTAATTGGAGTGTAGCTAGTTTATAGCATTGTATTTGTTTCAGATGTCCTGTGTGTGTGTGTGTGTGTGTGTGTGTGTGTGTGTCTAAGGAGCTCTGTGTGTGTGTGTGTGTGTCTTAATTGGAGTGTAGCTGGTTTATAGCATTGTATTCATTTCAGATGTCCAATATAGTGACTCGGCCCTCTGTGTCTTTTCATAGCTTGATTGCTCATATCTTTTTATCACCAAATAATACTCCCCCCACTGCCTGGCTGTTTCACAGGGTGGTTTATCCATTCACCTATTGAAGGACATCTTGCTTGCAGGACATCCAACTTTTCGCAATTACGAGTAAAGCTGATAGAGATATCGGTGTGCAGCTTTTTTTATCTGGACGTAAGATTTTTCAGCTCGTTTGGATAAAAACCAAGGAGTGCAATTGCTGGATTGTATGGTAAAATTATGTTTAGCTTTGTAAGAAAATGCCAGACTGTCCTCCAAAATAGCAATACCATTTTGCATTCCCACCAGCAATGACTCAGAAAGATAAAAGCCTTATCATTTTTAATGGCTGCATATTTCACGTTCTTGCCATACTGTGACCTTTCTAAACCAAATCCCAAGTGTTAGACATTTAGACTGTTTTCTTTTTTTCTTATTTTAAATAACTGTGTGTCAGTGAATAACCTAACTCAATCTTTGTGCTTATCTGTAAGTTTTACTATATAATATAAAGTCCTAGGTTGGAATTGCTAGATCGATGGGTTTTGAGTATCCTCAGGGGTTTATATGGTGCTCAGTCATAGTCTGTCTAGCAGAGTGTGAGCATCCTGTTTCGGGAACTCTCTCCAGTCTCTGACGTTTTATTAGAGAATTGCCATGTATTATGAAAAACATCATTTAGATAGGACACATGTTATTATATTATAAAATAGTCTATCCTGATTTTCTTAACTTTTTTTAAACATCTTTGTTGGTCTTATTTTATATTATTAAAAATAATGATCATCCACAGCATAAATTTTTGTACAAAATATAAATTACTTCTTTTCATTTGCTTTTAGGATGCTTTTATTAGTCTGTCCTTTTCTCTTGGAAAAGTAACAATTTCTTTTTTTCACTGTAGCAAGTATTATTTAGTGACTAGATAAAAGTTTTGGAGTCTTCGTTTGCCTGAAAATTAAAACACAGTGATGTTTTATTTAATTACCTATTAAAAGGCCATTGGTAGGATTCTGTGAGTAAGGGTGTAAATCGCCGTAACTTTTTATGAAAGCGGTTTGACAATATTTATCAGGAGCCTAAAACGTATATATATACAAGAACTAGAAGGGAATGGCAACCCGCTCCAGTATTCTTGCCTGGAAAATCCCATGGACAGAGGATCCAGGCTGGCTACAGTCTGTAGGGGTCGCAAAGAGTTGGACACGACTGAGTGACCAACACACGTGGATAACAGCACTGAAAACTGGAAACCCAAATGCCCGCCAGCCATAGGACAGGCAGCTCAACGGTGTGTCTTCACACTGTGGTTTATCATATAGCAACGAGGACGAGCAAGTTAGGGCCACTGATGGGGTGGCCTGAACAAACTTAAGAAACATACGCCTCCCCGCAAAGAGTCAGCCCCAGCAGGTGCCCGCTCTGTGTTCCATCTGTGCAAAGTGTGGCAGCCGGGTAAAGAGCTCTGCGCTGTCGGGCGACACTGATGGTTGCCGGGCCTGGGTGGTGATTAGAGGGGAGCACCGGGCCTCCCAGGGCGCTGCGCGTGTCTGTCTCTTGGTCTAGGTGCTCACTGTATCGTGTGTTCTGGGCCTGGAAATTCACTGCATTGTACACTTAGGATGTGTGTGCTTTTTGTGTGTATATTATCCTTCAAGACGGTTTAAAAACGTGTGTGTGCAGGAAAGCCCATCACAGGTTAACGTCCACTCTCAAGAAGCTGAACACCGACAGGACAGTAGTCAAGGGTAGGCCGTCACATCGGGCTTCTCTGCTGGCTCAGTCGGTAAAGAATCAGCCTCCAGTGCGGGAGACTGCCTGCAGGAGCCCAGGCAGGTGCCATCTGTGGCCCAGAAGGTACCCTGGAGCAGGAAATGGCAATCCACTCCGGTATTCTGGCTTGGGAAATCTCATGGACAGTGCAGCCTGGTGGGCTACAGACTGTGGGGTCAAAGACTCAGACATGAGTTAGCGACCGAACCACAGGTCATTGCATTATGGTCCATATATCTGATTGTTCAGGCATCAAAATCACATTTTCAAAGAATAAGCAGTCTTAGAGGAAAGTGCTTATAGTACAGTAAATGAAAAAAAAAAATCAGGGCTGAAAGATATGTATATATATACTTACATTTTATTTTCTTATTTAATGTTTCATTGTAATTCACTGAAAGGAAGGACACCAGGATGTTAGCTGGTTTTCTCTTAATGGTAGAAATTAAAGGAGAATTTCCTTTTTTATACTCCCATGATGAGAATAAAGAGGTTATTTAAGGAAGGAGAGGAGCACTTGCTGGGAAATGAACATCAGGCCCGGTTGACCTCCTGCTCTCGGTCCGCTGTTCCCTCTAGAACTCCAGTGTTGACCGGGGTGAGGAGACACTGGAGTCTCTAATAAGCAGTTCATCCCTTGAGAGGTTAATCTTGGAGACAACCTGCAGTTTTCTTTGTCATGGTCGGGTCATTTTGTATTAAAGGAGACTGAGGCACTTTACAAATAGTATTTAGTAACAAAGTATAAACAATTCAGAGGGTTTTGTTGTTGTTTTAATGTTGTGGCTATTTGTAGTTGAAATAGTAGGGACAATTGTAGAAGTAATTTGTATTATTATGCATTATGTAAGCAAACAAAAAAAACCCCACATGGTCATGAACCTTTGAGAACGAGCCTCTTCTCTGAAGACGTTGAGCTGGGACAGCGTCCTTGTGCAGTGGGGAGCTGGCCCTCCGTACCTTTGGGTTAATAGCTAGTCTGACCATTTCCAGAAACTGCGGAGACATTTTCTGCATTTTGTCTCTCTGTAGTGCGGTCTTGAAATTTCTGCAGAATAATGCATTTCATTTGTCAAGCAACAATGATCTAGTCATCTGCAGTTGTGGAGAAAGCGATTTCCATTAGTTCGCTTGTTGTAAGCATTTCACAGATACGATCAATTACTGGTTTCATTCTTTCCTAAATGACGTATTAGCTTTTTTTTTCCTTCAGTTAAAGCAAATTATAAAACAAACAAAGAGAATAAGAAACATTGTTTAAAAGGAGGCTGACGGCCTCAGCGGTTAGAAGAGCAGCTGCTCGTGGCCCAGGCATGGAGTGTGTCCTGATCACAGCACACCCCTCACTCTTGTTCCTGGTGGGCAGTCGGGGTGGTCCTGAACCTGTGACTTCATTTTGATCTGTGCTCTTTCCTTGCCTAGGTGACTACCTGGGCGGGGAAGCCTACTGGGCCGGTGGGCTGCACCTGTACACCCCGTTACCCTTCCGGCCCGGCCAGGGCGGCTTTGGCGAGCTCTTCAGGACACACTTCTTCCTCAACGCGGGGAACCTCTGCAACCTCAACTACGGTAAGACTTGGACTCCTTAGCAGCCAGTCGGCACACCTGACCTTATGTTTAAAGGCACGGGACGCGAGTAGGTGTCTTTCTCCTTTAGATTGCTGTGCTCAGTTGCTCAGCCGTGTCTGACTCCATGAACTGTGGCCCGCCAGGCTCCTCTGTCCAGGGGATTTTCCAGGCAAGAATACTGGAGTGGGTTGCCACTTCCTTCTCCAGGGGATCTTCCCGACCCAGGGATTGAACCCTCGTCCCTCGTGTCTCCTGCATTGGCAGGTGGGTTCTTTACCCCTAAGCCACCTGGGAAGCCCCTGGTTTAGATTATGTCATCTTTAAATGTACCAACTATGCCCTGGAGGAGAAAATGGTAACCCATTCCAGTACTCTTGCTGGGACAATTCCACAGACTGAGGAGCCTCGTGGGCTACGGTCCATAGGGTCACGAAGAGCTGGGCACGACTGAGCATGCACACGCGTGCTCACCTTCAATGCCTACGTCATCTGATACGATGCCCAGAGTAAAGCGATTGGCCAAATGACTGAAACATGCATGAAAATCATCTGGTGCTCTCTTGCCAAATAAAAAAAAAGGTATTTATTTAGCAAACATTTCTCGAGCAAACATAACTCTGTGCCAGTCGTTAAGGCTACAGAGCCGGTCTCTTCCTCTCGGAGCTCAGGGCTGGGTGAGGGGCACAGACATATCCAGCAGCAGAGACATGGGAGGTGTCTGGAAACCAAGGCTTGGAGTTAGGCTTCCTGGGTGCTCAGGGAAATACAGAAAAGGGACCAGAAGGCGCCGGGCCCAGAGAACTGAGAGGCCTGCGTCCTCCTGGGGCGGCGAGGTGGTGTGGTCCCCAGCCCTGTCTTGAGTTGGGACCTGGTGTCACTTTCGTGCATTCTCCTCACAGAGCTCGACCTGGCTCTCACGATGATCGGAGGCCACGCGGAGAGAGCCGGGGCTGTCCACAGACAGCGCGTGGGGGGCCACGTGCGGTTGGTCACGCCCCCCTCCCCTCTCTTTTCAGGGGAGGGCCCCAAAGCCCACATCCGGAAGCTGGCCGAGTGCATCCGCTGGTCCTACGGGGCGGGCATCGTCCTCAGGCTGGGCAACATCGCGCGGCTGGAGCTCAACTACTGCGTCCCCATGGGCGTGCAGCGTGGGGACAGGTAGGTGCGGGGGTCCTCTCGAGAGGCACGTGGCCCTCTCCCGTCACTGTGCTCTGAGCCTGCTTCATCACTGGCATCACCCACTCAATGGGCAGGAGTTTGAGCAAACTCCAGAAGACAGGGAAGCCTGGCATGCTACAGTCCATGGGGTCACAAAGAGTCAGACGCGACTTAGCAACTCAGCAGCAGCAGTCACTTCACCAACAGCCTTTAAGATTCAGGACTTTAGGAGAAATTGAATAGTTGGCAAAGGAGTGAAAATACAGGGATTTTCCTCCGCGGGGTTTTTCTTTCCATCCGATTTGGAGGACAGGCTGTGGGGTGTCCTCGTCCCCCCACCTCACGCTATTTGCACTTGCTGTCAAGCAGCGGGAGCCCCCCGGGCAGTCTGGCTGGAGGTGGTGGCCTGCGCTGCTGGTCTGTGCTGAGGGGGATGAGGTGTTGCCATGGGGCCTTTGCAGGCCAGGAGCCCGAAAGGCTGGGGTGGACGCAGCTCTGCGCCCTCCAGAGCCTTCTCTGGGCAGCAGAGGACCCGGCTGTCTGGAGTTTCTCCAGCCGTCATTGATTTGTGCTGAAGAAGAAATTAATTCTGTTTCTTAAAGTGTTTGGTTTGCGTTTTAGAAAGTTTAAGAAGCCCAGAGATAACATCATCACAGTATGTAATACCACGGACTGGCAGCTTAGAGAGCAGACGTGGATTCCTCACTGTCTGGGCGCTGGGAAGGCTGGGGTCAGGACGCTGGCAGGTGTGGTTTGTGGCCCAGGGCGCCCTTCCTGGTTGGCAGATGGCCCCTTCTCTCTGCATCCTCACCTGGGGACAGAGCGAGCTCTCTGGTGTCTCTTCTCACAGGGACACTGAGCCCACCAAGGACCCCGTCCTGGCTAAGCTCCCTCGTCTGTGGTGACTGGGTCACCTCCCCAGGTCCCGTCACGTGAGCTTAGGGTTCGGGCCTCAGCTTATGCGGGTGGGGAGGCCACATGTTTCTGTTAACCTCTGAGTATCTTCACACGCACACACTTCAGAGTCTCGACGGCTGTGTGTTTTTATCCTCGGCGTTCTGTCTGTGATCCGCCGTGATGCTGAGTCGTCGTTGCCCAGGCATCCAGTGCCAAGCTGTGGTCTGCGGTGTTGGAGGGGGTCCCGTGCCGCCTCTGCTCCCTCCTCTTTCCGCTCGGCGCGCTGGGTGACAGTGTTCTAGGAGGAGCCGTGTCAGGGACCTTCTGACGAGGCTGTGCTCTCAGGTGTGGGTCAGCAGCCATCACCTGAGTCCCCTGTGACCCTTGGCCCAGTGCAGTCTGCCCTGCTCGTCTCGCTGGAAGGCTGGCTCGGGCCGGGGCCCCCCGTGATGTCGGAGCCCTTCCTCCCCACGCCCTCGCGGATCTGCGGCTCTGACCATGGTTAACGCCTCTCCACGCCTTGCCTGTTCTCGGCACGGAGCAGAGCCGAGGAGGGTCCGGGTGCTCAGGCTGGGTGTGCTCTGGAGCCAGCTCGGCCGCCGTGTGGCCTGGGGTGAGGGACGTGACCTTTGCAGGCCTCTGTTTTCACGTCTAGAGAACGGGCACTAGTGGCAGTGAGCGCTCCGCCGGTCTGGGGACTGAGTGAGTGAGCGCCCACTCATGTGCAGGCCGTGTCCGGTGCGGCGTCAGCAGGGCTGGTTGTTCCTCATGGTGCTGCTGTGACCGGTGCAGTCACCCCGGCCAGCTGCTCCCTTGGGAAGCACACCGCGTCCCCCCGCTCCCTCCCCGTCTGCAGTGTGCCCGGGGCTGCCACCTGGCTCACTGTGATGGAGACATGTAATAGAGGTGGGTGATGTGTCCTGATTTCAGGGAGAGTGCAGCGTGGGGGATCGGGTACTTTGTCCAGAGCCAGGCTTGTGTGCTAGGTGACATCTTACCTGCCCACCACAGGTGTGGACCCAGGGCTCCCTGGCATAATACCCAGGTGCTCACTGAATCCTTGCAGGGAGCGGCCGAGGTGCGGTGCTGACCCTGCACCCGCCCTGGGATGGAGTCACGGAGAACCATTCCAGCCGGCGCTTCTCAAGCCATCATGTGCCTGGGTGAGCAGGACGATGGTGTGTGTGTCCGTCAGGGGTGCCAGGGAGCACCAGCCCGCTGAGGCCAGAGCGCGCGCCATTCCCTCCACCCCCGATGCCAGCAGAGGAGCCCAGCACCCCACCCACCTGCTCAGAGACCCCTGCCATGAGGCTGCGCCACACCGCGGGCAAAAGCAAAGAGGAAAGCTGTCTCTGTCTCCTCAGTCACACTTTGACTCGCTACCAGCTTCTCTGTTCAGAGAGTACCCAGGCTGTTTCCGTGACGATTGTTTGATGGAGATTAACCGTGTGTAATATTAGTCCCGATCATACAAGTAAATAGGTCATAGATGTTCCTTGTTTCAGGGGAGCCTGGACACGCGGGTGGGGTTTTCGCTGTAGCTCTACTGTTTCACCGTGACTGTCAGCCGCGGAGGAGTGGCCACGGCCCCTCGACTGGCTGAGCTGCGGGTGGGCTGCAGGGCCAGCCCCTGCCTGTCCCTGGCTGTGTGACCTGGGCCCGCCCTGCTGGCTCTGGGGAGGCCTCCCATCCTTCCCACTGAAAGTGTAGTTGCAGCGTCCCTGGAGTCCACTGGGTGTCGCTGTGCTCCCAGAATCCGAGGCTCTGAGGAAGTCCGGCTGGGTCCACTCTCCTCGCAGACTCTGCAAGCAGGAGATGCCTGCGGGCGCCAGCTTGCACCCCTTCTGCAGGGGCAGAAGCGAGGCGTGGGGCGGCCTTGATGCCGGGCGGGGACTGAGTTCCGGGCACTTGCGTCCCCTCGCGTCTCCTCTGGCCTTTTCCCCTCGGGCACACACCAGGGTCTCTGAGTTCTGGCCCTCGTCAGCCTGCCTCCCGCGGAGTCGCCCGTGCCAGATCAGGCCCGGGGCCTGCAGGGGGAGGATGGGAGCCTGATGCTGGGGGACCCTGCAGGGCCGGAGACTGTGCCGGCGGGAGGGGGCGACTGAAGACACGGGGGATTTCTGAGGCGCCTCCTGAGTTACAAGCTCACAAGTTACAGGCGACACAGAACAGGATGAGGGGCATTTGGTGAGGCTGTCTCCATGCTCCTGGCATCGGCGACACCGTTCTGGGTGTGTGTGGCAGGTGTCTTTCCTGTGACACGTTTATACGGTCTCTGAACATAAACATGCACTTGTAAAGTTGTTTAATCTGTTTATATAGTCCAAGTAAACGAGCCTTTATTGGAACGCCTGCTTGTTTCTGAACCATGTGAACCTAGGACTTGACTTGTTTTTATCTTGTAGCCTGTTTCAGACATTTTCCTAAATAACGAACGTAGGCATTGGGCCCCCTTTTATGGACCCGGAAATATAAAAGGTAAAGACACGTTGTTTGGGTTTCAGCGGAATTAAGCTGTGCAAACACAGTCGTGTCCTGACTGTGGGTCTTTGCCATTTAAGGACAGCGGTGAGGTTTACTCAGGGTCACGTTGGGGCTGGACTGTGGCGTCCCTTCCGGTCAGGTGACTTCTGCTGACACCGTCTGTCAGTGAGTACCCTTGACCCTGCAGGTGGTCACTGGCAACAGCAGTGATTCTCTGTCTCGAGTCTCTTAATTGATCCGGTTATTTTGTTCCCCGGCTCACAGTCAGGCTGAAAACCACTTTCTGTCAGCTTTCTTGCATCTTAAGTTCTAAGGATGGGGAGCGGGGAGGCACAGGTGTTGTGACACTGAAACATCAGCTTTCCTCTGAATGAGGGGGCTGTTCTTGTCCAGTTTTTCTGGAAACTGTCAGAACTTGCAAAAACACGCCGTGTTCCACAAACATATCGTCATCAACTGCCGGTTGGGATTTGGAACTCTGCTTTCGCTGGAAGCTTCTGCTTCCTGGCGTTGTGACCCCAGGATCATACAGCCCTGGTCCTGCCTCTGAGCCCAGCCAGCAGGTGGGCAGTGCGGGAGACCACCTTCCGTGCTGGGGGGCAGTTCTTGGCCCGGTGGGCATCAACATCACTGGGGGGGTCCCAGGAACGCACCTCGGCCAGTGATTCTCCGCCTGTGTGCTGCATGCGGCTGGCACAGGGGCCAGGCCGTCATGGACACTGCCAGGCCCTCGGGCACGCGTGCGTCTGGGTGCGGAGCTCGGCTCCCAGGACCCTGCCGTGACCACAGCCGCCTCCTTGCTGCTCGGCCCCCTTGCCCATCTGAACTTGGGCCCAGGGGCCTGTCAGCTGGTGATCAACAGCACACAGAAGGGAACCTGCGAAAGTTTCAGTGGGTGACAGATGCTGCAACCCGCGTGACCTCCTGCGTCCTTTCTTTCCTGTGAGAGGAGCAGGCTGCCAAGCGGTGGTCGCGGCAAACCCTGCGGGACTGTGGGTTCTGCTGTTGCCAGACCCTGGGACTCTTCTGGGTTCTGCACTCCTGCCAGCTCCCTCCCCGACCTCCCTGGGTCATCCTGGTAGCCTTAGAAATAAACAAAGCTTCTCCCCCAACCCGCCCCACCACCCACACCAGAGTTTTGTTGTTGGTGACTGTTTCGCTCGAGGTCCTCCTGTTGTCTCTACTTGGGTCAGGACTGGGGAAACAGGAGTAGAGGAGGAAGCAGGGAGGGGTATTTGTGTCTCCCGTTTCGTTCCCTCATCCATCCTCCGAAGGTGGAGGAGGGAGTGGCCAGGGCCAGCGGGTGAGGCCGGGAGGCCAGGAGGGCCCGGGCCTCCCGAGAGGCAGGGCCACGGGCCTTGTGTCTGAGCCGTGCACGTCTCTGGTGCCGACAGCGGCGGGGCGAGCAGGGCAGACCTGAGCTTTGACTTCCTGCCTTAAGAGAAAGCACTTTGTTTTCCAGGATCTGTGACGGCGTCCAGTTCGGAGCTGGGATCAGGTTCCTGTAGCGGATGCAGCACGTCCTCCAGCCCCCCCAGCAGCGGCTCCAGGATGCAGGCAGCACTGAGATTCTCAGGGCCACACTCTCTCTCCAGACAGACACGCTTCACGGATCCTTCGACTGCAGTCCTTGTGGAAAACCATGTCAATAAATATTCAAATACAGATCCTCGGCCGCGTCGTGGATGGGATTTCCTCTCCGAGGCTGCGCTTGCCGCTTTCTCTGAGGTCAGGTGGCCTTGTGCGCGTTCCTTCGTGCGTGCCTCCGGGTGGGGGGCCGGCCAGTCACCTCCTGATTCCCCTTTCATCCCGGACTCTTCGGGTCTCAGTGCTCAGTTGCCACAGATTAGGTGGAATCAGCAATGGGATGGCTGTGTGCAAACTGTAAAACAGCATTAGAAAGAGTTATTATTATCCTCATTCCTGGGCTTCCCTGGTGGCTGGCTCCGTAGCGAAGCATCTGCCTCCAGTGCAGGAGATGCCGGTTCGACCCCTGGGTCGGGAAGGTCCCCTGGAGGAGGGCGTGGCAACCCACTCCAGTATCCTTGCCTGGAGAGTCCCATGGACAGAGGAGCCTGGCGGGCTACAGTCCATAGGGTCTCAGAGTCAGACAGGACTAAGTGACTAACAACTCTCATTATCATCATTACTATTATATTTTTTGGTGGATTGACTGAAATAGTCCATCTGGGCTGTTTCTCAAAGCTTCTGTGAGCGCCCGCCTCAAATTCTCATGACCGTGATGGGCATTCTCCATGAAGCGATCCGCAGAGCCCGCCGCTAGGGGGCGTGCGTGCTGTGACTCAGTGCTGGCTGAGAAGGGCCTGTGCAGGGCTGCAGGCACAGGGTCATCTCAGCCAGTGTGAGCGCCCTGCAAGGATGAACCAGCCTGATGGCAGGGAGGCAAGGAGGGAGGCGCAGCCACCTCGTGTTAAAGACGCGTGAATCCGCTTCCGTGCTGCTCTAACCAAGCACCGCACACCTAGAGGCTCAGCGTGACACAGAGCCGTCCCCTTGCAGTCCATACGCCAGGAGTCCAAAATGGGTCTTGCTGGCCTGAAACCAGGCGTCCGCAGGGCCGCATGCCTGCTGGACGTTCCAGGGGAGGGTCGGCTTCCTGACCTTCCCCAGCTTCCTGAGGCGCCCACGATCCCTGGCTGATGGCCCCTTCCTGTGTCTTCAATGCCACAGCTCAATCTTCCTTCTCCCTCTGACTCTTTGCCTCGTCTCTGGCCCACCCGGACACTCCACGCTGGTCTGATGTTACCATCAGGTGGTCAGCAGCCTCAGATCTACCACAGTCTAATAATGCACCAGCCACACTGAGTCAGATACCCACAGGTTCCAGGAGAACCTGGAACGTGGGCATCTTTGGGGAACCTTTATCCTGCCTAACACACGTAGTATCTATCTCTCAAAGTAATATTTTAGGGTAGACTTAATTATTCACGTGAGAAGAAAGTTTTAACAATTTAAACCTTCTCTGAATTCTTCTAAAAACGGTACCCTGTAAAAATGTCCAGGGGTGCAGGTGTTATCCCAGTGGGCCTTAGCCAGAGTTTCCTATCAGATATCCCTCCCAACCCCCACGCCCCCGGCTGGGGCTCAGTGCCCCTCAGCTTCATCCTCCCATTACCTGGTTAATATTCCCGCCAAGGGCGCCCAAGTCCAGGGACCCACCTGCACTCAGGCCTCCGAGGCGTATCTCCCCCTCACAGCCCACGTGAACTATGGAGATTTTGCAGAGGATACTTAAGGAGAAAATTTTACCTCTCTTAATAGTTGGGAACCTGGGAGAATATACTTTTTTTCCCCTGAGTTGCTTTATTGTTTCCAGTTTCATATCGATACATTTGGCAAAATTAGAAACCCACAGTAGGGCTCTGTTGTGTTCAGTCTACAGATTAGGAACAGTAAAAATTCAGGTAACCCAGACTCTCAGACTCCATGACCTTTGTGAATTCATCTCCCACTCTGGTGGAGAATCCAAAAAGAAGTCACTTTTGAAACGGTGCATCTTTAATCACGCAGGGCCGGGTCACCTCGGGCCGCCAGCCTAGCTCCTTAATGAAAGCGCAGCATGTCGGCCATCTGCCAGGTCAGGAGCGGGTTTCAGTGGCAAACACGCTTCTCAGGCTGCTTCACAGGGTGGAGTGGAAGCGGTGGAGACACGGGGTGAGATCAGAATTCTGTCCCTTCTTGGTGGGGTTCAGTGGGCAGACTGGAGCAGGAAGCCAGGAGCCCTTCACAAAGTGCTAGAGGACCAGAGCCCAGGCCAGTTCACTGTGGACTGAGCTTCACAGCTGCTGTTTAGAGCAAAAGATGTCATGAAAAGGAGCGTGAAGAGCACCACCCTGCCTCCGCGAGTCTCTGTGGCTGTGCCTCCCACTAGTTCCCCAACCAGGGATCGAACCCGCGGCCACTGCTCAGCAGTGAAAGCACCAAGCTCTAACCACTGGACCACCAGGGAATTCCCTTTGCATCTTAATTTGACTTCATTTTTCTCTAAATACCTGAGCTTTTGGGATTAGACCGGAGTTCAATATTTGTTCAATCAGGGTTTCATGTCACTCTGCAAAGGAATGGGCCAAGACACGAAGCCTTCCGTGTCTTCATCCTGAAGGGGATCGCTGCCGTCTCCCTTGCTGGAAACATGCTGGGCCAGTCATGTGCGTATGACCGAGGCTAGCTTCAGCAAAGATAGTTGTCTCAATGCCTGCAGAAGCAAACCCGTCTGCGATGCATCGTGTCGCCCGTTACTGTGACCCTGTGGTGGTCTCTGCCCTCGCACGCTGACCTTTTACACAAGTTTCATCAGCCACGTGCTCCTGGAGCTGAGCCGCCAGCCGCCCGTGTCCCGCCCCGCCGACCCCCTCCCTCCTGTCTGTTGTCTGCACGGCTTTTACTACCCAAGGAGGAGACAGGCTGTGCTACAAGGGTCTCGGTCACTGGAGCAGAGGACAGTCAAGCAGGCCCTGCTGACGAAGGTCAGGCCACACTTCCCCTGAGGCTGATTCCGGCATAGACCCTGCACTTTTGACATCTTCCTCATACCCGCACAGCTCCTGAAGCTAAGAATTCTCTTTAGTTTGTGAGTTTGCTTTTTTTTTAATATAAATGTATTTATTTTAATTGGAGGCTAGTTACTTTAGAATATTGTATTGGTTTTGCCATACACTGACATGAATCCACCACGGGTGTACATGTGTTCCCCATCCTGAACCCCCCTCCCACCTCCCTCCCCATCCCATCCCTCTGGATCATCCCAGTGCACCAGCCCCGAGCATGCTGTATCCTGCATCGAACCTGGACTGGCGATTCATTTCACATATGATAATATACATATTTCAATGCCATTCTCCCAAATCATCCCCCCTCTTCCCTCTCCCATAGAGTCCAAAAGACTCTTCTATACACCTGTGCCTCTTTTGCTATCTCACATACAGGGTTGTCATTACCATCTTTCTAAATTCCATGTGAATTTGCTTAAGACCAGATAAACCTGCCTTGAGGGTAATTAGATGTGCTCAAATGCACTGTGTGGTTCAGTTCAGCTCAGTCGCTCAGTCATGTCCGACTCTCTGCGACCCCATGGACTGCAGCACGCCAGGCCTCCCTGTCCATCACCAACTCCTGGAGCCTACTCAGACTCATGTCCATTGAGTCAGTGATGCCATCCAACCATCTCATCCTTTGTCGTCCCCTTCTCCTCCTGCCCTCAATCTTTCCCAGCCTCAGAGTCTTTTCCAGTGAGTGAGTTCTTTGCATCAGGTGGCCAAAGTATTGGAGCTTCAGCTTCAGCTTCAGCATTATGTTAAAGATCACCAAAGAGAAGTGGATGCCTTAGTCTAGAACAAAAAGCAGAGAGCTGCGCTTGAAAGAAAATGAAATGTTTGAAATCAGGTGGCTGGGGACTTCCTAAGGTGGTGCAGTGGCTAAGACTCTGTGCTCCCAATTCAGGGTGTCGGGGTGGGGGGCGGGGCCCAGGTTTGATCCCTGGTCGGGGAACTAGATCCCACGTGGTGCAATTAAGAGCTCACATGTCAAAACTAAAGATCCCACATGCAGCAACGAAGACCCGGCGCAGCCAAAAAATAAATAAATCAGGTGGCTGTACCCAAGATTTCCATTTCTAGCTTCTCTAAAGAAGTGGGTCGGACGACAAGAAGTCTTCATTGCTACAGGCAGCAGAGGGCTGGAGTTGGGAGTGGTTCTCCTTTAGCACACATCACCCCTGGGTGCCCGTGGGCCCTGTTTGACTGTTTTAGCATCTATATAGTTCCTGCCGTGGGCCCGTCAGAAGTGGGAGCACCTGCGCTTCTGAGGAAGGAGAAGGAGGATACAGGATACAGGGAGGAGGCACGGAAGGTGGATAACCACGGGCCCCACGTCCTGATGCTGCCCTGGTCCTTAGGGCTCTTCACCAGCCCCACCCACTCCTTCCCTCTGGCTGCCGCCCTCTTCTGTCAAAGGACAGGACTTGGGTTTGGTCCCTTCAGGTGCTGTATTCCCGGGGTCCCAAGGATGCTGCCTGTGGGTTTTCTGAGGCTTTATGCCCCCATGTAGCTCAGAGCTGACATGTAACACCGTCGATCGCCCTGCCTGTGTTTCCACGTTAGATACAAGGAGAAAGCAGTGGGTACTTTGTGATTCAGGCTGGACTCGAACCCCAGCCAGATGAGCATTTTCTGAACCAGATGATGCTTACCCAGAAATTCGCTCCCAAGCCATCAGTACCGCTTCATGAAATATTTACATGGTCAATGATCTCCATGACACAACCACTTATTAGACCGTTTTTAAAAGCTTGTTTACAGCACCAACATTTAATTTCAGGGACAATAACTAAATATTGCCTCTTTTATCTTTTTACTGATCTCTTCAGATGATCGTGTACGACTGCGTTTCTCAGATTTTTTGGCCTGTGGACTCCTTCACCCTGCCAAAAATTTTGGAGGACCCTCCAAAGAGCTTTTGTTTATGTAGATGGATATGAATACTTACTGAACTAGAAATTAAGACAAAATTTTGAAAAACATAATTCATTTAAAAATAACAAACCCATTGCTGGCTAACATACATCGCATTTTATGGGAGGGAAAACAACTATTCCAAAAAATAGAGTGAATAGAGTGGCATTGTTTGGCCGTTTTGCAAATCTCTTTATTAGGTGTCTTCAAAAATACATGGTTTCTTATATCTACTTCTGCATCAGTCTCTTGCACTTAGAGTGGTTTAGGTATATAAGAAACGCTAACCTCATATAGATAGGTATTTGGAAAAGAGGAGAGTATTTTTTTTTAATCTTCATTGTGGTGCACGAGCTTAACTGCTCCTCAAGCCTGTGGAATCTGTTTCCCTACTGGGATCAAACCCCCGTCCCCTGCGTTGGAAAGCAGACTCTTAACCTCCGGACCTCCAGGGAAGTCCTTAGACGTGGTTACTTTAATAGTCTTTTCAGATGACTTGGCTGAATATTCTTTGATAATTCACCAAAACTCAACAAGTGGTGGTTTTTCAAAGGTTAGTTGCCAGTTGGAATCTGAAATCACATCAGTGACTTCTCACACTCAGTTACATCAAGTCCATGGGTCCATCTGGCACTGTAACTGGGTCTGCTACCCAGGCACGATTTTTGTAGCATCATACAGTGGTCATTTGGGAAATACTGGCCCACAAAGTTGTGCAAATCTTCCAAATACCGACCCATGGCATGATTATGCAAAATTAAAAGATCACATTCATTAATGTCACCACCACTCTCATCAGAAGAATCGGTTAAGTATTGCGAAGCTGCCAAGCTCACGGTGGCAGATACGAGTTTCTCCAAGTTCCAATGTTCACGTGAAAGCTCCCATGCTCTCCTTGGCAGCAAATTCTGTTAGTTGCTTTCCTTGAAGCTCACTTCATTCATTTTTAAGGAAATGTCTGCCAAGCAACCCATCTGAATAACCCCAGGTCATCAGTCATTCCTTAAGTAACAATGATTGACACTTCATGGGAAGAGTGGCTGTTTTCCCCCAGCCCAGCCACTCAGCTTTTCCCTGAGACAGACGTGCCTCTGTGCCCCCTGTGTCAGCGCACAGAATGTTAAAGGGCTGGAATTTAATGAAATCCAGTGTTTCTGCCTCACCAAGGATGTTCTCCAGTGAACCTGGCATTTTTGCTTCAGTCCCAGGGTGTAGGATACAGTGACCTCGAGTGCGGGCTGGGGCTCAGCCCTGCCCCGTGTCCAGGCCCCAGCACTTGTACCCACTATCGTGCTTGTGTGAGTGCACGTGTCACCCCAGGGAACTGAATCACCAGGGAACATCTTTGTTGTTGTTCAGTCACTCAGTCGTGTCTGACTCTTTGCAACCCCATGAGCTGCAGCACGCCAGGCTTCCCTGTCCTTCACTGTCTCCCAGAGGTTGCTCAAACTCATGTCCATGGAGTCGGTGATGCCATCCAACCATCTCATCCTCTTGCCCTCTTCTCCTCTTGCCCTCAATCTTTCCCAGCATCAGTGTCTTTTCCAGTTAAGTGGGCTCTTCACATCAGGTGGCCAAAGTATTGGAGCTCCAACTTCAGCATCAGTCCTTCCAGTGAATATTCAGGGTTGCGAAACGACCAGAGTAACTCCTAGAGTCCTTGTGAGGGCTCTGTATGGACCTGAGTGAGAAGGGACTCTTGTCTTTGCTGAGCGACAAGCTGGGAATTAAAAACCCTCCTTTTATTACCAGATATAAACCATGTTCCCCTTCCTGCCCTCACATTTCTCTTCTGTGAAATGGGGCTGGTGGAACCTCTGTGTTGGAGGAAATGTACGTGGAGGGCCTGGCACACAGTAGGGGCTGAGACCCGCTGTCCGCACTGGGGTGGGTGGGAGTAGGGATGAGGATGGAGTGGGTGGGCTTTAGCTTGGATTGTAAATACCATCCAGAGCGTGGTGTGAGCAGGGCAGAAATTTTGAGTCTTTCCTGAATTATCACCTGGGTGTACCGTAAAGAGAAAAGATTGGTTTAAATTTGGAATAAAACGTAGGCGTGTTTTACGTTTACACTCATACGTGTGGGTCTGAGAAGTGAACCGTGGGAAGCCGTCTCGACTCTGCTTTCCTGAGGTCAAACCAGCCACCTTGAAGCACAAAGGATGCTCTGCCAAAGGGCCCGATGGTCACCTCGTCCCCAAGCCTGGTTGTGACTCTACATGGCGTTCCCCTGATGAGTAAATTACCGGATTCCTTTGCCAAATCATTAGATAACTTGAAAGAACAAAGACTGTTCGTGCATTATCCTGCTGGGGAAATAAACACTAATCATTTTTGAGAAGAACGTACATTCTACGAATCTGGATCAACTATGAGAATTGCAGCCTCTCTACCCAGTTTTTCCTCCTTTTCCATCAATCCGTTTCTAACAAAGGAAGCATTTTCTACTCTGTCACTAGATAGATGGGCTTGGTCAATTAAAATATTCCGGCTTCGCCTGGCTGAGATAATAGCCAGCCTGGCTCCATCCATCATGTGAAATAGAAGGTGACCTCCCTAGACTGAGTCAGAGACCCAAGTACAACGGCTTCAATCTTATTATCATACCCAGAAATTACCGCTCATCTAAACGTAATTTCCCTGAAACACTAAGCAGACAGAGCCACGGCTGGAAGTATCAGAACACAGTCAGGAGACCGTGGCGTGAGTGGACATTGAGCACGTAGGGTAAAAGTGGATATGCTGTCCTTAACGGGGACAAGCTGAGATCCGACGGGGTGAGACTTCTGAGCTGCTGCTCTAGTGAAGGTGAGGTCGGGTTCGTCCGCAAGCTTGCATGCACAGCCCTCACCTGAGCACCGATAGGAACCAGCGGCAGTGCCAGGCCAGGACCGAGCCACCGGGACTCTGAGCCTTCCCATCCCCGCGGCCTCAGCTCTGGGCTCGGCCTCGCCTCCTGTCTGTCTGGAAACAGCCTCCTCTGGCCCTTCCGGGTGTGGGGAACAGGAAAAGCTCGTGCTCAGGAGCCAGGAGCCAGAGGCCTTGAATCCTCACTTCCTCTGTTCGTTTGCTCATTCACTCAATACACGTGCTTGGTGCTGGGCTCGGAGCAGGAGTGCAAGGGGCCTTCCCACCCCCAACCTATAATCCATCCACGCGGCCTCCTTATTTATCCCTGAATCCCCTGGGCCTCTCGTGTCTGCTCATCCCTCATCCCTGTCCCGCCCCGGGTTCCCGCTGCCCCCGGCCATTTCCAGTGACCTGTAGCTGCCAGCCGCTGGTCCTCTGTTCTGCGGGGCCTGCCCCTCGCCCTCTCTGAGAGTCAGCTCCCCCTCAGTCTTGTGGTCCCACTGCCCCCTGCCCCCGCCTGCCCCCAACACCCCGGGGGAGCCCAGGCTGACTCTCCAGTGGGTCTCAGAGATCCAGAAAGGTGCTGGAGGAGTGTGTTGATCCTGTTCTGTGGGGTCCAAAGAGGCTTCTCTGAAGACTGGACACTTAAGCTGAGATGTGAGGAAGGAGAAGCAAGCAGGCAGGGCAGCAGGTGAAGGGAACAGCAACTAGGAAGAGGAACAGCCTATACAAAGGCCTCAGGGGGAGAGTAGCTGGGCATTTCCAGGAGTTAAACTGTGGTGCTGGAGAAGGCGCTTGAGAGGCCTTAGGACTGCAAGGACATCAAACCAGTCCATCCTAAAGGAAATCAACCCTGAATACTCATTGGAAGGACTGATCCTGAAGCTGAAGCTCCAGTACTTTGGCCACCTGATGCGAAGAGCCGACTCCTTGGAAAAGACCCTGATGCTGGGAAAGATCGAAGGCGGGAGGAGAAGGGGACGACAGAGGATGAGATGGTTGGATGGCGTCACTGATTCAGTGGACACGAACTTGGGCAAACTCCAGGAGTTGGTGATGAACGGAGGCCTGGCATGCTGCAGTCCCTGGGGTTGCAAAGAGTTGAACATGACTTACCGACTGAACAAAGACAGGACTCTCCAGGAAAACAGAATCAGTAGGATACATATACATATAAAAGGAGATTTAATACAGGGAATTGGCTCACTCCATTACAGAGGCTGAGAAGTCCCTATCTGCTGTCCGCCAGCTAGAGACTCGGGAAGGCTGGTGGCACAATTCAGTCCAAGTCCCGGGGCCTGAGAACCAGCAGAGCTGGGGTGCAAATCCAGCTGAGGGGCAGGAGAGGAGGAGAGGAGATGTCCCAGTTCAACAGAGAGGCAGGAAACAGGGCAACTTCTTTCTTCCTCCAACTTCTGTTTTATTCCAATCCTTAATGGGCTGGCTGACGCCCGCCCTGGGATCTGTCTCTGTCTCTCTCTGTTTATATAGGAGAAGACTACATCTGTCTAGCTGTCTATCCCTCCTGAGACACATGTAGTGATATGTCATCTTCTATTGGTTCTGCTTCTCCGGACACTCCCACTGACGCACAGTCCTCCCCAGTCCTTTGTGTCTGAGACTCTGGAGCTGGAAAAGAGCTCATTTCTCTGCATGTCATTCTCTTGTCAGAGAACATAAGGAAACAAGTCCCACCTCTTCTGGGCTTGAGTAACTTTAAAAAAAAAGAAACTAAGTGATTGCTGAAGGTGGACGTCGGTCACTGAGAGATGGAGCCAAAGGCAGAGGAAGGGCAAATGCATCTCGAGACCTGAACGCCCCCTGCCGGCAGCAGGTGCCGGGACAGGTGAGCGAGCTCTCAGGTGGACTGTTGATGTCTTTTCGGAGGGCACCCCATCTGCGCATGGCCGCTCCCCTGGGTCCCCGCAGCTTCCCCTCGGTTCGCTTGCAACTGCTCGTGTCTGCTGACGAAGCCAGAACACTCAGGAGGGTTAACACCTGAAGTCCATTTAAGGGAAATTAAGAACCACGGATCCAAAAGGATTCTAAAAATATCTAATTGATTTGCAAAGGTTTTGGGTGGGGACAGAGGGTGGAGAAGGCTGCCGCCTGCTCATAACAGATTCCCCAGCTGACTTCCTTATGAGCTTTGAAAACTTGGAAAATGGAAATCTTTCCTTTGAAATGAAGGTGAAAAGAGTAACCCAGCTCTTTAAAAATCGATGATGAACTTTTTAAAACTGAGCCTTCCGCCTTACAGTTCTATGTTTACAGATACATTTTGAAAAGAGGGCAGAGTTTCCACACCGCCCTCACCCAGCTTTCCCACATTAATGAGCCCATTAATCACATTCATTATTAATGAGCAATTATTGCAATTATTAATGAGCAATTAATTACATTCATCACATTAGTCTGGGTCCGTTTGTTACAACTAATGAACCCACACGAACACGTTACCACTAACTCATCTAGTCTCAGATTTTCTTCGTTTTCACCCCATGTACTTTTCTGGTCCAGGTCCCACATGACCCCAGTTGTCCTGTCTCCTTAGCTCCTCTGGTGGTGAGGATCTCTCAGACTTCCCTTTTTTTGATGACCTTGACAGCTTGGCGGAGGCCTGGGCCGGTTGTGCAGAAGCAACTGGAGTTTGCCTGCTGTTTTTCTCCTGATTAGACTGGAGTTGTGGGCTTGAGGGGGATGACCACAGGGGCAAATTGTCATTTTCATCCCATCACATCAGGACACATGCTGTCACCGTGGCTGACGGCTGTGACATCGGCCTTGATCACATGGCTGAAGGTGTGTTTGTCAGGCAGGTTCTATAAAAAAAATATATTGTTTTAAAAGAAAAACTCGGATGAAATAGGCGAGGTGTGTGTTATTTAGCGATTTAAGTCGGATCCAATCTTAATGTTTATCCTAAGACATGTACATGAAAATCTATAGCTTGCCTTCTTCAGGAATGAGACGGAAATGCCAAGACAGCCTGGAAAACAAGTGGAATCGATTTGAACTGCACACAGAGCTCAGAAGATTGGTAAAGGCCGGGAAGGAAAGCAGCTCTTTCATCAAGCCTGACTCCAGATCTGACAGCTCCCACGCAAGGCTGCCGGTGCCTGTCGGAGTCCGGATGGTTCGGGGAGACACGGTGACGGGAGCCGAAGTTAGTGATTCTCTTGCAAGTTCCTGACTGCTCCGAGGGGAAATGAATAATAGATCTCTGAAATTAATAAGGCACACTAGACCCGCAGACAAAAGACTTCAGGATAAAGAATGTTCCAAGTTCTACACAAGTTTCAAATCCAGCAATGAACATAAGCCTCGCACAGCACCCACAGCCTCTAAGGCCCCTTGCTCTGGAGTGTCAGCTGTGCAAGCGTTAGTCGCTCAGTCGTGTCTGACTCTGTGACCCCATGGACTGAAACCCACCAGGCTCCTCCGTCCATGGGATTCTCCAGGCAAGAATACTGGAGTGGGTTGCCATGCCCTTCTCCAGGGGCTCTTCCTGACCCAGGGATCCAACTCAAGTTTCCTGCATTGTAAGCAGATTCTTTACTGTCTGAACTCCCAGGGAAGTAGTAAACTTCTATTTAAAAGACAGTTCTCTCAAATATTCTGGGTTAATATTTCCAAATAATTGGTAGCAGAATTAAAGAAAAATCAAGCATTTAAAAGATGTGTTCATGGGACTTCCTTGGAAGCCCAGTGGTTAAGACTCCACACTTCCAACGTAAGGGGAGAAGTTTCGCTCCCTGTTTGGGGAACTAAGATCTTGCTTGCTGCATGGTGCAGCCAAAAAAACAAAAAAGATGTATTCATTTCTGCAAGGAGCATGATTATTCTTATGTTAAAATCTGCAATAGTGGCAAAGAATCTGATTGTGAAAAAAGAAAAAAAAATTAAGAAAAAGAGCAGAAAGTTGCCAGGAAACATTCTTTTGTTGATATATTTTCACTATTTAAAAACCACCCTTAGGTCTCAGATCTTATAAAACAGGCACAGGCTGGATAGCTGGGCTGGTCGTTTGCTAACCCCTGAGGTTCGTGGATCTGGAGCCCAGTGGCTACAGGACCAAAGAAGGAAGCGTGGGAATCGTTAATGTCAATGTGGTGTTTAAACCCACATAATTTTTTGTTTTGGCCACGTGGCTCGTGGGACCTTATCAAACCCACACCCCAGGCAGGGAAAGCTCAGAGTCATAAGCACTGGACTACCAGGGGATTCCCATAAACCGCATACCTGCCCTTCACTTATGACAACCTTCTATTTGAACTCTGTGTGTGTGTGAGCTTTTGTCCCCTAGAATGGAAGCTCTATATGAGCAGGCACTTGATACGCTTGTTGAATGAATGAATGAGCAAATGAATGAATAAGTAAATGTGACAAACACCCACGTCACCCAGTGTGATGACTCAACCAGAAGGGCCTCCGGGGAATGGAGAGACACCAAGAAGGAGGTGAGCTGCTGGGCCTGGGGGGGAGTCAAGTCAGAGAAGCAAGGTGGGGAGAGAGCACACTGCGTGTGTAAAGCCTGGGGAGTCAAGGAGGGCTTGTTGAGGACAGCTGTGAATCGGACAAAAAGATGGAGAGTCAGGCGGTGACAAGACCATGGAGCGCCAAGGAAGGACTGGGGGTCTTGGGAAGCCTTTGAAAAATGCAGCCAGGGAGTGCTGTGATCAGATTTGGGATTTCCTGGCTGAGAGACCCTTATCGTGATCCAGGTGAGTGATGCAAAAGCATGAGCTCAGGCTTGTAGAGAGGAGGGCTGATAACGAGATTGAAGACAAGAGACCGACAGGTCCAGGAGAAGGAGTCCCGGATGACCCCACATCCTAGACAGGGGACTGGCTGACTTCACTAAGTGCTCAGTCACTCAGTCATAGCCGACTCTTTGCGACCCCATGGACTGTAGCCCGCCAGGCTCCTCTGTCCATGGGATTTTCCAGGCAAGAATACTGGAGTGGGTTGCCATTTCCTCCTCCAGGGGATCTTCCCAACCTTAGGGATTGAACCCGAGTCTCCTACTTGGCACACCCGATTCTTTATTGCTGAGCCACCTGGGAAGCCAGTGTGTTCTTAGTCGCTTCAGTCGTGTCTGACTCTTTGTGACCCCGGGGACTGCAGCCCACCAGGCTCCTCTGTCCATGGGGATTCTCCAGGCAAGAAAACTGGAGTGGATTGCCATGTCCTCCTCCAGATCTTCCCAACCCAGGGATCGAACCCAGGTCTCCTGCATTGCAGGTGGATTTTTTTTTTTTTTACTATCTGAACCACCAGGGAAGCCAGACTACCCTCCAAATACATGTGGTTCCTTGGGGGGTAATCACTCTGCTCCCCTGGGGCTGACTGTGGATGGCAAGTCCGAAATCAAGGTCCAAATCCATGAGGCCTCTCTGAAGCCTCTGGGAGGACCTTCCCACGCCTTTCTCTAGCTTCTGGTGTCCCAGGGGACCCTTGGTGTGTCTTGGCTTGTGGACTGCCTCCAGCTTCCCGGGTGCTCTGCGGGTCTATGGACGAAGGCCCACCCTAACGATTCATCTTAACTCCATCACATCTGCAAAGACCCTACTTCCAGGCAAGGTCCCAGTCCAAGGACTGGGCTTCAACACGCTTTGGGGAAACAATTCAACCTGTAATTAGACCGTGCGAAGGACAGTTGAGGATGAAGGCATGAAGGGGGCAGCAGAGAACAGAAGGCTCTTTCAGCAGGAGTGTCAGGAAGGGAGAGGAGGCGGAAGGTGAAGAAGGGGGTCAGAATAGGAGAGACGCCCCCCACCCCAGCCTGGCCTTTGGAGCCTCGTTCTGGTGACAATGGTTCCTTTACTAAAAAGGGGAATCCGGGTTTCAAAGGGAGACCTTCATCCTTTGGTGGGGGGACGACCGACCAGACTCACAATGGCCTTTCTGTCCCTTCCCTTGAGCAGATGGCCCAGGCGCCTCCTCCCTGGCAGGGGTCTGCCCCTCCCATCCACGAAAGGAGGAGAGCAGGAGAGCCGCATGCATACTTTTTTTTTTTTATTTTAATTTTTTTATTTTGGAGGTTTTTTTTTTTTTTTAATTTGTATTTATTTACTTATGGCTGCACCAGGTCTCTGTGGCTGCGCACGGGCTTTCTCACGCTGCGGTGCGCAGGCTTCTCACGGCTGTGACTTCTTACTTCAGAGCAGGGACTGTTCAGTAATTGTGGCTCATGGACTTAGTTGTCCCACGGCCTGTGGGATCTTCCTGGACCAGGGATTGAACCCGTGTCCCCTGCATTGGCTTCTTAACCACCAGACCACCAGGGAAGTCCAACCAGCATACATTTTTAAAAAGTAATTATTTGAGTAGTTGGAGGATTTAAAAAATACATTGAGAATGCCTGAAACCTCCTAGGCCCAGGCTCGGTCACTGGGGTTCCCACTGTGCACTGGAGGATCGGTGCTGTGCATCATTTTAAAACAGTGAATGCGTTAAAGGGGAGTCTTTTAGCATCATACACTTGGAAATTTCTGAGAAAACAAGTGATATTCTGGGGGGGGGGGGGGCGCGGTGGTGGCGATTTTCTTACCCCGGAAGCCCATGGTGACCTTTTAATAAAAGAATATTGTATAGCCTTCCCACTCAGAGAGTGACACAGGAACCAAAAAGCCAGAGGCATCAGCTTCACTTGGGGGTGCATCAGCAATGCAGAGTCTCAGGCCCGGACCAGCGCTCCTCCTCCAGGTCCTGTGGTTTCCCACAGCCCCACGCAGCCAGCTGGTGTGCATTAACTCAGAAGCGCCTGGGAGGTTTGGGATTGACGTGGTTTGATCCTTTCCAGTCCCTCCTTGAACGCTAGACCCCACTCTCCCCCCAGCATAGGCTCTGTCAGCCCCCCTTTCCTTCCTGAAGAGGCAGCCGGAAAGCAAGCGCCAGTAAAGCTTCGCTTCCTAATGTTTCCATGTCACGCCTTCTTCTCTCATTTCCTCATCCCCACATCTGTCACTGGGACTGAGTGTACGAAGAAGCCGTAAATAATTTGTGTCCATCGATAAAAGCTTTTCTGGGTGGATGCAAACGTCACAATTATCCCAAGTGGCAGGAGTAACCTCCTGCTGTAATTACCACCAGCCTCCAGTCATCCATCATTTGCCCTTCATCCATCCATCCATCCATCCTTCCATCCTTCCAACCATCCAGTGAACACTGATTGGGCTCTGAGTGTGTGCAAGGCTCTGTGTGGGGTTCAGAAGCAGAGGCGACACTCCCTGATTGCGGGGGAAGGGCCATCATGGGGTCAGCAGGGAGCTCTGGAAAGCTGGAGGCTGAAAGACCAGGATGGGGAGGAGGGTGGGGAGGAGGGGTGGGGAGGAGGGAGGGAAGGGCAGGGATCATTTACAGCCCCTTCTTCCCAGAAGCTGGTTACTCTCTCCTGCGCTCGCTCTGCAGTTCAGCCGGGGGCCTTCTCACCAGGCCATGCACCCCACTCTGCAGCAGGATTTATGTGCGAATCTCCGCTTCCCCATCGTCCCCTCGGGGCTGGCAGTGTAGCAATCCTTCATTCTCTCCTTCTCCAGGGCCGGCCCTCCGGTTAACCCTCTTCTGTCTCTAGGGGACTATCCACTCTCTGTTCTTCCATCTCAGCTGCTTGGTTTATTCATCCGTCTCTCTTTCCTGTTACCTCTCCTCCCTGGGAAAGTCTCAGCTTTTCCCACACGGTTCTTTCTGTTTGTTACATTACCTTTATTTTCAGGGCCCGATTTATTTGGGGCCTTAGACACGGGCTTAAAAAATGGTGGTAAAAACACACTTAAGATAAAAGCCACCATTCCAACCATTTAAAATACACAGCTCAGTGGCATTAAGTTCACTGTCGGACATCATCACCGCCCTTCACCTCCAC
The DNA here is from genome assembly GCF_003369695.1 of Bos indicus x Bos taurus. Classification (NCBI taxonomy): domain Eukaryota; kingdom Metazoa; phylum Chordata; class Mammalia; order Artiodactyla; family Bovidae; genus Bos; species Bos indicus x Bos taurus. The sequence goes on along the minus strand of NC_040080.1, from coordinate 5,330,201 downwards.
ACTCATTTTATCCTGCAAAGATGAAACTCTGTCCCTATTAAACTAACTCCCCATTCTCTCTGTCCCTATTAAACCAGCGCCCCACGACCCCCCTTCTACTTTCTGTCTCTGGGAACTTGACTCTTCTGGGTGCCCTTGTGAGGGAAATCGTACGGTATTGCTTTTGTGTCTGGCTTATTTCACTGAGCGTCACGTCCTCAGGGTGGTCCCTGCTGTTGCATGGGTAGGCATTGCGTGTGGGTATGTCGGGTTGGACCATGTTTCGTTTATCCATTCATCTGTGATGGACACCAGGCTGTTTCCACCTCTGGGGCAGGCTTTTCTGATTCATGAAATATTTACTGAATATTTACTGCATGGAAGGCATGACTCATCTAGAGAAAATAAAGACTCATTCTGCCTTTTTCTTTCAGATGACAAGAAAACTGCCGCGTTTCATTGCAGAAAAGTGTTTTTGGTTGCAGTCTGTGGGGCTGACTTTTATAACGCTTTGTAGGTTATATTACAGGTAGCTTCATGGTCAGCCACCTGGAGGGCGAGGGCCCAGGCTACTGCTACCATAGTGTTTCTGGAAAAAAAAAATCAGCTCCATATTTTAGTAGTTTTTCATAATAAAATTTTTAAAACTTTTAAATTTATATTGGAGTATAGTCAATTAACAATTTTGTAATAGCTTCAAGTGGACAGCAAAGGAACTTAGCCATACATTTACATGTATCCATTCTCCCATCCAGGCCGCCAGGTAACATGGAGCGGAGTTCCCTGTGCTATACAATAGGTCTTTGTTGGTGATCCATTTTAAATACAGCTGTGTGTACACATTCTTTCCAAACTCCCTAACTGTCCCTCTCCCCTACCCTTACCACTGGTAACCATAATTTCATTCTCTAAGTCTGTGAGTCTCTTTCTGCTTTGTAAGTAATAAATATTTAAACAGCACTGAAGATCGAATAGCCTTTTCAAGCCTTGCATTTTCTTATTTCCTTGCAAATTTGAAATTTTGACAGTCTAAGATAATTTATCACACAGAGCTGAGCTTCACGGTTTAATACTGTCCTGATTCCAGAGCATAATTTGCTTACAGCTGCTCAGCCTTCAGGTCTCAGTTAGTGATGAACTACTGTAGGTGTGATAGGTGGATAATCACGGAACATACTTTAAAACATACCTTAATATAGGAGTCGTGACCGTGAACAAATGAAAATTGGTCTCCCTTATGCACGAGATGGTGCGTTTCTCTGATGATGACGTGCTTGCCGAGTATCCGCTTTCTCAATCAAAATGTATTCTGATTAGTCCTGAAATCAGTTCTATTTGCTCTGCATAAATTTCCATTTGTTATTGTTAGTTCTGCCAGATAGAAAGGCAGAGTTCAAAATCAGCCATTTCCCCTTGACAAAGTGAGGATTAAAAGGCAGATTTCCGTAAAGGTTCACATATGTGTAAAATGTACGTATGTATAACACATATACGTACTTGGGTTATTTTTTGAAAACTTCCTTTAAAGTTTTTTATTTGAAATATAGTTGATTTACAGTGCGGTGTTAGTCTTCGACGTACAGCAAAGTGATTCAGTTATGCATCTATGTATATTCTTTTTAGATTCTTCCCCACTTTAGGTGACTACAAGATACTGAGTAGAGTTCCCTGTGCTATACAGTAGATCCTTGTGGGTTATACATTTTATATACGGAGGTGCATATACGTCAATCCCAAACTCCTAAGTTCCCCTTTCCCCTTTGATAACCGTAAGTTTGTTTTTTATGTCTGTGGGTCTATTTCTGTTTCATAAATAAGTGTATTTCATCATTTTTTTTAGATTCCACATAAGCAATATCATGATATTTGTCTTTCTCTTGTTCATGGGTTTTTAAAATCACTGACTTTATTCCTCTGCCGTGAGACTAAGCTCCACCGGGCAGGCCTGCTCGAGTTTGTGCCTGGTATGTCCCAAGGCCTGGAGTCATGCCCAGTACCCACCTTGACACCCAGGGTGTGTGAAATCAGTGAGTGCATGAGTGTGGAAAGTGGAAGCACAGCTTGCTTTTCTATCTAACCCCACATCGTGGATGGCGTCACACATGTCAGGCAGCCCTGCCCTGCTCCATGTCATATGGTGTCGCTGGACTCTGCTTTAACTTATGTGTTCAGTGATGTATGTTGAAGTGGTTTCTATTTTCCAGAAAGACAATCCATCCCAGCGGTAAAGCACCCGTTTGCTAATGCCGGAGACATGGGTTTGACCCCTGGGTCAGGAAGATCCCCTGGAGGAGGAAATGGCAACCCATTCCAGTATTCTTGCCTGGGAAATCCTATGGATAGAGGAGCCTGGTAGGCTACAGCCCATGGGGTCGAAAAAGAGTTGGATACGACTTAGAGGCTAAACAACCACCACCACCACCACCAGCCAGAACACACTCCCACCTCTGGGTAACGGTGTGGAGAGTCTTACAGAATAAACACTCTTATAGAATAAGTAAGACATAAGAAGCGCAGTTGTTACTGGCCCGCTTTGGAAGAGGTGTGCTAACAATGCATTTCCAGTGCCGGGAGGCTTTGTGCACTGCTTTGCGGTTACAAACAGCGGGCTCTGGGTCACTGGCACCTTTAAGCCGTGACTCTTAGTGGCGCCATCATTATTACCACCATTAGGGCTTTCTGGCAAAAACATGCAGATCAGAAGTAAAAAAAGGAATTAAAAAAAAAATGCAGTTAAATGAAATGCAGTTTGGGTACGATCTGCTTCCAAATCCAGCCTGCTTTTTGTATCACCTATGAGCTAAGAATGGGTTCATGTTTTAACTGTGTTGATAGAAACATCAAAAGAATGTTTCATGACACGTGAAAATAATGTGAACTCCAAAGTTCTGAGTGCAGAATGAACTTGTTTTGGAACAGAGCCACGCATTTGCTTCCGTATTGTCTATGGCTGTTTTCAGATTATGAGAGCAAAACTGAGGAGCTGCAAAGGCTCTCTGGCCCCAAAAGTGGAAAATATTTCCTGCCTGACTCCTTATTGATCCCTACCCCAGCCCCTGTCTTCCCCAGCCCCAATGATGTTCTAATGATGTGCTTGGTGTCTAATTCCCCTGCTCCATCTGGCAGCAAGCTCACTGCCCTAGAGGACCCCTACCGTTCACCATTTTCCCTCCATACAAAGGCCAGCTCTCAGGACTTACGTGGTGGTTCAGTGGTTAAGAATCTGCCTTCCAAGGCAGGGGACATGGGTTTGACTGCTGGTCTGGGAACTAAGATCCCATATGCTGCACGGTGATTTACTCTGCAGGCCACAGCTACTGAGCCTTTGTGCCAGCTCTACTGCAATTCAGACCTGATGCAGCCAAATAAATTAAACAAAAACAAAAAAGCACAGCTTTTATTCCCTTACTGTGCCCAGTGAGACAGGAGGAGGAAAGTAAGGCCTTTTATTTTCTAGGCAGGTGATAATACATTATGATAAATGAATGGTGAAAGAAATTTAGACTAAAGTGTGACTGTCTAATAGGCTGGGCCTTTGTTCTCCCACCTGCATAAGAGATGTTGGCATTTTTTCAAGGAACTTGCTCTCTGAAAACTAGGAGTCAATCTTTTTTGAAGGGGGCATAATCTTTTAGAAGACTTTCCCAATCTCTCCCCCATGCAAGATGAGGAATTAATAACTTGGTGCCAATCTCTCATGCATTCCTCATCTCTAAAATATTTACAGGAACAAAGTGTATGTGTAGTTTAATTTGCCTACTAGGCAAAAAGAAGACTCAGAGGAGTTGCCAATAAATGAAAATCCAACTTCCCTTGTTTCAAAGTGTGCTGATGTTTCCAAAATCGCTTGAGTGAAAAGCTGTTGATCATTGCAGTCAGGCATTTGTGTTTCTCTCACATGTGGTTCTGGAAAAAAGTGTTACCACCACAGTTTCAAGATTCTGGGCAAGTGTGGTCATCTTTTCATGCTTCTAGCATTTAAAGCGAAAATCACAGGTTCCTCCCTTGCCAGATCACTAAATTAGCAAACTGATTAAATCACGCCGTTCAAAAGACTACTTTGGATGTTATGATTACAGCACGCTTGAAAATGCTGCTCCAAAGGGCAGAAAGACTGCATTGGTGTGTAACCTGGGGGAAATAAGGCATTTTCTCCATCACTGAATCAATTAAGTATTTCTATCGCTTGCCTACACACTTCTAAGTCTCCTGAAATTACTAGGTTTGAAAATGAACAGTACAGGGGAACATTTCACAGTTTCATTCCTCCTTCGAACAAGCTCTCTTTTCTCTTCCCGAAAGCTAAAGGCTGTTTTTCGTGTTTTGAAAGATATCACTTCTTCTCTGGAAGGGAAATGGGAGAAGGCGTGCAGCTTTTAAGACTCCCTTTAAGGGCTTCCTGAGCTGCCGTATTATCACAGGAGACGCATTGAGAAGGAATGAAACCCAAATGCAGGTAAGGAACAGAACTCAAATTATCTTGCCTTGGCATGTCATCCATTTGTTTTCTTTCCCCCAAGCCTCTATGGAGGTGTAACTGACACACAGTGAAACACACAATTCTCCGTGTGTGGGTGATGGAGTTGTACTTAGCAAACAACCTGTGTGACCCCCAGCCCCCACCCACCCCAGCCAGCCCAAGATATGGCCAGCGTGCATCACTCAGAGCTCTGACCACTCTCAGCATAGGAGAGAGGCCACCTGCTGCTGAACTTCAAATAAGTGGACTCCCCCAGTGTGCGTCTTTGCACTGGCTTTTGTTGCTGAATGCATTTTTTTTTTCTTTTTCTAATTTGGCCTCATCGCACCACCTGTGGGATATTAGTTCCCTGACGTCGGATTGAACATGTCCTCCCTGCACTGGGAGCTCGGGGTCTTAACCTCTGGACCGCCAGAGAAGTCCCTGGACATGTTTTTGAGATACGGTGACTGCAGCTCTTTCTGATTGCTTGCTAGAATTCCATTACATGAATATAGCCATAGGTATATTCATCCTCCTGTCTGGTTACTTTCCAGGCAGCTTGTTTGGTCTGCTGCAACTGAAGTGTTAGGACAGGTGACATCCGCCTGCATCGCCCAGAGCCTGTCCATCTGCAAGGAAGACGGACGGAATGGCAGGAGAACCTGGCTCTGAGTTTGCCCGAGAGCACACGGTGTGGGGCCTCCCCCAGGGCCTGGATCCGGCTTGTGCTCCTGGAATGTTTGTTTCTTATTCTTATATCCATCCACATGTGCTCAGTCATGTCCCACTCTTCGCGACCCCATGGACCATAGCCCGCCAGGCTCCTCTGTCCATGGGATTCTCCAGGCAAGAATACTGCATTGGGTTGCCATTTCCTCCTACAGGGGATCTTCCCCACCCAGGGATCAAGCTCATGTCTCCTGCGTTGGCAGGAGGATTCTTTACCGCTGAGCCATTTGGGTAAGGAGATGGAACCTTTGGAAGCCATAGTTCAAAAGTAAATCGAGGGGTTTCCCTGGTGGTCCAGTGGTTAAGAATCTGCCTTGCAATACAAGGGACACGGGTTCAATCCCTGGTCCGGGAAGATCCCATATGCCAAGGAGCAACTAAGCCCATGCACCACAACTCAGGGGCCTGAGCTCTAGAGCCCCTGAGCTGCAACCACTGAAGCTACAAGAGAAGCCACCACAGTGAGAAGCCTGGAGCATCGCAGCTAGAGAGTAGGTCCCGCCTGCTACAGCTAGAGAAAGCCTGCACACAGCAACAAAGACCCAGCACAGCCAAAGTAAATAAATAAAAAATTTTTTTAAAGCAAATCAAATGGTTTTCTATCATGGGGGTGGCTGCATGTAACCTGATTTTCATAATGATTTTCTAAATGTAAAATGCATGCCAAGCTGTGGCACAGGCGATACGCATGCGGCATGCTAAGAAGTGGAACAAAGCTGTGAACAAAGCTAGCGGAGGTGATGGAATTCCAGCTGAGCTCTTTCAAATCCTAAAAGATGATGCTGCGAAAGTGCTGCACTCAGTATGTCAGCAAATTTGGAAAACTCAGCAGTGGAAAAGGTCAGTTTTCATTCCAATCCCAAAGAAAGGCAATGTCAAAGAATGTTCAAACTACCACACAACTGCACTCATCTCACATGCTAGCAAAGTAATGCTCAAATTCCTCCAAGCCAGGCTTCAACAATACGTGAACCGTGAACTTCCACATGTTCAAGCCGGTTTTAGAAAAGGCAGAGGAACGAGAGATCAAATTGCCAACATCTGCTAGATCATAGAAAAAGCAAGAGACTTCCAGAAAAACATTTAATTCTGCTTTATTGACTACACCAAAGCCTTTGACTGTGTAGATCACAACAAACTGTGGAAAATTGTTAAAGAGATGGGAATACCAGACCACCTGACCTGCCTTCTGAGAAATATGTATGCAGGTCAAGATGCAACAGTTAGAACTGGACATGGAACAATGGACTGGTTCCAAATTGAGAAAGGAGTACATCAAGGCTGTATATTGCCACCCTGCTTATTTATATGCAGAGTACATCATGCGAAATGCTGGGTTGGATGAAGCACAAGCTGGAATCAAGATTGCCAGGAGAAATATTGATAACCTCAGATATGCAGATGACACCACCCTTATGGCAGAAAGCAAAGAAGAATTAAAGAGCCCCTTGATGAAAGTGAAAGAGGAGCATGAAAAAGTTGGCTTAAAACTCAATATTCAGAAAACTAAGATCATGGCATCTGGTCCCATCACTTCATGGCAAATACATGTGGAAACAGTGAACAACTTTACTTTTGGGGGCTCCAAAATCCCTGCAGATGGTGACTGCAGCCATGAAATTAGAAGGAGCAAGTGAAATTAAAAGACACTTGCTCTTTGGAAGAAAAGCTATGACCAACCTAGACAGCCATTAAAAAACAGAGACATCAGTATTCTTGCCTGGAGAATCCCATAGACAGAGTTGCCTGGTGGGCTACCGTTTATGGGGTGGCAAAGAGTGGCCACCGCTGAGCAATTAACACTTTGTTTCCCCTGGAAGAGTACACAGCCAATGGCAGTACTGTTGCATGAGGGTTTTGAACAACCCAGAGACATGTTAGCTCCACAGTGCTAGGTGGGGAATAAAAAAAAAAAGCAGAGACATTACTTTGCCAACAAAGATCTGTCTAGTCAAAGCTATGGTTTTTGCAGTGGTCATGTATGGATGTGAGAGTTGGGCCATAAAGAAAGCTGAGCGCCGAAGAACTGATGCTTTTGAACTGTGCTGTTGGAGAAGACTCTTGAGAGTCCCTTGGACTGCAAGGAGATCCAACCAGTCCATCCTAAAGGAGATCAGTCCTGAATATTCATTGGAAGGATTGATGCTGAAGCTGAAACTCCAATACTTTGGCCACCTGATGCAAAGAACTGACTCATTGGAAAAGACCCTGATGTTGGGAAAGATTGAAGGCAGGAAGAGAAGGGGACTGCAGAGGATGAGATGGTTGCATGGCATCACCAACTTGATGGACGTGAGTCTGAGTAAACTCTGGGAGTTGGTGATAGACAGGGATGCCTGGCGTGCTGCAGTCCATGGGGTCACAAAGAGTCAGACATGACTGAGTGCTCAACTGAACTGAAGTGAAGAAGTGGAATGTCAAGTAGGTGGGGACAGGAACTAAGATCATTTTTCTGCTTCTCATTAAATTCTCTCTCTTAACAACCAGCACTTTCCAACCTTCAAATGAATATAGACGTTTGCTGCTCTGAAAGCAATTTGGAAAGTTGTTTTAGTTAGACTGCTCCGGAGAGAATGCTGGGCAAATTCCCCAGGAGCCAGGCCTGGAGCGAGGGAAACTTTCTGGGGTTTAGTTGAATCCCTCCAGCCTCTAACCCTGCAAAAAGAACCCAAATTCATCCACAGCCACTAAGTCACTTCTTGATTGTTATCTGTAGCATACAAGAGTCAAAAATAACAACAAATATGTTACAACCAACACAATAATTGTAAAAAAGCTTGTAAGCTGCATTTGATAAGAAACCAGGACTTCCCAGGTGGCACAGTGGATAAGAATCCTCCTGTCAATGCAGGGGACACGGGTTCAATCCCTGATGTGGGAAGATCCCACACACCGAGGGGCAACTAAGTCCGGGAGCCACAAGCTCTGAGCCAGCATCTCCTAGAGCCTGTTCGGTCGGAAACAGGAGAAGCCACCATGATGAGGAGGCCAAGCACTGCACCTGCTTGTCACAAGTAGAGAAAGCCCACCCCAGGAAATGAAGACTCAGAGCAGCCAAAAATTAAAAAAAGAAAAGGTCAAAGGTCCAAGACCATTAAAAAAAAATCAGACTATCCTCCAGTCCAAGAGGTGCAAGGGAAACAGAGCCCATGGTCCAGCGTCTTTGAGGCTGCCAGGACCATCCCTCACCTCGGGGGAGGGAATGACAATGAACTGAACCCAAGAGCCTCTGCTTTGCATCGATTTCTCAGCAGCACGTACCACCTGGCACTGGAAACATGATTATGTTTCTACACACATGATGTCTACAAAACTCCAGAACCCCATCGTCATGTGAGGCCCAAGTCAGTTCCTCTTCCAACTGAGAATCACTTGACTGCAGCCAATAGTCCTTTCTGAAATAGGTGGGCGGTTGGCAGGACTTGAGTATCTTCTAGAGAGATTCTTCCATGGGGTAATGGCATCTTTTAAAGTAGGCTCCAATCTGTCTTTGTGGTGTTCAAGTTAGCAGTGACCTAAGGAAAATTGTCGGAGAAGGCAATGGCACCCCACTCCAGTACTCTTGCCTGGAAAATCCCATTGATGGAGGAGCCTGGTGGGCTGCAGTCCATGGGGTCGCTAAGAGTCGGACACGACTGAGCGACTTCACTTTCACTTTTCACTTTCATGCACTGGAGAAGGAAATGGCAACCCACTCCAGTGTTCTTGCCTGGAGAATCCCAGGGACGGGGGAGCCTGATGGGCTGCCGTCTATGGGGTCGCACAGAGTCAGACACGACTGAAGCGACTTAGCAGCAGTAGCAGCAGCAAGGAAAATTGTAAATTCTGTGTGTCCCCTGGGAAGCTGGAGCCACTGATGAAATATCCAATTAATCATCGACTGGGCAATTACAAGGCGTCCAGGACCATGCCCGGGAGCTCAGCTTTTCCTATTTTATTTCCCAAGAGTTTTTTTCCTCCCCCTCTCCTGATCGCACACTCTCCTCCTGGGTTCTGTGGCCATGCCTGGGGCGGTGGGAGGGTGGGCTGACCGTGGGCATCCGTGAACAGTGTCCAGCACCTTGCGTGTGTGTCTCCTTAGAGGGGACGGTCTGTACCTCACACCAGATTCTCAAAGGGGCCAGAAATGCCTGCCCCAGACGTCAGTCTCCCTCAGCATTCAGAGCAGTCTAGCCTTGACTGTGCCGTGACGCCATCAGGATTTCAGTGACCACATTCACCGCCTTTCTGTGTTATCCGCCGTGTGGTTAGTGACACCCCAAATCAGGCCGTGCAGCTAAGAAGCCTCAGAGCCCTCTGACCCTTCCCTGTCCCTAAATCAATCATCCAAGGATTCCCCTCGGGTTGTGGTTTGCAGCCTTGAAAGTTTATTCTTATTCGTCCCTTCCTTCTGCCACTGCCACGGGCAACTCTGGCCTCGCCCCTTACAGTAGCTTCTGAATTGGTCTCTGGCTCCGGGTTTTGCTTTAACCATCCTCAGGGTTCCTAGTGCGGGATCCCTGATCCCCCTACCTCATCCGCTCACTCAGTCACACCGGGCAGCCTGCATCCCTGGCTCGCCTCCCCTCTCCCGGGTACCTGGGTCTTCCCTCGAGTTCTCTCCATCCTGCCTGCTGCTAATGAGAGGATGAGGCATCCATATCCCTTCTCTTCTTCCTGAGACAGGCCTGGGCCCCGGGACGCTGTGCTGCAATGCCTGCACCTGGACACATTTCTCCTTCAGCAACAAAATACCAAGAAACAATGCAGGACTAAAAACAACTGCGCGCATGTGCAGTCAGGGCAAGTTCTGGACAAAAGACACAGAGAGACCCAAAGACCCCACTGCCACTTTTGAAGAGCCAGGAGCAAAGGCACCGCACCTGCCCCCTGCACCCAGCAGCACCTCAGTTCAGTTCAGTTCGTTGCTCAGTCGTGTCTGACTCTCTGCGACCCCATGGATGGCAGCACGCCAGGCCTCCCTGTCCATCACTAACCCCCCAGAGCTTGCTCAAACTCACGTCCATCAAGTCGGTGATGCCATCCAACCATCTCATCCTCTGTGGCCCCCTTCTCCTCCTGCCTTCAATCTTTCCCAGCATCAGAGTCTTTTCCAATGAGTCAGTTCTTCACATCAGGTGGTCACAGTATGGGAGTTTCAGCGTCAGCAATCAGTCCTTCCAATGAATATTCAGGACTGATTTCCTTTGGGATGGACTGGTTGGATGTCCTTGCAGATCACCTAAGGGGTGACAAACCACCTAAGCCACCCCTCCCACCTGACCCTGGACACCCCCTCCCTCACCCCATATAAAGAACCAGTTTTCCCACCCCCAGGAAGTGAGGAAGGGGGCCTGTGGTTTGTTCTTGCTCCCCCTTGCTGCAGCAGAGCCCCCAGTAAAGCCCTGCCTGGAAGTCTTGTCTGGCCTCTGATCAATTTCTGTTGGTTAAGCAGGGCAAGCACCCTGGTCCATAACACTCTTCCTGCCCTCCCACCTGGCTGGGTTCCTAACTGCGGGGCATGAGTGTCCCCCTGGATCACCAGCTCCGGGAGGGCAAGGCTCTGCCCCTGAGGTCAGCGCATTCTCTGTGGGAGGGCAGGGCCTAGCACCAATCAGCAGGCCAAAAGAAACCTCCACAGCCCCTGGGGAGACAGAAAAACAATGTTACCCACACCCGGACCTGGCCACCCCCTGCTCCTCCCCAGTCAGGCCTCCTCTGATAGTCTCTATCTGCTGGGTAAGTCCCCTGCCCCACTGGCCTGGGCCCAGCAGGAAACAGGCTTAACTCTTCCCACTCCTTCCAGCCTGGGAGTCCTTCCACCTGTGAACTTCTCCACAAACCTGTTCGTCTCTCCTGTTGAAGCCTGGGACCTGGTCTCCAGGCTCAGTCCTTCCCCACCCACCTCACCCAGAGTCAACTCTGCAGAACCCAAGTCCACCACATCACCTCCACAGAAAACCTCTTCCTCCTCCTCTTCTCTTTCCTCCTTGGAGCCCCCTACACTGTCCCCTCTGCTCTTCCTACCCTGCTCTCCTCCGGAACACCCGCCCCTGATTCCACACTAGGGCTCATTCCTCTGCCGGAATCACCCCTGGGACAGGGTGAGGTGTGCAGGAGGGTACTCATGTAGTCATTGCCTACCACGTGCCAAGCTTCTAAAGGGCGGGCACAGGTCACAAGGGCTCCCCCCAGCCCCTGGCCTGGTTGTGGGGAAAAGCTCAGCAAATGCAACGACCCATTTGTGCGCTTATCTGATGTGCACGGCTGTGCAAAGGTGGTGGCCCTGGCTGCCTCGCTGACCCCTAACCCCCCACCCCGGCGCCCAGGTAAGGTCACCAGAGTCCAGGGCTTAAACGAGCAGAACAAAAGGGGGGCAGAGGGCCTGTGGTCTGTCCGATTTGCGGCATTTAGGAGCGGAACTACCGCTGCGCTTGGAGAGTGAGTGTGCCGCGGCGCGTGGGAACCGCCGACGGCTCTCGCGGGCTGGACGTGGTGACCCAGAGTCAGACCTCGGGCGGCGGGACGCCGCCGGGGCCAGGGGCGGGCGGGGGGCGGGGGCCGGCGCCGGGGCCGCGCCCTCCCGGCCACTCCCCGGGGCGAGCGGGCGGCGGCGGCGGCGGCGGAGGCGACCAGGGCGGCTCCCAGACGCGCTGCTCCCGGCCCGGCCACCGGGGTCCCCGCGCGCCCCCATGTCCTCCGCGCCGCTGCGCTCGCCCGCCCTGCGGCCCCACAGGATGAAGAAGGACGAATCGTTCCTCGGCAAGCTGGGCGGCACGCTGGCGAGGAAGAAGAAGGCCAAGGAGGGTGAGTGCGCCCGCCGCCGGCCTCCAGCCGCGCCCGCGCCGCTCTCCGCTCCGCGAGACCCATGCGGGCGGCCGACCCGCCCCGCGCGCCCGCGCGCGCACAGCGCCGAGCCCCGCCTGGACCGGATGGAGCGCAGCGGGGACCACGCGGCCCGAGTCCCCGCCGGACCCGATTGAGCGGCTCCGGGCACCACGCTGCCTCTCCGCTCCGGGTCCCGCGCGCATGGTTCCCCAAGCTCGCCGGGCCCGCGCAGCGCGCCGCCGTGACCTTCAGGACAGCCCTTGACCCCCTTTAAACGCCAGACCGGGAACCAGCCGCCAACCTGGCGGCGCCCCCTCTCCCGGCGGCTCATGGAGCCCACTTTGGGCTCCTGGCGTCATCGAAACGCGCATCGCCGGCTCCTGCTGAGGACAGGACGCTGAGCAGCCGTGGGGACGAGCCCCCCGGCCCGCTGGAGACAGCCCTGCGCCCACCGCGGCCCGGGTCACCAGCCATTTCTTTAGCTTCCTCTCCCGGCCGCAGGCCCGCGCGTTCAGCCCTGCCTGGGGGCCGCTCGATGAGTATTTATTGGGCACCACTGAGGGATGAGCCTACTGCCGGGAGCCCGCTGGTTTTCGGGGTGCGGTGCACTGCACGGATTGCGCCCCCAGCCTGGGCGAGAGGGGAGGAAGAAAGGGATGGCCGAGGCCGCGAGGCCCGCCCAAACGGACTGCAGAGGCCCCTCCATGTTTGCCTCCGCGTGTCCACGAAAATTATCCTAAAAATCTTCCTGCCACCTCTTACAATTTTTAAGAGCTGTGGGGATGTGACTTCGGGCCTCTTGTTTGTGTTCTTTAAACACGGCTGTTCCCTGGGCCTCTCCCTGGACTGCATTCCTGATTTTTCCCTTTGTTCTGGCCAGGGGAGTCTTTCCCCTGGCCCAGATTTCCTGTGGGTGAGGGTGGGTAATGCTGCGGTGGCTGTGAACCAGGCTGGTGGGAGCTGGCCACAGTCTGGACCTTGGGAGAGAGAGAATCCGGAGTCAGGGGTGTCCAGTGAGTTCTTTAAACCACCGGGAGACTGACTGTGCTTTAGAGAGTCTTCCTGTACCTGCCAGGCGAATGTGCCCCCCAGGAACATGTGTACCCCAAGGACAGGCTTGCAGGCTCATGTGGTCCCATGTTAATTTCTCTCTTTGACATGTGTATTCCTGGGGATGTCTGTGACCTATTACCTTGAGGGCTGAGCACATGTACAGACATGACACACCTTCCGCTCGGGGGTGCATGTGTGTGTGTCCATGTCCATATGTGTGTCCGTGTGTGTGTGTGTCCATGCATTTCCCACCAGGGTGTGTGCCTGTGTGTGTGTGTCCGTGTGTGTATGTCCGTGTGTGTGTGTGTGTCCATGTCCGTGTGTGTGTCCGTGTGTGTGTCCGTGTGTGTGTGTGTGTCCATGTCCGTGTGTGTGTCCGTGTGTGTGTCCGTGTGTGTGTGTGTGTCCATGTCCGTGTGTGTGTCCGTGTGTGTGTGTGTCCGTGTGTGTGTCCATGTCCGTGTGTGTGTCCATGTGTGTGTGTCTGTGTGGGTGTCCGTGTGTGTGTCTGTGTGGGTGTCCATGTGTGTGTGTGTCCGTGTGTGTGTGTGTCTGTGTGTGTGTCCGTGTGTATGTCTGTGTGGGTGTCCATGTGTGTGTGTCCGTGTGTGTGTGTGTCCGTGTGTGTGTCCATGTCCGTGTGTGTGTCCATGTGTGTGTGTCTGTGTGGGTGTCCGTGTGTGTGTCCGTGTGTGTGTCCATGTGTGTGTGTCTGTGTGGGTGTCCGTGTGTGTGTCCGTGTGTGTGTCCATGTGTGTGTGTCTGTGTGGGTGTCCGTGTGTGTGTCTGTGTGGGTGTCCATGTGTGTGTGTGTCCGTGTGTGTGTGTGTCTGTGTGTGTGTCCGTGTGTATGTCTGTGTGGGTGTCCGTGTGTGTGTGTCCGTGTGTGTCCATGTGTGTGTCCATGTCCGTGTGTGTGTCCATGTGTGTGTGTCTGTGTGGGTGTCCGTGTGTGTGTCTGTGTGGGTGTCCATGTGTGTGTGTGTCCGTGTGTGTGTGTGTCCGTGTGTGTCCGTGTGTGTCCATGTGTGTGTGTGTCCGTGTGTGTCCGTGTGTGTGTGTGTGTGTCCGTGTGTGTCCGTGTGTGTCCGTGTGTGTCCATGTGTGTGTGTGTGTGTGTCCATGTGTGTCCGTGTGTGTGTCCGTGTGTGTGTGTGTCCGTGTGTGTCCATGGCCGGGGACAGTCCTCCCACATTAGATGGTTTCCCCCCTGAGGGCAGGGCCTTTCGCCTTTAGTTCATCAATGAAAAAAATGCTGTCTGCCATATCAGTAAGTGAAAGGATGTGGAATTGCGCCCGGAGGAGGAAATTCAGGATGGAGACAAACCCTGCTGAGCAGCCCCTGCACCCCTCCCCGTGATTCAGCCCAGGAAGCGAGGGACACTGGCCGCAGGAGCTGCGGGGCGACTCCGGGGGGCGATCTCAGCGAGCCTGGACCTGGGCAGCTTCCCGTGCACTGTTGCTGTCATTCGCTCAGTCGAGTCCGACTCTCTGTGACCCCATGGACTGCAGCACGCCAGGCCTCCCTGTCCATCGCCAACTCCCGGAGTTTGCTCAAACTCATGTCCATCGAGTCGGTGATGCCATCCAACCATCTCATTCTCTGTTGTCCCCCTCTCCTCCCGCCTTCAATCTTTCCCAGCATCAGGGTCTCTTCCAATGAGTCAGCCAAAGCATTGGAGCTTCAGCTTCAGCATCAGTCCTTCCAATGAATATTCAGGATTGATTTCCTTTATGATTGACTGGTTTGATCTCCTTGCAGTCCAAGAGACTCTCAAGAGTCTTCTCCAGCACCACAGTTCATAAACATCAATTCTTTGGTACTCAGCCTTCTTCATGGCCCAGCTCTCACATCTGTACAGAGAAAAGTACTAAATGCTTTAACTTGAAATATCTCGTTTTCCTTAATTAACAGTGATCTTTTGATGTTTGGATTCACTGGTCTTTGCTGCAAAGACAGGATCCTTCGTATCCTGGCTCCTCCCTTGCCTCTTCCGGAGCCCTCTCTCAGAGCTAGCCTAGTCCCGGGCTTATGTCCTCAGTTTTGTCCACCAAGTAAAACATAACTCTTGACTTTGAGGCTGTGCATTTTTTTTCAGTCGACAAGTTGTACAAAGCAGATGAGTCACTCCTCTCTGAAGCCTGACATTTAGGATCCAGACTGGCTGCGTTACTTCTATCAAGTCACACCTCCTAAATGAGATGATAAATGGCCTTCCCCCACCCTAGATCATTCCCACTATGTCTCTGATCTGCAGATCAGAGGGGCAGCGGGAATAATCTGTCACGCTCACCAAAATCATTTCAGTTCCTCTTTATGCCTTACAGCAATTATAAACACAAATGTTATATACTCTCCAATTCATTCATTGCCTGCCGTGGGACCCTAGGAAGAAAAGATGGACAAGGCTCTTCTTTCGTGGACCAGGGACTCAGCCATAATAAATAAAACAGATTTATAATAATATCTGCTAGGCAGAAGGTATACAAATGCAATCAGACAGGTGCCTGGGGAAGGCCTCAGAGCAGGTGATGTTTGAGACCCGAAGGAACCAGGAAAGCCATCTCTCACAGAGTAGCAAGTCAGCAGAATGTTCTGGATGATGACAGCTTTTTATAGGTGACATTTACTCCCTTGAAACATGAAGAGCAAATGCCTGAACTCATGGACTAGCCCCAAGTTCCAAAGCAAAATGTTTGTCTCTGCCTTTGTGAACTAGCATGCGTCTAGAAAATCAAGGGCGAATCTGGTTCAGTTTGAATATACCAAGCGTAGTCAGAATCATCCAGTGTGATGAACAAAATAGTCGTGAAACAGCAGAAGGAAAGAGATACTTCTGTAGTATAGCTTTTTTTTTTTTTTTTTCTGTTTGTTTTGGCCACACCACATGGTCTGTGGGATCTTAATTCCTTGACCAGGGATTGATCCCAGGCCTTGGACAGTGAAAACGCTGAGTCCTAACCACTGGACCGCCAGGAACTCCCAGCTGCTTTTGCTTTGCTGTGTGAGTTAGCTGGGTCCCCTGCCTCATTTCTCAAGACTGGGGTGCCTGGCACCCTCAGTGGTTCCCCCCCATGCAAACAGAAGGTCACAAATGCTAATCAAGCTTGGATGCAGGAATTCCAAGAGGACTGACCTTGGAAGGGCTCCTCGGCTTCGGTCTGTCATGTGGGAAGAGCGGAAGGAGTGGGGAGTGGGAGGGAGGCCGAGGTGCGAAGGCTAGAGAATGAGGTCCTGAATGATTGATGGAGAGTTGCTGGTCTCCCTCTGGGCCTGTTGCCTTGGCAACCTGCCTTGGCAACCTGCCCTCCCTGCCACTCATGTGGTTCACTTGCAGCAGGTCCTGGCCCCACCCAGGCCCCCCATGGGAAGGCGCTCATTTGCCTGCCAGGGACCGTAGGGAAGACGGTGATTCGAGTGCTGCCAGCTGCATGGTGGGTTTCATTTCCTTTTTGTTAGAAAGTCCAAGATGAGTTCAGTAGCGTGGGTGGAGGTGAGGGGGAGGGCGCCGGGACAAGGACCGCACTGCTGGGAAGTTAGAGATTCCGGCGCGTGGGGCATTTGACCCTGCAGAGCTCGGGCTGTGACAAGCACCGAGGCACGTATTGGGGGTGAATGTCCTGTCACCTGCCAGGGGAGGTCATGTTCAGAAATGTGTGCTGGGGCTTGGAGGAACCCTTGCAGGAAGTGCCCTGGGTGAGTTCATAGCATGATTAAGGCTGTGATAGTCTATGGGAGGGAAGCAAGTCGCATCATGTGGTGGCCCGGCTTAGAAAACGGAACTGTGATCAACAGTGGGGCGCTGGGAAGAGTGGAGAGGAACAGTTAAAAAACCCCAAAACTCCCCGTAGAAAGCCTGGGGACTCTGAAGGACCAATCGCTTAAGTGGTTCGGTTTAACGAGCTGGACGGAGCAGGCGCAGAGGAAGACTCCCCACGGTCCCCAGCAGTCCCGCAGGCCAGGATGGGGTGAGGGGGTGCCCCAGGACGGATGCCCTTGCAGTTGTGTAAAGTCCTTAGAGGCAGGGGTCCAGCTCTGGGGCCAGGAGGCCCTGGATGGAAGGTGGGGATGGGCTCGCCTCCACCCGTTTGCCTGAGAGGTTCCCGCCTGCCTTGACCTCCACCCTCTGCCCAGACCCCAGGGACCAGCGCCAGCCTGTGAGAGCTGAGCCCACCACGGCCAAGCCACAGGTGCTGTCCCCCCTGCTTTTCCGGGGAAAGCAAGTGTTCAGGAAGTTGCTGTCCGCTGATTGCTTTTCTTTTTGTAATTATATTTTTTAGAGCAGTTTTAGGTTCTCATTCTCTAATGACATGATGTGGAGCTTCTTTTTCTAGGCTCATGTGTCATCTGTACAGCTTCTTTGGCAAAGTGTCCTCTCAGATCTTTGGCCCATTTTTTTTTTTAATGTATCCTTTATTTTATTTGTTTTGGCCACACCTTGCAGCATGTGGGATCTTAGTTCCCCGACCTGGGATTGAACCATGCCCCTGCCTTGGCAACTCGGCGTCTTAACCACTGGACCTGCCAGGGAAGTCCCTTATTCTTTAAATCAAGTGGTTTGATTTCTTGTAGTCGAGTTTTAGGACTTCTTGGTGTATTTTACATACAAATCCTTTATCAGATGCGTCTTTGGTAAACACTTTCTCCGGCCCTGCGACGACTTGTCTTCTGATTTTCTTCACCCTGGTCGTCTTCTGAGCCCTTGATGCGCACATAGAGATAAATGAGCAAGATATTGACTGAAACCTCAGGAACTAGATCTAAAGAGACACCAGGTGGCTGCAACTTTGCACTGAGTGTTGAAAGTATAGAGTTGCTTTTCTGGGTTTTAAATAACTTCAGGAGACACTCTCGGTCGAAACCAGCTCTGCCGACCCCAGTGTGTTCCCTTCGGTTCGCCCTGTTCTTTACAGAGGGACCGGCTGCGTGGACTCTGGGCTGTCCCCAAACACCGTCCCATGTCAACCCTTCTCCGTAAGAAGAGCACCTGGACAGAGGTGCCCGGCAAGGGTAGGACTTCTCACCTGCCCACAAGTTACCTGCAAGGTGGGACTTTTGCCCTCACTTTATGGTTGAGGAAACACAACCTTACCTGGTAGCTGCAGTTTAAACCAGTGGTTCTCAGCTTGGACTTCCTGGGTGGCTCAGACAGTAAAGAGTCTGCCTGGAATTCAGGAGACCCGGGTTCGATCCCTGGGTCGGGAAGATCCCCTGGAGAAGGAAATGGCAATCCACTCCAGTACTCTTGCCTGGAAAATCCCATGGACGGAGGAGCCTGGTAGGCTACAGTCCATGGGGTTGCAAAGAGTGGGACACAACTGAGCAACTTCACTTTCTTTCAAACTCTCAGCTCAGTTTCCTAAGGGGGAGAATCTGGACTGCCCACGGGGGCCAGGTACCTGTGCTGGGCCGGCTGGTTACAAGCAGGTGTGGCCCAAACACAGAGTCACCTGGGGGTAGGGGTTCTGGAGGGAGATGGGGTGTCCCCGGCAGACCCCCTCCTCTCTGGATGGAGAGTGAGGAGACACGGAAGACTTCTGTGAAAGTTCAGAGGAAATTGCAGTTGAGTCCTCCATAATTGCTCTGGGTAGGAGATGGATGGGAGGTCGGGGTGGGGAGGTGAAGGCCCACTCGCCTCCTTCCCAGGACAGCAGAGGAAAGAGGCTCCCGGAGCTCCCAGGACCTAAGGACACAGCGGGGGAGAATCTTAACCTGGCAGCTGGGAGCTGGTGGCCTGCAGGGACCTGACCCAGGCCTGTCCTCGGGAGTCTGGGCACTGTGGGGCCGGGGGCAGGTGTGGTGATGGATACCTGGGGGGACACCCAGTCTGAATCGGAGGGGCCGTGAAGGAGGCCCCAGCTAGTCCCGCTGGGGAAGTGCAGGCCGTTCAGAGTGGCCAGACTGTGGTGTGGTTTGTGGGCCAAGGTCAGCCTCAGGACAGGCTGGAGTGGTCACTGGACCCTGTCATCCTTGGTGAATAGTGGGCGCCAGTGTCCAATCGGTATCCCTGCTACTTTAGAGAGTCTGGTGTGGAGTGAACTAGATTGGGGCGACTGGTAAGGAAACAGCTGGAGTATAGGAGCAGGCAGGGTGGGCTTCCTGGAGGCAGTGTACGGGGCTGGGAGCTGCAGAATTCCTGAGATGTGAGGAAGCCGCAGCTGCAGGGCTTGATGTAGAGGCAGCGACCCAGAGGCTGCTCTGCGATGGAAGGAACTTTGCATAGATACAGGTTAGATGAGGCCCAGGGCTCCTGAGCCTGCTCCCAGTTACTCCCGGGGCTGAGGCACCTGGGGAGGTGTGGAGTTCACAGCTTTTCGGGGTGTTTGCATAAAGAGCTTATTGAGGGCAGATGGTGACTTTGAAGTGATTTCCACATCCTCTTTTAGGCAGATCTCAGCACACCGTCCCACGTACCTTTGAAAATAAGAATGGAATAGTGTCTTTCTTTGCCTCAAGACGAAGGGAAGGGATTTGTACTGAGTATGGTCCCCTTTGTCCAGGGAGGTGGGACATACCTGAGGCTTTTTACTGACATGATCACCTTGATGAGGGACAAGACGCTTAGGAAGTGATCGCTACAGATCACAGTGACCGTGGGTTGGACCTCCTGATGTGCCAGGAGAGAAAGAGGGTGGCTGGTAAGAAGGGGAGCGAGGTGAGCGGTTGAGGGACTGGGGCTATGTACCCAGTGGGCTCTAGAAGGTTCAGTGGGAAGAGAAGTCAGTGTGGGTCCTGTTTGAATCCAGTGGGCTGTGAGCTTCCCAACAGACCCTGCCATGTCTCTCGCTCCGAACCCTCATGCGTCCTCTCTGAGCAGGGCTGCCCCTGCCCGTGGGAGCTGCTCTTGGTCCGAGACGGGGTCAGTCTGTCGGCCCCTGTAATGTACACGCTCCTTGGGGAGTCACTGGAAATCACTTCTCTGTCTTCCTCTCTCTCTGTGGCTGAGAGGAAGTGGCTTTCAGGGGGGCTTGGTATGCCTTTGTCAGTTTCCTTTGCTTTTTGTTCTGTTTATAATCTTCAGATCCAACATTTCTCTTTGTTTGTTCCACTGTTGTCCAGATGCACCCGGGGCATTTCAGAGAGAAGCATGTAGGCACGTCAGCATGTCCCACGCTGGGCTTTTTATTTTTTCCTGGCCATCTGCTGAAATCTCTAGGAAACTTTGCTTCGGTAGAGATGCTGGGCCCGGAGTGATGACTTTGTGTTCATTACCTTTCAGCGAACTCTCTGTGGTCCTCCTAGCATCTTGGTTATACCTGAGTGGTCCCAGGAGAGTCAGGTCGCCTTGGCAACCCCACATTCATCAGAGGAGCTCAGCTTTGAATTCCTGTCCGCAGTCCATGGAATTAATATTTATCATACATCCCGAAGTTGCTTACCCTCGCGTTCCCTGTCCAGTCGTCAGAATAATTAAAGGATGGTTAGCGGATGTAAGTGGGTGAGCGCCAGCTGTGAGCGGATTTTAAGTACTCTGTGTGATGGATTTCCCCCCTGCTGTGGTCAGCAGAGGGCAGGTACTTTTACCCAGCTATTTTCTTGTTTTAAAATGTGCGGTTCCATCACAGCAAAGATATACCTGAAGAAAGCATGTTTACTCCTTCTATTAGCCATACGCTTGACCTTTTAGGTTTCAGATGAAAAATGGCTTTACTTCCTAATGAGTATATTTACAATTTACTAGATTGTGTAGTGACTGAAGAGACATTTAGTAAGTCTGTGCAGTGCTTAGTTGCTCAGTCGTGTCTGACTCTTTGCAACCCCATGGACCGTAGCCCGCCAGGCTCCTCTGTCGATGGGGATTCTCCAGGCAAGAATACTGGGGTGGGTTGCCATGCCCTCCTGCAGGGGATCTTCCCAACCCAGGGATCGAATCCAGGTTTCCCACGTTGCATGTGGCTTCTTTACCAGCTGAGCTACCAGGGAAGCTGATGAATACTGGAGTGGGTAGCCTATCCCTTCTCCAGGGGATCTTCCCAAGCCAGGAATTGAACCAGGGTCTTCTGCATTGCAGGCAGATTCTTTACCAGCTGAGCTACCAGGGAAGCCCATCAGTAAGTCCAGGAGCACCTTACAGACATTTGTTGACCCAGTGGTGTTAATCTGATGGCCGGAACTCAGTGCTATTGGGGGAAGAGAATATAAATGTGAACTGCAATCAATTCTAGGAGCTTTTAGTCGCTTCTGACTCATTGAAATGTTGCTTTATTTTTTAAAGTATAGTTGACTGACAATGTCATCTTAGTTTTTGGTGTATAGCAAAGTGATTCAGTTATACATACACAAGAGGAGAAGGGGACGACAGAGGGTGAGATGGTTGGATGGCATCCTCGACTCGATGGGCATGAGTTTGAACAACCTCCGGGAAACAGTGAAGAACAGGGAAGCCTGGCGTGCTGCAGTCCGTGGGGTCGCAAAGAGCTGGACATGAAGCCCGGCGTGCTGCAGTCCGTGGGGTCGCAAAGAGCTGGACATGACTGAGTGACTGAACAACAATGACACACATATGCCTGCGTCCGTGCTAAGTCACTTCAGTGTGTCCAACTCTTTCCGACCCTGTGGACTGTAGCCCGCCAGGCTCCTCTGTCCAGGGGCAAGAATACTTGAGTGGGTTGCCATGCCCTCCTCCAGGGGATCTTCCCGACCCAGGAATCAAACGCTTGTCTCTTATGTCTCCGGCACTGGCAGGTGGGTTCTCAGCGCTGGCACCACCTGGGAAGCTCACATATATATACATACTTATATTCTTTTCTCGGATTCTTGTCCTTTATAGGTTATTATAAGATATTAAATATAGTTCCCAATGCTATACAGTAGGTTTTTTAGATTATTTTATATATAGCGATGTGTGTATATTAATCTCAAACTTCAAATTTATCTTCACCCTTTCCCATTTAGTAACCATAAATATGACTTCTGTGTCTCTGAATCTGTTTCTGTTTTGTGAGTAAAATTCATGTGTATCGTTTTTTTCTAGATCCCACGTGTAAGCAGCATCATATGATATTTGTCTTTGGCTCGCTCCACTCAGTATGATGATCTCCAGGTTTATCTGCGTTGCTGCCGATGGCCTTATTTCATTCTTTTTTTTAATGGCTGGAGATGCTCCCTGTTAGTAGCGTTAAAGGAGGTTCCGCTTCCCGGTTGGAAGAGCAAATGGAATGGGGGCAGGCTCTAGCACCTTCTGGTTCTGGGACTCACAGCATCTGGGGCGTCACGTGACCGGCTCCTGGAGGCCAGGGGCGCTTTCATTTTCTGCCTTCTTTCTCCAAGCGTCCGGGTCGTGGAGTCCCCTGTGACGACGCTGTGCGGTTTGCCATCTCTGTGTTACAGCTTTGGGGCATCACTTCCTCATTTGTGAGTTGGAAGAATGTGGGGGAGACACCAGCTCTGCATTTCTGAGCCACGAGGCCTCTTCAGTTCCCGGAAAGGCGGTGCGTTTCTGGGGGAGGCGGCTTGCCAGTGGCTGGAGCCAGCTCTACTCACATCCTTGCTCTGAGGGCCTGTTCCTCCGTGTCTGTTGGCCTATTTGCCTGACCAAGCCCACGTGGATCATGATGACTCTTGCCCTTAGGTGATGTGAGGAGAAAATGTGATGAAGGTCTTATCAGCAACTGAGTGCTTGTAAGCGCATGCTGAGTCTCTTCAGTCGTGTCCAGCTCTTTGCAACCCCACGGTGCCCACCAGGCTCCTCTGTCTCTGGAATTTTTCAGGCAAGAGTACTGGACTGGGTTGCCATTCCCTTCCAGGGGATCTTCCTGACCCAGGGATCGAACCCAGGTCTCCTACATTGCAGGCAGATTCTTTACTGTCTGAGCCACCAGGGAAGCAAGTGTTACTGATAATGTTGACAGGTACGATATTGACACAGAGCTGGTTCCTGGTAGGGCCGGGCTGGCAGCCCTTTCCTCCTGACAGTTCAAGTGGTAATGACTGAGGCTGCATCTGGGCTGGGGAAACGATGCTGGGACCAAGTTAGTCAAGCCTGGTATGGGTATGGGTGGGTTCACTGCTGAGTGAGTGTCTTCTCCAGAATAGAAGCCTCTTCTCACTCTGGTCCTGCATCATGTCAGCAGCTCTGGGCTGCTTCTCTCACGGCGTGTCCCATGCAGGTGCTAGTGGGCGGTTGGTGTCAGAGTGACACAAACCCTTTAAGTCGTTTGCCTTTCGGGGAATGTTGGGATCCTACCTCTTGTCCTGCCCAAGTGTGACCAGGAAGCATCGTGCACGCTCCCTTGAGGTGTGCGCTGCCGAGAAGTGGGAATCCCTGTGTCTGCGAGGCAGCAGGTGTTTCTGAGCTGGGATTCAGTGGTCCTCGGGGGTGAGACCGGCTCAGCAGCCATCCTCGCCCACCCTGGCCCCCTGATGGTGCTTCCTTGCCAGCAGCCTAAGGAAGCATCTGAGCAGATTCTTATGTTTGCAGGTTAGTAGTTGGAATGCTTGCTTGTCAAGCTTGGGTGTTTCAAAATGATTGTCCTTGGTCTGCATCTTTGAAGCTTTACTTCCTCGTCAAGCAGAGCGCATCAGGGATGTTGGTTTCCCCAAGTAACACCACCTTAATAGTTGATGCCTGTTGTTTTCATACTTTCATCTGAAAAGTTAGTTCCAAAGGATCTAGCTTTTATTTTGAAAAGTGAAGGAAGTGTTAGTCGCTCAGTTGTCTCCGACTCTGCGACCCCACGGACTGTACCCCGCCAGGCTCCTCTGTCCATGGGATTTTCCAGGCAAGAATACTGGAGTGGATTGCCATTTCCTACTCCAGGGGACCTTCTCAACTAAAGTTTAAACTAAGCTTTTAGTTTAATATTGAGTTATTAACAAGGTGAAGAGGGACTGACGGTTTCTTGAGTCTCAGGGCTTGCTTGAATCCAGCAGTCCCAGAAGCAGCTGTCTGGTTTGATGGAGCCAAGGCCACCCTTGGTGTTTGCTGCTTCTCCTATCACCATGGGATCTGCTGGAAGCATCCAGGTGCTGCTTTAAGTATGGGGGCAGAGTGTCCTTTGAGCAGGCTGAGGAAGAGGACACCAGGCTTGTGGTGGTCAGAATTCATTGTTGGTATAAATAGACTTGGAAGGACAACTTTCCCAAAGCCTCAAAGTGTCTTCATCTCTCTGTTTTTTGTTTTGAAAATTAATATTATCTTTCAAAGTGAGACCTGAACGAAGTAAAGTCTTAACTTTGAAAGACATACCTTACTTTTAAAGTAAGACCTTAATATATACAAGCTTAAAAGGCATTCATCTAAGAAGTGAGGGAAAGATTTTTTTTTTTAATTACCCAGAACAGAGTCCCCTCAGGTCAGGGCTCACAGCTGAGGCTTGTTGGCACCTGGGATATTCTAGGCACAGCACTAACCACTCCACCCATGACTCAGTTAATCCTCACACACAGCTGATAAGTGGATACTTCTTAGTTATTCCCATTTTTCAGATGAGCAAACAGAGTCCCAGAGAAGTAAAGTCCTCTGCAGGAGGTTACGCTGCTGGTCCGGTGAGATTAAAACCTTGGCAGCCTTGGCTCTTAATCTCCACCAACCTTGTCAACTGGAAGAGCCATTCAGATGCCAGTAACCTTTCCAGCTGGTCAGCAGCAAAGTCATTATCATTCCTGGCATGAGGTACACTCAGCCCCGATGGTAGAGAGATGCTCTGGAGACAAACGAGATCCACTTTGTGCTGAATGGACTCATTGGCATTTGCAGAAAGAAGGCAGAACCCCAGCGGCTTTGTGCTTCTCCGGGACCCCGGCCAGGCTGCTGCCCTCCGCTGCCCGCCCGGCGCCTGGCCCATCCCCCATCTTCCTTGGCTCGGGGCCCTCACATGCCCTCTTTCTCCTGCCCTGTTGGCTTGAAGGTGGAGCCCCGTGCTGCCCAGTTGCCCACCATGTCCCGTGTCTTCCTCCCAGAGGCTGTGGGCTCTGTGGCCAGCACCCGGCTCATCTGGGTCACCCAGCCTGGCGTGTCACCATCCCCTCTCCAGAGATGATAAGAAACGCCACTTACCACAGTCCTTGTTTATGTGCTGCGTGAGCAAGAGGCACTCTGCATAGTGGTTAAGGCTGCTGACCTGGGGACCTACCTTTGAGGGTCACAACTCGTTCTGCTGCTCTCGGGGGCCTGGACCTGGGCAAGATACTTCTCTACCCCGTGCCTCAGTTTCCTCTTCTATAAAGAGTACTTAAAGGATATTTGGGGGAATTGGGTTATTCAGTGAAATGATAGAAGTTCAGCTGGGTCTGATCAAGCGATTGCGTGGAAGGAAATATTCCTATGACTTGGGTACCAATTCCACTTCTGAGCACCAGCTGTGATTCTGACGCCAATTCCGATGTGTGTGGGGTTTTTTTTAAATCCACATCACGCAATTCTCCAGCGCTAGCCGGCTGCCCAACAATGCAATGCCATTCTCTCTGCATAAAGTACGTAACGAACCAGGACCTACAGTGCAGCACAGGGGAGTCTACCCAATGCTTTGTAATAACTTAGAAGAAAAAGAATCTGAAAAAAATAGATACAGTGTTTGTGTAACTGAATTACTTTGCGGTATGAAGTGAAGTCAAAGTGTTGCTTCATTCATCTCCGACCTTTTGCGACCCCATGGACTGTAAGCCACCAGGCTTCTCTGTCCGTGGACTTCTCCAGGCAGGAATACTGGAGTGGGTGGCCATTCCTTCTCCAGGGGATCCTCTTGATCCAGGGGTTGAACCCAGGCCTCCTGCTTTGCAGGCGAATTCTCTGCCGTCTGAGCGGCCAGGGAAGCCCCGCTGTGTTGTATGCTCGAAAACTAACACAACATTGTAAATACCTCAAGTGAGAAATACTCAGTTCAGACGCCATCCAGAGACGGCGCCAGACGCCACAAGTCAAGGGCTCCGTCCCGCGAGACCGCCCCCGACTTTGGCTGCTGATCACGAGTCCAAGTTGTCACCTGGCTTCCGACTGACTGGGTATAAAACAACCCCCTCTTTGGGTTTGATTACTTTGCTAGAGCAGCTCACTGAACTCAGAGGAACATTGTAGTCAGTAGGTTGCTGGTTTATCATAAAGATATGTAACTCAGGGACAGTCGGATGGAAGAGATGCAGGGTGAGGTATGTGGGAAGGGGTGCCCCCCAGTACCTACTTTGTTCACCAACCTGGAGCCTCTCTGTACCCAGTCCTTCTGGGCTTTTATAAAGGCTTCATTACGTAGGCACGGGTGATGAACTCCCTGACCATTAGAGACTGAGCAGGTCCATCTCTAGCCCTTCTCTCCTCCCCGGAAGTTCGGTGGAGTGCCTGCAAGTACCAACTCTCTGACCACATGGTTGGGTCCCCTGGCCTCCACCCCCATCCTTAGAGTACCTAGGGGCTTTGCACAACTTGCCCCATTCACATAAGATACCTTTATTGCTCTCATCACTTAGCAAATTCCTAGGGTTTAGGACCTAGGGCCAGGAATTTGGATGAAGATCAGATATATGTATTTCTTACTACAAATCACCATTATCACAATTTCCAAAACACATGTCTGATAAAGGACTGCTGTCTAGGATATAAAAAGAACTCCTTCAACTGATGATAGAAAGACAACCCAGTAAAAGAATAAAGGTTTGAACAGATGTTCCATCCGAGATGATATACAAATGACCAACATGCATCTGGAAAAGACCTCAGCTCAGCATCGTTAGTCACCCGGGAAACGAACCACAAATTAGAAGCAGAGAGACACACTCCACACCTGCCAGCATGGCTGAAATAATCTCACCGCAATTCAGGGAGAAAGTGGAGCAGATGGAAGGTTCATACACACTGGAGGTGGGGTTTACAGTGGAGCCGAAACTTAGGGCATCAGTTTGGTAGTTTCTTGAAAAATTAAACCTCCCTCCTCCCTGTGACCCAGCAGTTCCAATATGAGATACTCAAGAGACACAGACACCTGTGTCCTTATGAAGCCTTGTAGGAAAATGTTTATAGCAGCTTTATTCACGGTGACCTAACCCCAGAGACAGCTCGGCCGCCCGTCAACAGGAGGATGGAGAGGTGGGCAGGGTTCCCGGGAGTGAGAAGGAACACGTGACCAGTGTGCGCAGCGCCACGACTCTCCAAACCGCAGTGCCGAGCAGAAGAAGCCAGGCCCAAGGAGTGCACACCGTAGCCCCGTTTCTCAGGAGGAGGAGGTCTAAATGCACGCAGCTAATCTCTGCTGGTTGCCTCGGGGGTGGGCTGGAACCTGGCTGGGGAGGGGCAGATGGCATCCTCTGTTGCTGTGAGGATGCCCTCTATCTTGATGGGGATGGTCTCTATCTTGATGTGAATTTCAATGTATGTGCATTTCAACTCGAAAAAAATAATTATAAATAAATACAGCACTTTAGACTCGAAAAAAAGAATTATAAATAAATACAGCACTTTAGATAGAGATGTGTATGTTTAGGGGCAGAGTATCTCTGTCTGGAGTTTAGTCTGAAATGCATGAACGTTATGATGGTGTGGCAGGCTGATCACAGAGATGCCCCCAGAGATGTCCACATCCCGTTACCCAGAGTCTTAACTCCATCACCTTACATGGTCAAAGGACTTAGCAGATGTGATTGAGTTGAGGGGCTTGGGTGGGGCGATGATCCTGGATTATCCCAGTGGGCACACGGTCCTTATAGGAGGAAGGCAGGAGGGCTGTGTAAGGGAAAGAGGTGTGTCAGTGGAAACAAAAGTTCGAGTGTTGCAGGACTACGAGCCAGGGAACATGGGCACCTGTAGAAGCTGGAAAAACCAAGAAACAGATTCTCCTACACCCTCCAGAGGGAACACAGCCCTCCTGACACCAGGGGGTTAGCCAGCGAAATTTAGGTCCTTATTGGTTATGTATTTTATACAGAGAGAGTGAAATTGAATTGTTAGGCAGCCGGCCAGCGCTTTAGAATTGCTTGATGTGGACAAAAGCCCCATACACATTGGAACCAGTGTTAGAATCACAGCTGGTGCTCAGAAGTGGAATTGGTACCCAAGTCAATTGGAGTTCTGACCCCCCAGAACTCTAAGATAATAAATATATATTGTTTTAAGCCACTGCTTTGGTCGTAATTTGTTAATACAGATAGATTGCTAGATAGTTAGAGCGATGGATCGATGGATACACAGTGAAATAATTACAGAAAAATGTCAGACTCCAGGCAGTAGTGTGCAGATGTTCACGGCCAAGTTCTTTATATGTTTCTGCACACTTTGAACATTATAATTGTGAAAATTTAGGAGAATGCCTAGGCTCGCACATCATGAGCTCTACCTAGATGTCAACCATCGGTCTCATCAAAATTACCATTGTGGCCACTCCCCACTGTATCCGTCAAATACAGAACAGGTGCAGAAAGTGAAGGCTGCGGGCGGCAGTAATGGAACAGAAGGAATAAAATATCATGGCCTATTAATATTTGGATGGTCGCTTGCATTTATTTAAGAAAACTTGAGAGAAGAACACGAGTGAAGGGACTTCCTGGTGGTCCAGTGGCTGAGACTCCTTGCTCCTAATACAGGGGGGCCGGGTTCCATCCCCGGTCAGGGAACTAGATTCCACATGCTGCAATTAAAGATCCCTCGTGCCGCAGGGAAGGTCAAAGATGCTGCGTGCCGAGACTAAGACCTGGTGCAGCCAAATAAATAAAAAAATAAAATAAATACTCAAAAAAGAACCTAAGTGAAGGGAGGAGAGCTCAGAAGCTAGAGCGCAGTCGTTGTGTTGGGCTGGCCAAAAAGTTCATTCAGATTTTTCCATAACATCTCATGGAAAAACCTAAGTGAACTCTTTGGCCAGAACAATAACTTCTGCCAGTCGTCCGATCCGGTCCAGACAGCAAACAACATGCAGAGATGGGCCGGGAGACCAGGGGTCCCAGGGGATTGCACTTCCTCCTCAAACTCCCTGCGCTGCGACCGTTTCTGGGAACGTCTCCACTTTGTTAGGGGAAGAGAGTGTTTTAGTCAAGTCGATCCAGAAAACATATTATTAGTATAATGAGATTTTAATGATTTGAAATTTTGTTGGAGACGCACACAGCATTTCAATCTTATTGTGTGCAGCTGGGCTTGGTTTTATTTTTTGCTCGGGCCCCGTCACAAGGACACATTTCTACAATTATTATTTAGATTTTCTTTCTGAGAGCCCTGCTTGTAGGCTGCTCTTAATTTTCTTGTTTAGAAAAATCCCTTGGAAGAAAAGAATATCCTTTCTGTAAACACTTAGCTGGCTTGATCAGAAGCGGCGTGTGAGTGCTGCCCCTGGAGAGACTGGTGTTTGTTTAAAGGTTGTGTCAGGCCTTTGCTCCTTGTTCGAGATTGCCACGAAGTGAGACAGCTCGGATGTCCATTAGTAGCTGATGGAAACAAATGCTGTGCCCTCCCCATATGGTGGAAAGTGGTGATGGTTTTGTAGTCGCTGAGCTGTGTCTGATCCTATGGACTGCAGCCTGCCAGGCTCCTCTGTCCATGGGATTCCCCAGGCAAGAACACTGGAGGGGATTGTCATGTCTTCCTCCAGGGGATCTTCCTGACCCAGGGATCGAACCCCAATCTCCTGCATCGCAAGCTGGTTCTTTACTGCTGAGCCACCAGGGAAGCCCCATACGGTGGAATACTATTTGGCAGTAAAAAGGAGCAATGTAGTGATACAGGCCGCATTATGGGTCAACCTTGAAATCCTGATGCTCAGTGCGAGAAGCCAGATGCAAAAGGCCGCATGTTGTACGATTCCTTTCGAATGGCGTGTCCAGAAGAGGCAAATCCACAGAGACAGGAACTAGAGTGGTGATTGACAGGGGCTGTGGGCAGGAGAGACAGGAGTGACCGCTAACGGGCCCAGGGTTTCTTTGTGGGGTGATGGGAACATTATTCAATTGATTGCAGTGATGTTTCCAAAATTCTATGAATATACCCCAAATCATTGAATTGCACCCTGTCAAAGGGTGAATTGCATGGAATGTGAATTCTATCTCAATCAAGCTGTCAAAAAAAAAAAAAAAGTGTGTGGCTGAGAGCAGAATATCAGAGCTTGTCCCACTTCCTCCCTCGTAGATCAGCACCCCTGCCTGTTTCCGAGCCAGTATTCTTAGCCTGGAGGGGAGGATGGGATCCTCCATGAAGCACATGGACTTTTCCTATATGATTCTGCTTCATGTCATTGGAGAAATGTGCCGATCATAGCTTACAGAACTGGTTTGATGACCCCTAGGGTCAAGACGATGATTTTAAAATGATGCTCTGAAAGATTCAGGGAGGGGGAATGAGCCCATATGTATTAGGGGCCTGAGTACTTCTGAGGGGTCTTATTGTTGGCACAGGTGTCTGGTGGGGCTTCCCAGGCTGCTAAGGAGCCTGCCTGCCCACAGAGGAGACATAAGAGATGCGGGTTCCATCCCTGGGTTGGGAAGATCCCCTGGAGGAGGGCATGGCAACCCCCTCCAGTATTCTTGCTTGGAGAATCCCCATGGACAGAGGAGCCTGGCGGGCTGCTTTCCATGGGGTTGCAGAGAGTCAGACAGGATGAAGGACTAAGAGTTTCAGTTTCACTGCTGTCCAGCGCCCCGCTTCTCATCTCTCGTTTGTTCATTGTGATTCGTTAATCTTTGAGCCTTCCAGGCTCACCGTCATTCCTCAGCGCATTCACTGAGCTCCCTCGAGACCAGCTACCACGGTGGGATCGGTGACCAGTGGAGTGACCTTGAGCTCTTGTGGTGTTGATTCTCCCTTCGCTCTTACTGTCCACTTTTTGAAAAAGGGAAAGTGAAAGTCATTCAGTCATGTCCGACTCTTTGAGACCCCCTGGACTGTAGCCCGCCAGGCTCCTCTGTCCTTGGAATTCTCCAGGCAAGAATACTGGAGTGGGTGGCCATATCCTTCTTCAGAGGATCTTCTTGACCCAGGGCTCGAACCTGGGTCTCCCACGTTGCAAGCAGACGCTTTACCGTCTGAGTCAGCAGGGAGGCCCACTCTTTACTCCCCACTGAATGAACACCGGTTCACTGTTGGCTGAGGGTGTGTTTTGGGCTCTGTGTGTCAAGGCTGTGTGCCGGCATCACACTGTATGCTGTAGCTGTAGCTTCGTAGTAAATTTCTTCCACTTTGTTCTTGCTTTTTCAAGATTGTTTTGGCTCTTCAGGGTCCTTTGAGAGTCCATATGAATTTTAGGGTGGATGTTATATTTCTGTAAGAATTGCTGTTGGGATTTCGGTAGGGATTGCATTGAGTTTCAGAATTGGGTAGGATTGTCATCTTAACAGTACTAGGTCTTCCAATCCAGGAACACGGCATGTCTTTCTGTTTATTTAGGCCTTTCTTCCTTCGTGTCCTTCTGCAGGGATACGTGGTTCTCAGCATGCAGGTCTGCCTGCTTGGTTAGATTTGTCCCTGGTGGGCTGTCTCTGATGCTGTTGTAAGTGGAACGGTTTCGCGTGTCAGGTGTTAACTGGTTCTTGCACTTCAGGGCCCCCCTCGCTTGCCCGCTTGCCTGGTTCTTACCATTTGCTGGGGTCTTGCCTTTGTGGATGGGTATCCCTGACAACCAGGGGAGGTCGTTCAGCTGGCAGGGCTTGGCCGATGGGGGTCGGGGGCCGGCCAGGGGGCTGACTGCAGGAGGGGATAAGCCCATCGCCCTGGAGGTGGACCAAGTCAGCTCTCAAGTGGCCATATGGCAAGTCTGATAGAGGCTGGGGTCGGGGCACAGAGGATGGTGCAGCTGACAGTCATGAAGCCAAGGCAGGCTGTCTCGGTGACACCTTATCTCCTTATGCAGCCCCTGGATGTACCTGATTAAAAGAGGGGCACTTACTGCGTCAGCCAGACTGGGTGCTAGCCAGGGATTGTTGTTGTTCAGTTGTTAAGATATATCCAGCTCTTTGCCACCCCATGGGCTGCAGCACGCCTAGCTTCCCTGTCCCTCATCTCCTGCTGGTTGCTCAAACTCATGTCCATAGAGTCAGTGATGCCATCCAGCCATCTCATCCTCTGCTGCCCTCTTCTTCTTTTGCCTTCAATCTTTCCCAGCATCAGGGTCTTTTTTTCCAGTGAGTCAGCTCTTCACATCAGGTGGCCAAAGTATCATCTTTAGCATCAGTCCTTCCAATGAATATTCAAGGTTGATTTCCTTTAAGATTGACTTGTTTGATCTCCTTTCTGTCCAAGGGACTCTCAAGAGTCTTCTCCAGCACCACAGTTCGAAAGCATCAATTCTTTGGTGCTCAGCCTTCTTTATGGTCCAACTCACACCCGTACATGACTACCAGAAAAACCATAGCTTTGACTATAGGGACTTTGTCGACAAAGTGATGTCTCTGCTTTTAATATGCTGTCTATGTTGGTCATAGCTTTTCTTCCAAGGAGCAAGTGTCTTCATTTCATGGCTGCAGTCCTCATCCACCGTGATTTCGGAGCCCAAGATCCCAGTAGGGTCAGCCAGAGTGGGAGCTAGACAAGGATGGTTCTGCAGAATCCTGGGTGAGACCGCAGGGTGCTTTCACAGGCTCATTTCCTCCACTGGTTCAGGACAGAGTAGAAGGCGTGGCTGGGGACTTGGAGGCTGAGGCTGAAACCGAGCACGGCCCTGGGCAGCTCCTGGGCACAGAAGTCTTTTTGCACCACCGTTCCCCGCCTCCCCCCTCCCCCACCCCGCCATTTCTGGTAGGCAAGACTCTAGGTTCCATGACCTTCCCTGAGTTCCAAAGGGCAGATTCTAACAGTTGCTAATCGAGGGAGGTGCCCCCAAGAAACCACCTGAGGCAGGATGAAAAGGGCCCTAGAAGCTTCCTTGATGAGCAGCAGGGTTTCCGTGCCAGAGTCTGCTGACCGAGCCTCAGGGCCCTCACTGATAGCGACAACAGGGGAACGGCAGCCTGGTCTCCACTGGCCTTGAGGATAAGCGAGGGCCTGCACGGAAGGCTGGTGGGAGCTGTGGTTTGCCTTCCTTCTTGTTTTTGATGCCTCCTCTGAGCCAGCACCCTCCCCAGCCCTGCACACTATCTGCTCCTCTGTCCTTGCAGCAGCCCCAGGGCATATTATGATCCCATTTCACAGATGGGGAGCGAGGACGGAGAGGCCCCCAGGGCTTGTGCGAGAGGACCCGGGCTGCATGGGGAAGCTCTGCCCACGCCTCAGCTGGACCACACTCTGGAAGCTCAGAGACCACACCCGGTCACTCCAGGATGTGGTTTTAATGACATTGGGAGAGTGGCTGCCAGAGGATGGGGCAGACTTGTGGTTCCTCTGTCGTTCAGTCGCTCAGTTGTGTCTGACTCTTTGTGACCCATGGACTGTAGCACGACAGGCTCCCTGTCTGTCACTGTCTCCCGGAGTTTGCTCAAACTCATGCCCATTGAGTCGGTGATGCCATCCAACCATCTCGTCCTCTGTTGCCCCCTTCTCCTCCTGCCCTCAATCTTTCCTGGCATCAGGGTCTTTTCCAATGACTCGGCTCTTTGCATCAGGTGGCCAAAGTACTGGAGCTTCAGCTTCAGCATCAGTCCTTGCAATCAATATTCAAGGTTGATTTCTTTTAGGATTGTTTGGTTTGATGTCTTTGCAGTCCAAGGGACTCTCAAGCGTCTTCTCTGACACCACAGTTCAAAAGCATCAATTCTTTGGTGCCCAGCCTTCTTTACTGTCAACTTTCACATGGGTCCATGACCCCTGGAAAAACCATAGCTTTGACTATATGGACCTTTGTCGGCAAAGGTTCCTCTGCTGCCTTCTTGAGGGAAAACGCAGTGAGGCAGTGACTCATTCATTCATGCTTTCATGGAGCAGCCTTGGGAACAGAGCCTATACAATGCTGGTGCAGTCCCCAGGTGGCCCCAGGACAGACAGACCAGACCCTGATGCTTCCCAGGGACCAGGGGGCCTCAGCACGTATGTTGGCCCAGCCCTGGCCTGGGGTCAGGGAGGCAGGCACTCCTGCAAAGGTGTACTTGAGCTCTGAGCTGGGGAATGTGTTGGATTTAGCAGGAAGTGAGGACAGACGGAGAATAGCATGTGGGAAGGCCGAGAGGTGGGTGTTGGGGTGGTGGGTGGGCAGGGATAAAGAAGGTCGTGAGGGGAAGGTTGTATCCTTCCCACTTCGGGTGTTAAAGTCCTAACTCCTGGTCCCGCGGTGTGACCTTGCTTCGGAGGGAGGGTTTTGACAGAGCTAATTAAGTCAGAGTTAGGGTGGAGTGTGGGCTCTCATCCCATGTGAATTGCGTCCGTATTTTAGGGGAACTCGGGACGCAGGGCTTCCTTGGTGGTCCTAGTGGTAAAGGACGCGCTTGCTAATGCAGGAGATGTAAGGGAAGCAGCTTCGATCCCTGGGTGGGGAAGATCCCCTGGAGGAGGAAATGGCAGCCCACTCCAGTATCCTTGCCTGGAGAGTCCCATGGACAGGTGGAGCCTGGCAGGCTAGAGTCTACCGGGTCGCAGAGTTGGACACGACTGAAGCGGCTGAGCACGCACAGGACACAGACTCACAAAGGGAAGCGGTGAAGACGCGGGAGCAGGCTGCCGTCCACACGCCCAGCAAGGAGCCCTCAGGAGAAACCACGCTGGCTGGCGGGCCTCCAGCCTCCAGGACTGTGAGACAGGACTTCCATTGTTTAAGCTGCCCCTGTCTGTGTGCTTCCTCGGGGCAGCCCCTGGACAGGAAGACAGTGTCTGGTTGGATCACGGAGTGGGGCGGGGATTGTGACCGGTGAGGCATGAACCACACTGAGGACCACTCGGAGGCCAGTTTCTGGCCTTGACCATCGCTGGCAGAAGCAGCACTGTCCACGCAGGTTGAGGACCAGCGCCAAGCCAGTCACACACGGTGGGGAAGCCTGCTCCTTCCTGGGCCGCCTCTTTCAAGGTGTGTTTATTTTTAGAGAAGAGGACTGGCAAAGATGCCAAGCCATGGAGCTTTGCTGCCGTGAGACAGGAGGGAGGCAGGGCTGTTAACTTGGGAGTGTGAACTTAGAGGCAGGCCCTGGGCATGGTCATCCGTCTTCCCACGGACACTCAGGGGCCTTTCCAGCCCAGTGACTGATGAGAGCAACCATTGCCGGAAACCCAACAGAGAGAAACAAAACACCCCAACCCAAGAGAAACCCAGCTGAGGGCCTTGCATTTGAATGGGGTGAGACTTAAATCCTCTTTACTTCCTTATGGAGGGAGAGTCAGCTTTGAGCCAGAGAAGCGCTGGTCATGATCCTTTAGGTGGTAGGTGAGGGAGATGCGGCTGCCTTGTTTCAAGCAGAAAGGTTTGGCTTAGATAAACGAGCCTGAGAAGAGACAGAGGGGCTGGCTGGTCTGGGAGGACCGGCCCAGAGATTAGAGCTGGTGCTGAAACGGAACAGGCCCTGTGGTCCCTGTCCCCCATGCCCTCTTCCTGACTTTTATCTGTGGAAAAACTTTCGCCAAAGAATGAGTTTAGTCACAGAAGTGAGAAAATGCAGAAACAAAAGAAAGCAAATAATAAGAGTTTAGTCATTAAGCATGGGCGAGGACCCTTAGTTCCTTCTCAAGGGCTGTAGATGATATTCTGAGCCGTATCCTGGGAGCTGTCTTATAGACACTGAAGCCCTCACCGGGTGGTGAAGTTAACTACCTGAGGACCAGACTCTAGCCATGACGTAAGTGGCTGCAGTTCCAAGAACTGGCCTCAAGGAAAGGGGAACGAGCCAACCCTGGTACAGAAGATTAACTGCACTTAAAACAATCAAGATAAGGTGGGTCAGACCACTGATGACCAATTTCAAGACGACTGTTAGAGCTGACTGCTATTTCTGCATGGAGCTTCCTCCCTCCGCCAGTAAAATCTCTAGCTCATTGAGGTGGCTGTGCGTGGGGAGTCTGCCTTCGGACAGATGTCCAATCCCTACTCCCACCCCCCTGGTTGTCCATGCTGAGCGTGCAAGCTCAGTCGTGTCCGGCTCTGTGCTACCCCATGGACTGTAGCCCGCCAGGCTCCTCTGTCCATGGGATTCTTCAGGCAAGAATACTGGAGTGGGTTGCCATGCCCTCCTCCATGGGATCCTCCCAAACCAGAGATCGAACCCGAGTCTCCAATGTCTCCTCCATTGGCAGGCAGATTCTTTACCCCTGAGCCACCTGGGAAGCCCCTGGTTGCCAACATCTGAAATAAAGCAAACTTTCCTTTCCACCAGCCTTGCCTCTGTATTGGCTTTTGAGCGATGAGAGCAGCCGGATCCCACTTTCAGGGAGACCCTGCCCCGCCTGCATCACTTGCCCTGCCTCCCCTCCCCCTCCCTCCAGTCAGGTCACCTGAGCATCCTCAGCCCATCCTGTCCTGTATCCTGTGTGTCCCATCCTGTCTCTGGGGTGGCCGGTGGGCTCCTCTTCAGATTATCTGATTCTAGCCCCTAGGTCTCCAGCTGCAAGTCCAGCTCTCTGGCTCCAAGGTGAGCCTCCTTCCAAAACACATCAAATGAGGATTGAGTCTCATTTGCAGATGAGGAAGCAGAGGCCCCAAGATGGAGTAGGGATCCAGGGCTCTGCTTGGGTTATCTTCTCAGTGTAGGTCCTGCATGAACTCAGAGTTTTCGAGTGTCGTAATGAAGGGCGCCGACCATGACTGTGATTGGCAAGCGGCGTCAAAGGGACTCCTTTTCTGCCCGGCCTTGTCCTCTTTTCCGGCCCTGCCTGAGAATGGAAGATCCATTATCTCCAGGTTAGCCCGGTCTGATTCAATTTGGATGTTGTTCCACACTTTGAACCGGCTTAAAAATATCCACCTGGTGAAAATGTGAGCAGGGGGACCCTCCAAAGGCAGAGGTTGATTTGATTTCTCCAGCGGTAAAAGGCCCTGTGAGGCTGCGTCCCCACGGCTGGAGTGGCTCCACCGACGGCTTTTATTGTTCTCACTGTTGGAGTGATCCAATTTGGAGCACGATTTCTGAGCGTGTTGCAAGGAACTTTAGGGACTGCGGTAGCCCTGGAGGTTCAGGCTGGAAATCAAACTCAAATTGATGCTTTATTCCTATTAAAGGCAGCCGATTTCCGCCCAGCACACAGGCTCAGCCATCCGGAACACAGAGCCAGTGGAGTTTGGTGCCCAAGCAGCTGGCGCCTGACTCAGCCCTTGCTTGTCTCTGTTGGGGATTGGATCTGGATGCTCCCACTGTGAACGAGCCTGGCACAGAGCTGCAGATTTGCTATCATGGGCGTGCAAGGTCCTGGGTGTGCGCCTGGGGCTGGACTTGCCCAAATTTCTTCCTCTGCCTCCCAGCCATCATCTAGAGAGGGGTCTGCAAACCATTACTGTAAAGGGCCAGACAGCAAATATTTCAGTCTTGTGGCAGCTACTCAACTCTGCCCTTGTAGCCAGCAAGCAGCCATAGAAAATACACAACTGATGCGCCTGTGTTCCAATAAAGCTTATTTACTGAATTCAGCCAGGGACCAAAATTGGGCCCCGGGTCATAGTTGACTGACTCCTGATGTGTGTGTCTATGTGTGTGTGTGTGTGTGCCCCATCACTTCAGTCATGTCCGACTCTTTGCGATCCTATGGACTGTAGCCCACCAGGTTCTTCTGTCTGTGAAGTCCTCCAGGCAAGAATACTGAAGTGGGTTGCCATGCCCTCCTCCAAGGGGTCTTTCTGACCCAGGGATTGAACCTGTGTCTCCTACATCTCCTGTATCGCAAGTGGATTCTTTACCCTCTGAGCCACCTGGGAAGCCCGATTCCTGATCTATGGCATAGATTCTACTCTCTGGATTTGGGGTATGTTTTTAGTCCTTTCTGACTTCTTAAATTTATTTAAAGAGAAATCCCCCGCCCCCTCTCCCCTACAGTGATGTTTGGCACCCTTTAAGACTCCGTGTGCAGATTGGTGGTGAGACCTGGGTCATCTGTCCCCCCTTAGCTTGGTGACCTTGAGCCGGGCTCAGCCCTGTTCCCTTCTCTGAACAAGGGATGGCAGTGTCTCCCTCATCAATCTCCAGGATTGCTTTAAGAATCACACTTGATAATGTGTGAGGAAGGACCTTGTGAAGCGTCACGGGTCATCTGAGTGTGCACACATTTGTCACTAAGTACTCGTGGAGGAGTGCATTGGGCAGAAGACTGAAACCAGAAGCTGAGACCAGGGAAGGGGGGATTTATTTCTGCCTGTGCCACGCTCGCGCCCCTGGTGGCTGGCTTTAGCTGTCTAATCTGCGGGATCGAGTCCCCGGCGGCCTGTGGCTGTCCCTGGAGCAGCCGGCTGCCAGGCTCCATCTGGGCTGAGTCACAGCCACGAAGGGAGAGGCATAGATCTCCTGTGACACTTCAAACCATAAAAGTTCTCCTGCCGGTGAGTGGAAAAGGTCTCCTCTGACAGGTGCTGTGTAATCAAAGACATGGGCTTTGTAGCCGCAAATTCTGTGCTGCAAAATAGACATAATTCTTCTGAAGCGAGAGAGAGGGCCCGGAAGAGCTACTCCACCGCTCGGGCTATTTATAGGCACCAGGGGGATTATGACAAAGAGGACTGTGTTCTGCTGGCCTGGCTGGAGCCGGATATAGCCTGTGACTCTGTCCCTGGGCGTATGGCCATGGGCTTGACCTGTGCCGGGTCAGTGAGCCCGTGAGCAGGGGCTCATAACAAGTGGGGGTGGCCCCAGTGGGGACGGGAGACAGGCCCGTGTCCCCTCTCCCCTCTCAGTGGCAGGAGTCTGTGGATAATTGACTCTGCACTTAACACATTATTGACCGGAGATGTCTTAATGTGTTTTTAGAGGATGTTACAGTTAACATCTCTGGGCGAAGTTGTCAGAGCTTAAAATTGATCAAGGGTTCACTAGACAACTTATGATTGCTGTTATCATTCACATTTTTGCTTCCTTAGGTTTTTGTTTCGACCTTGTGTATGTTATAAAGGTAAAAATTTTCGAAAATGACACATTGCAAAATTTTGATCGAAGAAGAATTTTTCGGTGAATTTTATGCAGCACCTGTATCTGATTGCTCAAGTGATTTATATCCCAGTGTCTCAGAAGATGGTAGTTCTTCAGCATATAGTTCTGATTTAGATGATGTGAGTATTAAAACCAAGAAAAAGACCAAAAGCCTAGTGATTGATTCTGATACGGAGAGTGAAAATGAAACTCATGGTGCTGGAGAATATGCCTTTGCTTCTTTCTATAGAAGAGTGGGTTGAAGATAACGTTTCCCGAAAACTAGAAGACTTTACGGCTGTGTTAGTGTAACTGTTGAATGTAATAACCCCCAAAGTGTTAGCGAAGTAACAGAGATGACTTTTAGCTGGCCAAAATAAAAATCACTGGTCGCAGGCGTTAGTTGCTACAAAAATCCCCTGGTCAGTAATTAGTAAATGAAGCTCAGGGCAGAAACGCTTTGCTTCTGTGAATGTCATCAGCAGACCAAGAAGGGCTGGAGAGAAACAAGGGTGAAGATCTCTGTTATGGGGCGGAATTGTGGCCTCTGAAGAGCTGCTCAAATCCTAGTCCCAGGACCTGTGAATGTGGCCGTTTAGGGTAACAGGGTCTTTGAGGATGTGATTAAGATGTAAGTAAAGGGAATTCCATGGTGGTCCAATGGCTAGGACTCTGTGGCGTTGCTGCAAAGGATATAGGTTCAATCCCTAGTCCGGGAACTAAGATCCTAGAAGCTGTACATGTGGCATGCCCCTTCCCTGCCCCTCACCCGAAAGATGTAAGTAAAGATGAGGTCATGCTGGGGTGGGATGGGCTCTCTCCAGTGTGACTGGGTCCTTAGAAGAGGAGGGGGAGAAAGACACTGTCACGTGAGGTGGGCGGGCTGTGTGAGGACAGAGCAGGGGGCCCAGGGATGCGGCCACAAGCCAAGGACTGAGGGCCACAGCCAGACACCAGGAGGAGGCAGGAAGTGTCCTCTTGGGGCCTCTGGGTGTGTGTGGGGGGTGCTGTCCCGCCTGCACCCTGGTCCCCAGACTTCTGGCCTCTAGACTGTGAGTGAATGAACGTCTGTTGCTTTCAGCCACGCAGTCTGTGGGCGTTGGTCGCAGCCGCCCTAGGACACGCGTACAGCCTCAGCTGGCCTCCGACCTGCCGGTTGCCTGGTTCTCCAGCCAGTTGAGGTCGTGAGTGAAATCTGAAGGTCGCAGGGAGAAGTCAGGTTAAACTGGAGGCCTTGGCCAAGAGGTGGTGTGGATGGGGACAGGCAGGCCACGCTGGACTTGCTCAGATGCTACTGGCTAGACGTGGGCGGAGGGAGGTCTTCAGCCTACTCTCCTCCCCTGGTTCTAAGAACTGAGGAGATAATTCCCATTCCTGCTGTCACCCCAGCCCTAGACCCTCCACGCCATGGCAATATTAAAAGATGGTGTTATGATTTCTGTTAATCATTGAAAAGCTGGCAAGCTTCGTCTGTAAAGGTCCAAAGAACCAGTGCTTGAGACTTTGTGAGCCCTCTGGTTTCTATCGAAACCACCCCGCCCCGCCCTTGATAGTGTGAAAGCCGCCGTAGATGACACGTAGACATACAGATGTGGGTGTGTGCCGGTAAAGGCAGGTGGAGGGGCCTGCCTGGCGGTCCGCTGGATGAGAGTCCGCCTGCCAGTGCAGGGGACATGGGTTCAATCCCTGATGCGGGAGGATGCCACATGCCGCAGAGCAGCTAAGCCTGTGAGCCACGACTGCTGAGCCCACACGCTGCCAGCACTGAAGTCCGAGTGCCTCGAGCCCAGGCTCCCCAACAAGAGAGGCCCCCGCAGTGAGAAGCCCGTGCCCTGCAGTGAAGAGTAGCCCCACTTGCCGCAACTGGAGAAAGCCTGCGCAAAGCCTGTGCATCAAAGACCCAGCACTGCCAAAAATAAATGCACTTAAAAATATATATAATAAAAGAACTACATTAGAGAAAAAAGTGGGTGGTGGGCTGGATTTGGCCCCCTGGCCGCACTTTGCCAATCCCTGGTTTAAACCAATGATGAAAAAAGCCCCGTTTGCATGACCTGTTCTACTTTCTAGAATGTTCTTAGATGACCATTTAAGGTATTGCATCATCGCTACCTCTGCCTTTTCCTGGAGCCTCTGAAGTGGCCATCAGAGCATACCGTGGGCACTGTGGGCCAGCAACCCCGGGTGCTTTCCGTGTGAGTGGACACAGGGCCTGGGACCAGGAAGCACTTGGTGTGTCTTCCGCCAAACCCTCTCCTTCTTGGGAAGCTGGTATTTAAAAATAGATCATGACACAAACTTGACTAGCAACAGCCCCAAAGTGAAAATAGCTTGTGAGTCCACGGATGGAAGAAATTAAGCAGATGTGGCTTATCCATACAAGAGAATATGACTCAGCCTTAAAAAAGGAAACCCTGACACCAGGCCACACCACTGATGAACCTCGAGGACGCTATGCTCAGTGAAACGAGCCAGTCACAAAAGGATAAGTATTGCGTGATTCCACTCCACGAGGCACTGAGAAGAGTCAAGTTCACAGTGACGGACAGTGGAATGGTGGTTGCCAGTGGCTGGGGAGGGGAAGGGGGACGTTATTGTTTAATGGGGACAGAGCTGGGCAGAGGCAATGTTCTGTGGGTGGCGATGGCCGGACAACAGAGTAAATACACTTGATGCCACTCAACTGTCCACTTAAAAATGCTGAAAACGGTAAATGTCATGTTACCTATATTTTACCACAATTTTAAGTTTTGTTTTGTTTTTAAATTTTTGACTGCTGCCCATGGCATGTGGAATCTCAGTTCCCTGACCGGGGAATTGAACATGTGCCTCCTGCACTAGAAGGGGGGTCGTCCCCACCTTCCACTGGACCGCTGGGGAAGTCCCTGCTTTATTTTTTAGATTTTATTTATATTTATTTTCTTGACCGTGCTGAGCAGTTTTCAGGATCTTAGCTCCCTGACCAGCGATCGGACCCATGTCCCCTACAGTGGACGTGCTGAGTCCTAACCACTGGACCACCTGGGAAGTCCCTACCACAATTTTTTTAAAAGTAAAAAAACTATTGTGAGATGTATTGCACTTGCAAAAAAAGTGTACATGTGTACAGTGTAAAGAATAATAGAGAAGTCCCTGGCATCCTACCACCTGGCTTAGATTATGCTGTCTGCACCCCTCCCTGTTGGGGCCTCTCCCTCCCAGCGGATGGGACCCACCGCCCCTCGAATGTGCCCCTTAGCAGGTTTTGTGTCCCTGTGGCGCGGCCACACACGTTCTTGGGCTTTGCCTGACTTTGAACTTGATTTGTCTGGAGCCACGTGTGCGCGTCCCTGTGACTCTCGAGGTCGCCCACGGCTCTGCCCAGCCCCGCCCGCCAGGCAGCCAGGCCGCCCACCTTGGCCCCCGGTGCCACATCACTCGCCGGGACCACTGTCACCCTGGAGCTCAGGAGAGGGTGACGTAGCTGCATGTGAGTTTCCTGTGGCCCAGTTCTGATCCGTGGCAGGAGGGCAGCTGGGGGCAGGAGCTGACTCTGACGCTATGGATGCCTGGCTCCTGGCTCTCCTCCTGGGAGCTACTCCATCTCTCTGTGCCATCGCCAGTTTCCCAAAGCAGGTGATAAGGCAGCGTCAGGGTGTGAGGATGACCACCTAAGACGCCCAGAGAGGCAGCGGGCTGAATGCAAGTGGTGGAATTCTTATTGGATGGGCCCTGATGCTAGCAGCTTCTCCTTTTTTTCAGTCACTCCACAAGGCATGCAGAACCTTAGTTCCCCGACCAGGGATTGAACCCACACCCCCTGCAGCGGAAACGCCGAGTGATAACCTTCGGACCACCAGGGAAGTCCTCTCTTCTCCCTTTTTTGCTTCTTGTCTCAACCTGGGAAAAATGGTCGACTTGTAATCTCCTCGTTCCATTTGTGGGAAAATTAAACACATTTAAGAGCAAATTTAATTAGGGGATTTGTGATCGTTAGCTAAGTTAATTATTTTTGGAAAAATGTAATGTACCAAGCCGAATATAGCACACGGTGGCATGCTCAATAAATATTTGTTGGAACGAAGGGTAATTTTACAAGCCAGTCAAGTCATATATAACGGGGTTATTTGGCTCTAAAATTAATGAAGTGACAGGAGAGCAGTAACGGCTGCTAAAAATAATCTGCGTGCTCTTAGGATGTCCAGAGAGCCGTCAAGAGGCTCGTGCTGGGTCTCAGCCCGGAGCCAGGCACAGAGGCGTGCAGGGGGCGTCTGTGACCGGGGCCTGAAGCCTGGGCTTTCCAGCACTCTGAGCAGGCCTGCCTGGGGGCCGCGCCTGCCTTAGCCACGCT
Organism: Bos indicus x Bos taurus; assembly: GCF_003369695.1. Classification (NCBI taxonomy): domain Eukaryota; kingdom Metazoa; phylum Chordata; class Mammalia; order Artiodactyla; family Bovidae; genus Bos; species Bos indicus x Bos taurus. Next base: position 5,286,974 of record NC_040080.1, on the reverse strand, counting down.
CAGGAGCCAGTGGACACAACCAGGGAGCCCACTTTGTAGTTCCTGTGTGTCTCAAGTTCAGCTGGGGCCCTGGGGGTGGCGTCCTGGGGGTGGGGTCCTGGGGGTGGGGCCCTGGGGGTGGCGTCCTGGGGGTGGGGGGCCCCTCCTTGCCTTTTCCTAGTTCCTGGTGGCTCTGGAAGTTGTCTGTGTCCTTGGCTCGTAGGCACATCACTCCATCCTCTGCCTCTGTCGTCACGTGGCCTTCTTCCCTCTTTGTATGTTCAGATTTTCTGCTTGTGAGGACACCACCAATCCCGCTTGTAGGGCCCACCCCAATCCTGTAGGCCCCATCTGACTTTGAGTACCTTGGCAGAGGCCTCGTCTCCAGATAAGGTCACATTCATGGGTTCCAGGTGGATGCGAAACTTTGGGGGACCCTATTCCACCGATTCTGGGCTTCCCAAGTGGCTTAGAGGTAAAGAATCCACCTGCCAAGCAGGGGACAGGGGTTGGATCCCTGGGTTGGGAAAATCCCCTAGGGGAGGAAATGGCAACCCACTCCAGTATGCTTGCCTGGGTAGTCCCATGGATAGAGGAGCCTGGTGGGCTAGAATCCATGCGGTCGCAGAGTCAGACACGACTTAGCAACTCAAGAACAACAAACAACAAATTCTACGCACAGGCCCCTGCACGTTGTGTCTAAAACCTGGTTATTATTATTATTACCATTGTCTTCTTGGAAAAGAGAGCCGTGGGGATAGATTGTACACAGACAGTGCGTTGTGTTTCGTCTTGACTCTGCTCAGTCCGAGGTCCTTCTGGAAAAGTGTTCTTGGTTTAGAAAGAGCAGAAGGATTTGTGTCTCTGTTTTCCTTTGAAAAAGACTGTGAGGCTTGCGTTTCCGCGGTGCCCACAGCTCACAAACTGACAAGCGTTTTTAGAGTAACTTCGCCTTTATCATTTCATTCTGCATGCTTTTCCAGCCATCAAACAAACAGCCATTTTCTCGGACACACACTCCACCCACTGACGCCTCGGGACCTTCAGTGATCCGACATCGGGTCCCATCCCCGTCCTTAGGGGAGGGGAGACGGCCATCGCCACACGATCTAGGTGCTGGGCGTAAACCCAGGGTACCCCGCCCTCGGCATCGCTTGTGTTGGCTGAAAACGAGATGCTGTAGGGCTCTTCCTTCTAAGACTCTCGCTTCGCTCGTTTGACAGGTAAGGAGGATTCAGCAGATGCTCAGGCTGCTGTCATTTGGATTTAAATAGCACTGGTCACGCTCCTTGGGGCGTGTGGCCGAGCACAGTGGCAAGGGAGGGGGATGCTGTCCCAGGTCGTGTTGTTCCCCTGTGACGCCTTCTCTGCTTGTCATGGGCAGAGACCTTCTTGCTTATGTTCTGAGAAGGTGGAAAGGACATCCAGAAATGGCAGGTGGCTTTTCGCGTGAGAATTCCGTGGCTGGTTGTCGCGGGAGCATCTTTGGCTGCAGTGTCTGGGCCACAGGAACCGCCTTCAGTAAGGACCTTGTAAACATTTGGAGCAGGAGCAGCTTGGGCTGAGCCAGAGGTGAAAGAAACCGGTGGTGAGAAAGGTGGGTGGAGGCAGGAGTTTCGGGGTCCATTCTCGGGGTTTCGGGTGTGGCCTTGAGTTACACCCAGTGGGACTTCTGGGTGAATATCATCTGGTGACACAGCTGTATTGGACATCAGTGTGTGTGTGTGTGTGTGTGCGCGCACGCTTAGTCGCTCAGTTGTGTCCTATTCTTTGAGACCCCATGGACTGTAGCCCACCAGGCCCCTCTGTCCATGGGAATTCTCCAGGCGAGAATACTGGAGTGGGTAGCCTTTCCCTTCTCCAGGGGATCTTCCCAACCCAGGGACTGAACCCAGGTCTCCCGTGTTGCAAGCGGATTTTTTACCATCTGAGCCACCAGGAAAGCCCCTGAATAGGTAACCTATCCCTTCTGCAGCAGATTTTCCAGACCCGGGAATTAAACTAGAGTCTCCTGCATTGCAGGTGGATTCTTTACCACCAGCCGAGCTACCAGGGAAGCCCCAATTGAAATGGATGTAACCAGCCTGTAAGCAGGAAGGAACAGTTAACCTGTGTTGCAGATAAACTTACGGTTTCCAGGGGGTAAGGGGTGGGGGTGAGCCAGGAGACTAGGATTGACGCATAGGCACACTAATAGGCAAATAATCAGGACCTACAGTGCAGCCTAGGCCACACCACTCCGTGCTCTGTAATGACCAAAGTGGGAAAACAGCCTGAAGAGTGGCTATATGTATTTGTATACTTGATTCATTCTGCTGTACACCTTCCCTGGTAGCTCAGCTGGTAAAAAATTCACCTGCGATGCAGGAGACCCTCGTTTGATTCCTAGGTCAGGAAGATCCCTTGGAGAAGGGATTGGCTACCTATCCATGGGCTTTCCTGGTGGCTCAGCTGGTAAGGAATCTGCCTGCAAGGTGGGAGACCTGAGTTCTGTCCCTGGGTTGAGAAGATCCCCTGGAGAAGGAAAGGCTACCCACTCCAGGATTCTGGCCTGGAGAATTCCATAGACTGTATAGTCCATGGGGTCACAAAGAGTTGGACACGACTGAGCGACTTTCACTCTTTCTACTTTGAAACTAACACAATGTTGTAATTAACCACACCCTAATTAAAAAAACAAAACCCAGTTAAGCTGCGGTTGGTTTAGTGTGAGTTATCTTAGTAAGGTGTGGCTTCCACCCGCTTCCTTGCCTGTCTCCATCGCTCGGTGCATCCTCTGAAACACCGTATTTTCTTGTTGATCGGCTTCCTCCCACTTGAAGCCAAGGCCCTTGTGCTGTCACTGCTGTGCTCAGGCTTCAGGGACACCGGCACACAGTAGGTGCATAGCGCATGTCTGGGGTGGGGCGCCGACTCCAGCAGCCCGGAGCACCACCCCTGCCTCAGTTTTGTGCTCCGTTAAGTGGGGATGGTGATGAGAACTCTTTCCGGCTGCCTTAGGGAGCATGATGAGGGTCAGATGAAAGAATGGATGTAGCCCCTATTTTATTCCAAAATCGGCACATGGGGAGCGGGCTTCACCGGCCTGGCCCAGCGTCAGGGACCCCCAGCGCCTGGCAGGCAGGAGGCCCTGGATGCACAGACGGTGAGCAAGTGAAAGGCGAGCTGCCCTTCAATTCGAATTGTCTAAACCTGCCCCTTTGAGATGACACCGTGGGGCTCCTGACTCTTCTGTAATCTTTCACACACACAGCTGTTTGCTGTTACAGCCTGGACTGTTCTCCTTTCATGACTGATGCTCTGTTATCCTTGCCTCCAGGAGCTGAGCACCAGCTCCGGGCATCTGCGTGGCAGAGCTGGCAGACCTGGAGGTCCTCTGGGTGCAGGCCTCCGTGGGGCTCTGGTCCCCTCGGACGTGGCCCTTCTGTTCAGGGTGGGCCGGGGCCTTCCTTTCTGAGCGCCCACAGGAGGCCCGGGCCCTACTCGAGCTGAAGAGGTGTGCCCTTGGGCACCCGCAACAGCGGACGCCTAGGCAGCTCCAACAGCGGACGCCTGTCACCTCGCAGCCCTGGGGGCTGGCTGTGCTGGCAGGACCGCTTTCTCTCCTTGGCTTCGGGCTGGGGTCCACCCTGTGTCCTCCCTTGGTCAGCCCTGTGTGTGCCTGTGTCCCCATCGCCTCTCCTTCCCAGGCCACCAGTTGTAGGGCTTTAGGGCCCACCCACATGACCTTAAAGGCTCTCTCTCCAAATTCAGTCATCTTCTGAGGTCCTGGGGGTTAGGACTCCAACAAATGGATTTTGGGGGAAACGCAATTCATCCCTGAAAGGCTCCTTCATCTGGACCCCAGGTAGAACCGTTAGACCACGACCAGCTGTGGAACTGTATCAGCCTTGGGTTCCTGGCTGTCTGGGAACCCAGGTCTTGACTCTGGATGACCCTTGGTTTGCACCAAGTCTGGAGGATCCTGTGCTGCTGCTGGCCTAGCCTGGGCTGGGCTGGGTCCCCCAGGCAGCCCTGTCCCGTGATCGCCCACAGCCCCAAAGCCCCTGCCCACAGAGGGCCCGCCCCAGGCACCAGTGTCCCTGTTGGGCTCACACACTCCCCACTTGAGCAAACTTGGGAATTGGTGGGTCAGTCAGGCCGCATGTACAGCAAGCATGTGTTTCCTTCCGGAATTGCTTTCTTGTTCAGTCGCTCAGTTGTGTCCAACTCTTTGTGACCCCATGGACTGCAGCATGCCAGGCTTCCCTGTCCATCACCAACTGCTGGAGCTTGCTCAAACTCATGTCCATTGAGTCGGTGATACTATCTAACCATCTCATCCTCTCTCGCCCCCTTCTCTTCCTGCCTTCAATCTTTCCCAGCATCAGAGTCTTTTCCAGTGAGTCAGCTCTTCCCATCAGGTGGCCAAAGTACTGGAGCATCAGCTTCAGTATCAGTACTTCCAATGAATATTCAGGGTTGATTTCCTTTAAGACTGACTGGTTTGATCTCCTTGCAGTCCAAGGAACTCTCAAGAGTCTTCTCCAACATTACGGTTTAAAAGCATCGATTCTTCAGTGCTCAGCCTTCTTTATGGTCCAACTCTCACATCCGTACATGACTACTTTGACTAGACGGAAAAACCATAGCTTTGACTGGATGGAGCTTTGTCGGCAAAGTGGTATCTCTGCTTTTTAATACGCTGCCTAGGTTTGTCATAGCTGTTCTTCCAAGGAGCAAGTGTCTTTTAATTTCATGGCTGCAGTCACTGTCTGCAGTGATTTTGGAGCCCAAGAAAATAAAATCTGTCACTGTTTCCTCACCTGTTTGCCATGAGGTGATTCAACTGGATGCCATGATCTTAGTTCTTTGAATGTTGAGTTTTAAGCCATCTTTTTCACACTTCTCTTTCACCCTGATCGAGAGGCTCTTGAGTTCCTCTTCACTTTCTGCCATTAGAGTGGTATCATCTGCATATCTGAGATTGTTGGTATTTCTCCCGGCAATCTTGATTCCAGCTTTGACTTGTCCAGTCTGGCATTGGCATGATGTTCTCTGCATAGAAGTTAAATAAGCAGAGTGACAATATACAGCCTTGATGTACCTCATATACTCGATGAACAGCGGGACTCGCCTGGTGGCTCAGTGGTCGAGACTCTGCACTTCCAATGTAGGGGATGTAGGTTCAATCCCTGATTGGGGAACTAAGATCCCACATCTTGTGCGACCAAAAAAAAAATTTTTTTAATAGAATAAATGAAAAAGAGTGAGTAGCACTTCTTACCAGAAAATATATAAATTTATTTATTCTGCCAACCCTGTTGTCAGTCCCACTTTATGGATGAGGGAACCAGGCACAGACAGGTGACCTGCCATGGTCACCCAGCTGGTAGGTGACCGGTCCAGGCTTGAGGCCGGGCAGTGTGTCCCGTGGCTAAATCAAGGAGGAGACTGGGGCAAAGGTGGGCATGGTTCTGCTTCTGCACCCTGGCCCTGCCCCCAAACACTAGCACCTTCCCCGGTCCCCCACCCTGAGAAGCCCATGCCACAGGAAGCAGTCTGCCAGTTTGAGCGGCCTCAGCTCCTGCTCCGGCTTTGTTTCTGGTATTTGATTTCTGTTGTCGTGGAAACAGGGTGACAAGTGTTCTCATTAGTGCCGGCCCTCCTGAGGCAGTCAGAGTCCAGGAGAGGCGCCGTGGGGCACGTGGGCCTGCGTGCTGCGTTCTGCTTGGCGTTGGGACAGGCACCCGGGCTGAGCCCCCTCATGGACCCTCCTGTCCACATGCCCAGCAGCCAGGCTGTGATCGCAGGCGTACTGGAGGCCAAAGTCTATTGTTGAGCTTTTTGCTGAGCCAAACACATCTTAAGTCACACACAGGAATGGATACTCCCTTCCTTCCTTCTTCTTGTGGGTTTTTTTTTTTTCCTGGGGAGTAGTTTGCCTGCCCATGAAGCCGTTGGCAGCAGAGATAGAAATAAGACTTTGTGGTTAACAGAGCCCTATCGTGTGAAAACGACCCCATCCTCTCGGCAGCTTGATCCCCTGTGGCCTTCCTCAGAGTCGCCTGAAAGGGGCCTTTCCCTGGAATTGCAAGTCATGTCAGCATCCTTGATGGGGCCCCCGCGTGACCGCGGTGTGTGTCTCGCCCGTCTCCCTGCCGAGTCCCCACTGGCCTCACTCTCGCCTGCGCGTCTCATTCCTCCTCCGATCGCGCCTGCTTCGCCAGTGAGTCCTCCCTGTTTCTTTTTTTTCCTTTAAATATTTTTTATTCACTTATTTGGCTGCACCAGCTCTTTGTTCCTGTACGTGGGATCCTTGACCTTCCTTGTGGGATCTAGTTCCCCGACCAGGGATCGATCCCAGGCCCCCTGCATTGGGAGCATGGAGTCTTAGCCCCTGGGCCCCCCAGGGAAGTCCTGCTCTCTGTTTTCTTCCTCGTCATTTTCAGCAGAAGCCATGCCCAGGCCAACCTTCATTCCTTCTCTGCTTTATGGTGGAGGGTCATTCATCCCAGATGGACCCTGGGCTGGTTCTTCGACCTTCCCCGGGAAGGTGGTGAGGACGTGGTGTGAGGTCGGTGGGAACAGGGGCCTCTTGTAGCCCCCTCGGCCCAGATGGACCGGCGCCTGATGTGCGGAATGAAGCCTGTTGGGCAGTTTTCATAGCTCTAGGGGGCCATGTGGGTCTTTGGCTCTCGATAGAGGGGTGGTGTTGGGAGCATTGTCGGGGACAAGTAGCAATTAAGAATTTTTAGGGCTCTTGAAGGTGATGAATTTCTCTTTAATGATACAATGGATTTTCTCTTTCTCTTTTGATTCTGTCTTTTCTTTAAACTGGCGGTTTGGGGCCAGTATCTGGCTCCTCTTGTCGCCACTGGATGGGAGATTTGGCCTGCCTTTTCTTCAGAGGCAGCATCAGTGGAAGGGGCGGTCTGGGGGTGAGCCCAGCTCTGCCCTGATTAGCACCAATCGCCACAGTTGAAATGGGGGACGTCGGTACAGCTGATATGTGCCAAGATCGTTGGGGCCTAGGAGCTATCCCTGTCTCTTAATGTGCTTCGTCTCATGCAATCTGCATAGCAGTTTTATTTTACAGCGCAACTGAAGCACAGAAAGGCTGACTAACCCACCCAAGGTCACACAGCAAATGGGAACAGGAGTCTGAAGTTTGGTGGGAGCTCTTAACCTCAGCTTGAGGCTTGAAGGCTGTCTCCCCGGGACCTTTTGGGGGACAGAGTGAGATGATGGTTGTTCAAATACTCCTGGGCCACAGACACCAAGATGCTTCCCGCACATGCTCCTTCCCCGCTGATGGAATAAAGAACTCACGTCTTCCCTGGCCTCTGCTTGGAGGGTCCTTAAAGAAAAGGTCATCGGTGTCCAGGTCTGCAGGTGACCAAGATACCCCTTCCCTCAAGGAGGTCTCAGATCGATTTTAACATTAATTCATTTATTTTTGGCTCTCCTGGGTCTTCGTTGCTGCGTGCGAGCTTTCTCTAGTTACAGCGAGCAGGGCCTGCTCTCTAGTCCCGGAGCGCGGGCTTCTCATTGCGGTGGCTTCTCTTGCTGTGGGGCACGGCCAGGGGTTGTGGCTCCTGGGTTCTAGAGCTCAGGCTCAGCAGTTGTGGTGCACGGGTTTGGTTGCCCCACAGCGTGGAGGACCTTCTCAGATCAGGGATCCAACCCGTGTCCCTTGTGTTGACAGCTGTCCTGGGGTCAGAGGCCCAGGAGCATTTGAATAACTACCGCCTCACTGGACCATGAGAGAAGTCCACAGACCGATTTTTGCCTCGACCTTTCACATAGGTGTGTTAGGATGACTCTAGGGGGGGAAACCAGCCATTGAGGGAGGGGTTTAAGGATGCTGAATGCAGGGAGGATCCTAATTTACTCTCTGAACCCGTTCTTCTGGGACAATAGTGAAAGTCACTCAGTCGTGTCCAACTCTTTGCGACCCCATGGACTGTAGGACTATACAGTCCATGGGATTCTCCAGGCCAGAATACTGGAGTGGGGAGCCTTTCCCTTCTCCAGGGGATCTTCCCAATCCAGGGATTGAACCCAGGTCTCCTGCATTGCAGGCAGATTCTTTACCAGCTGAGCCACCAAGGAAGCCCTCATTTTACTTAGACTTGATGATAAAAGGCGGAGAGTGACTCAGCCAGGCCAGGCGGCCCTTCCCAGGGGGTGCTGGGAGGGGATGGTTGCGGAGAGGGGGTCAGACCCCGTCCACCCTCCCCGGGCTGTGATGGGCTTGTGCCTCTTGCCTTTTCTTCCCGAGGAGGTGGATTACTGAGTTCTCCACCCTCCCCAGGCACAGTCAAGGCTCTGAGAAGTCCTGCAGAAGAAAGAAGAACCTCCTGGTTAGCTCTGCTTCACCCACTTCCTCCACTTCCTTGACCCTAAATTCACACCACACCTGTGAGCATCCTTGTCTGTGGGACTCACTTGGGGAAATAATGATGGGGATCAAATAAATAGCGATCTTGCTCAGTAAATACTGCTGGTTTCCGGTTTTTTTCGGGTTCTGTTGGACTTCAAAAAGCTGAAAGCCGTGCTGGAATGTTCTGTCTGAAAAAGTAACAGTGACTGATGCAAAGAGGAGGAGGTGGTCTGTTAAGTTTTCTGTTAGAAAAGGGGTCCCCAGGCTCTGAAAGCTTGGGGACCTCAGCTGAGAGCCCCCCTTTGTTGTGGCTCCGTGGCCACGTGCCCCCCACCCCCCGCACAGCCTGCTGATCAGAACCCCGCTCTGTCTTTGCACTCGGAGGACTTTTATGGATAGCACTCGTCACCGGTGTGCTTGGTCCTGTCCTTTCTGCTGATGAGGCTGATTACGGGGACACAGAGGTTATGCTGGGGCTCAAGTCAGCGAATGCGTATCTGTCTGGCTGCTCAGCTGGTGGGACTGGCAAGCCAGATCCCAGCTCCGTTTCCTACTACCTGTAGGACCTCGGCTTTATCTTCCCCGTCGGCAAAGTGACAGTGACCGAGGCAGCCCGCTTGCTCCGTCGAGGAGCCCTGCGGCCACCCCGCCCGCCCAGAGTGAGACCCGGGGAAGCCAGGCGGCTGCTGGCTCTTCTGTATCACTGCCGACCTCTGCTCGGCCTCCCGCCTCTCCTCCCAGCTAAGTGCCTGCCTGCGGGATCCAAGACTGTTAAGACCTTTCTAAGATGTGTCTGCCACTTCCCCACGGCTGTTACTTTGTGCTGAGGATGTCGTGGCTGGGTAGCTGGGTTCCACTAGGAATTTAGCTTCTTCCTTGGCCAGGTCACCTGCTTGCTGGGCTTCTGTTCCCTGGTCTGTAGTGGCCCCCCCGCCCCGTTCCCCCAGCTGGCTGTTTCCCCAGAAGCCTGTGTGAGCTCATATATGAGGGTGTGGGGCGGGCAGGCCCTCCTCGATAGAGTCAGACTTCCTTCCTCCCTGGCGCGGGCCATAGTCTCCATCCCCACCCTGCAGGCCTTTCTGGGTTGGGGAGACTTCAAGGTGGGCATGGGATAGGACAAGAGAAGGGAACTTGAGGGTGAAGAGCTGGCAGTTTGCTGAGCAGGACGTCAGAAGCATCACCTCTCTTCCCGGCTTGTTAGCCAACCTCCTGCTACAGGACAACCCAGGGCAAAAGAACACACTTCCCGTGCCTCCTGGGAACGTGGGGATGGAGACTAGCACCCTCTCTCTCTGCCTTGTGGGCCGGGCTCCTTTAAGATTAGTCTCCAAGGCTGCCTCCTCCAGGAAGCCTGCCTGGACTGCCTGCCACTTGTTCCCTCTTGGATCCCCAGCATCTATTATCTGTGTCCTGGATGCTGAGACCCTCTGCCTCTGGGCAGGGCCTGTGTTTGAGTCCTAGCCCGGCCCTCCTGGTGCCAGGCCTGACTTCAGGGCACGTCCACGAAGTGGTTGTCGGATGAGTGAATGAGCAGGTGCAGACAGAGCCCAATTCCATCATGATCACACTGGCAAATGTGCATAAAAATCCAGACTTCTTTTATTAAGGGGAGGAAATCTGCATTTAAAGGCAAGTTAATATTGTTGTCAGCATCGATTATTTTCTATTACCTGTTTTAGAACTCCTTTTTAATGGAATCAAGCACTACAAGAAAAGTGAATTCATCTAACCACCCCTCCTTTCCCCAGCCCCTGACCATCTAAGGTCCCAGACACACATAACGACACATAAAGGGGAACAAGAGATGACGTGTGTCCCTCCCAACAGAAGTTCGTGTGCAGCTGGGGAAGTGGGACACGCCTTTAAACTTGGGGTACTGTTGGGAACAGAAGTGTTCATCCGCCTAGAAGGCCTGGGAGGGGAGGAACACCCTTCCGAAAGGCAGGAAGCCGGCAGACCCTAGCAAGCTGTGTCCTGGGACAGGCTCGGGGCCCACTTCCCTTTCCTGCAGCCATGCCCATGACTGTCCTCCATGTACTAGGTCGTCAGAACTCTCCCAGCGTACTTTTTTTTAATTTACCATCTTAACCATTTTTATTTATTGATTTATTTTTGGCTGTTTGTGGGTGCGCATGGGTTTTCTCTGTGGTGAGCAGGGGCTATTCTTTGCTGGGGAGTGTGGACTCTAGGGCTCATGGGCTCAGTCGTTGCGGCTCGCAGACTCTGGAGGGCAGGCTCAAGAGACGTGACCCACAGGCTTGGTTGCCCCACGGCACGTTCTTCTTGGACCATGGATTGAACCCGTGACTCCTGCACTGGCAGGCGGATTCTTAACCACTGAGCTACCCGGAAAGTCCCCTCGCAACGCACTCGCTGAGCATCAGCTGAGGGTTTTACACGTTTTCTCGTGAGTCCGCAACCCTGAGGGAGAGGAGGCGTGGTTAGGATACGTATTTTACTCAGGATTCAGAGGGCTTCTGTTGAAGGCCTACTGTGTGCCAGACCCCGAACTGGGCTTCCAGAGTGCAGACAGAGGACCCTGGACTCGGGAATGTCTGTTCAAACTGGAGATAGAGAATTTGTTCTTTATTTTTAAAAATATATTTTATTGAAGTATAGTTGATTTACGACGTGTTAATTTCTGCCGGACAGCAAAGCGATTCAGTTACAGGTACACATAATAGTTTGCATCTACCATGCAGAAATCACAATCCCCCCTCCCCACCCTCCCCTCCCTCCCCTCCTCCTTTGCAGCCGTAAGTCTGTTCTCTGTATCTGTGAGCCTGTTTCTCTCTTGTAGATGGGTTCGTTTGTCTTGTTTTAGATTCCACGTATGAGTGACATCGTGTGGTATTTGTCTTCTCTTTCTGACTTGCTTCACTTGGTGTGACACTCTCCAGGCCCGCCGCGTTGCTGTCGATGGCGTCGTCTCATTCATTTTCATGGCTGAGTAGTGTCCCATCGTATGCACGTGCTGTGCCTTTGTCTGTTCATCTGTGGGTGGACAGTTAGGTCGATTCCATGTCTTGGCTACTGTGAACTTTGGGGTGCAGGTATCCTTTTGAATTACAGTTTTGTCTGGATATATTTTCCCAGGAGACTGGATCATAGGGAAGCTCTGTTTCTGGTTTTTTGAGGAATCTCTACACTGTTCTTCACAGTGGCTCCAGTTTACATTCCCACCAACAGTGTAGGAGAGTTTCTGAGACAGACTGTTTATCAAAACAGAAAATAACAACAGTGTGATGACTTCGGGTCAGGAGTGAAGTGGGCTGCTGTGCCAGTCACCCCGGGGACTCTGGGGTTGGCTTCCAGGGAGGGCTCCCGGAAGTCTAAGGAGGGGCTGGTCATCTAAAGCTGGGGCCAGGCTTCCAGCAGATGGGCTGAAGGAAGCCTGGCCGCCTTAGGTAGGCTCTAGTTTGGAGCTCCACGGTCTGTTCTGTGGATCTGAGTGAGCCAGGCCAGCAGAAGAAGGTCCCTTAGCGCTGTGATTCTGGGCTTGGGCCAGCGGAGCCTCCGGGCAGCAGCTGTCCAGCCCGTTCAGGATGTTGGCTCACACTTGGCCAGTCTGCCTGTCCTTGCCTGCCCCCAGCTGTCAGCAGAGTCCAGCATGCCAACCCTGCCAGAGCCCATGGCTTCCTTGGGGAGGAAGGGTGCCCAGTTGCCAGGGCAACCAGAGGTGGGAGGCCAGGGCCTCGGGCAAGTAGCCAGCTGAGCTGCCTGCAGTCCTGGGGAGTAAGGACCAGGGCAGGCAGATCCCAGCCTGTGGCACAGAATGGCCAGGACCCCCACTAGCTGCTCACCCCTTAGGAAGGAAGGGGGTGTGGGATGGGGAGCATCCCTCACTGCCCAGTCCCCCTGCCTCCCAGCTGTCTGCTCTGACCCCCGGCCAGGTTGCTGAGGATGTTTGGGGGCTCCCTGAGGGGAGGGTCTGGGGTCCGGGACCCTGCCCAGCCTTGGTCCTGAGGCTGAAGGATGCCCATGCTTGTCCTTAGATGCTGACTCCCTGTGGGTGCTGCACAGCCATGCAGTGTCCTGACCCCTCACCTGTCCACCCTCTGCGGTTCCCAAGTCGGGTCCAGCAGGATTTCCCCACCTCAGCACCCCAGACGTTTTGCCCTGGATGACCCCCCATGGGGATGGGGGTGTCCCAGACATGGCAGGTGTCCAGCAGCATCCCTGGCCCCTACGCACCAGATGCCAACATGACCTCCTGTCTCCACGTGTCACAGCCTAGAGTGTGTCCAGGTAGGGTGCTTGAAAGCCGGGGGCTGTCGTGCAGAGCCGCACGGCGGGAGCACTGGATTGGAGTCTCAGGCTCCAGCTCTGGGTCCTGGCCCAACACCCTACAAGCCTTGTCTGTGTCCTCACTTTAGGGGCGACACTATGTCAAAGAAACTTGGCCGGGGGGCTCTCCCTCCTTCCAGAGAAGCCCTCACTTAAGGTCGTGTCCCCATTTCTCCTGACGGGAAAACTGACACCGGGAGAAGTTAACTTGCTCAAGGCCACGAACCCAGATGGGTAGTTCACCTGGATCCTCACACCCGACTGAGTCCTTGTCCTCTTCCTCCCTACCCATCCCCACCCCGCCGCCTCTTTCTCTGGCCAGTGTTCTCATGCTGGGAGAAGCAAGGGAGGTACTCGGATGCAGCAGAAGACAGTTGACTTCCTGCGATGGGCATCCTTTCCTCCATCGGCTTCTGAATGTGCTTTGGATGCAGCTGTACTGTGGACGGTACAGGAGACCTAAGAGACTCGGGTTTGATCCCTGGGTTGGGAAGATCCCCTGGGCCTGGGTCCAGAGGCCTGGCGACGACTCTGACATCTGGGCTGGTATTTGCTATTTTCAGTGACTTGAAAGATGACCTGGGGAAAGAGCTCGCGCACTCTGCCAGTGTCTGAAAATGGCCTGAGGGCCTGATGGACCCGATTCCTGGAAGGATGGAGGCAGGAGGGAGAAGCCGGGTGCCCTGGGGGGACAGAGAGGATACACAAAGGTCCAGGGCCGGGAGGGGTTCTGGGGCACTGCTGTGGCCGAAAAGGTCAAGCAGTTAGCACATCCCTGGCTGTTCCAGGGGGGAGGAGAGCGGTGGGCCGTCTGACCCGCCCCCTCCCCCCACCACTCGGCCTTCGCCCGCGGCTGCTGGGCTGAGAAGGCGCTGGTGGGGAAGCGACTTCGGCTCTCACTGGTGGTGAGTCAGTCCTGCTCTTCTTGCACCTGAGTACGGGCTAGTGCGTTGGCCATCAAGCAGCCGGCCTCCTCCGCCTCACTGTCACGTGAGCCACACGTGGCGGACAGCTGTGGTTTCGTCCGCGTCGTTGGCCCGATGCCTCCTTCGTGCTTGTTGGTTCTGTTCCGGTGGCCGAGGCTGTGACCTATTTCAGTAACTGCTGTGCCCTTGGAGCTTGGCCAGGTGCCTCGCCCAGAGCAGGCGCTCGGTAAGGCAGGTGCGGCCGGAGGGTGTCCTGGGCCCTTCTGCAATGGCGTGGAGTGGCTGGGGCTCCTCAGGTCTGTATGAGTGTCTCCTGGTTGCTGTGATGAATCACCATGGATAGGGCGGCTTAAGGCAGCACAGACTTAACACCTGAGAGCTCTGGGGGTCGTAAGTCCTAAAGTCAGGGTGCCTGCTCGGCTGAGTCCCTCCCGGAGGCTCCAGGGGAGAACCCTTTTCCCGCTTCCAGAGGCGCTCACGGCCCTTGGCTCACGGTCCCTTCCTCATCTCCAAAGCCAGCGGCCCTGCAGCTTCCAGGCTGTCTCTGTTTGCGTTGTCACGTTGCCTTTTTCTGACTCAGATCCACCTGTGTTTCTCTCACAAGGACCTTTGTGATGACACTGGGCTCACCCCGATAATCGGGGGTCATCTCCCATCGCAAGATCTTTCACTTGATAACACGGACAGAGTTGCTTTTGTTCATAAGGTCGCCGTTTCCAGGGATTAGGCCAGGGACCTCCTTGGCGGGGAGGGGACATTATGCAGCCTACATGTTGTTGTTCAGTCTCTAGGTCGTGTCCGACTCCTTGCAGCCCCATGGACTGCAGCATGTCAGGCTTCCTCATCCCTCCCTGTCTCCCAGAGTTTGCTCAGACTCCTGTTACAGTGAATGGGTGATGCTAGCTGTCACGCCCTTCTCCTCCTGCCCTCAGTCTTTCCCAGAAAATAGCTCCTACGAGTTCCAAAAAGAAACCGGAAAGGGAGGCTGGAGTCCTGAAACCTTCATTCATTCATGAATTCACCGTTCATGCACCGAGTGTTACTGATGCTTCCTCTGGGCTGGGCCCTGTGCAGGGAGCTGGGAGAGCCTCAGGCCTTCCGTCTGCCCTGAAGGCGCTATGGTCACGGATTCAGAAGCACAGAAGCACATGTGCGTCAAGTGTGTTAACACTGGAAAGGAAAGGAAGGGAACAGATCAGGGTGGTGGGGTCGGGGGTAGGGACCTGGCTTGGTCCGGGATAGCAAGGCGGGCATCTCCACATGCCTGTAGCCGCCTGCTTTGCTCCTCTGGGGCTTTCTCTCCAAAGGCCTGACCCCGGGAACCACAGTGGGTCCTCAAGGCCCTTGTACTTTGTCGCCCTCAGAGTGGCATCCATTCCGGGTGGACCCGCCAGCCCCAGAGGGGCATGGCTTCCAGCACCCCCAGAACTGGCCGTCTTTGGAAGGCGCGCCTCTGCCCAGCGGCGGGTTCTCAGCGGGGCCGGGCTCCAGGCTGCAGGCGGACGCGAGCCGCCAGAGGGCGCCGTGCTTCCTGTTTCCCGCCCGCGGATCCCAAGCGCTCTTCCCCCAGGAGCGTTTGTTCCGGCGGCAGGTGCACAGAGAATCCGTTCTTTTTCTTAAAATGACTTAATGGTTTAATCTTCTTATTTCCTCAGCAGAGCACACTTTGGTCTTGCCTGGGTACGATGGGACATTAACGATCTGGCTAATTAATATGAGCTCCGAGGCTCGGGGACTGGCCCAACTGGCTTCACCGGTATTATCTTCCCCACCGCTCTTGTTTTCTCCTGCGAAGCACATTTCTCTCTGAGTGTGTTAACCTCATCGGGCTGGTCCCGCTGAGGTTTCATGGCATCTCCGAGTGGGTGGGACACATCTCCAAGGGGCCGAGACCATGGCTGACACACGCAAGGGGAGATGGCCTTGAGACGTGGTTTTTTTTCTTTTTGTAATTGAAATATAGTTGATTTGGGCGTCCCAGGTGGCGTTGGTAGTAAAGAACCTGCCTGCCAATGCCGGAGACGTAAGAGACTTGGGTTTGATCCCTGGGTTGGGAAGATCTCCTGGAGGAGGGCATGGCAACCCACTCCAGTATTCTTGCCTGGAGCATCCCATGGACAGAGGATCCTGGTAGGCTACAGTCCATGGGGTTGCAAAGAGTCAGACATGACTGAAGCAACTCAGCATGTCTGCACATAGCTGATTTACAATATTATGTTAGTTTCAGGCCATTTGCAGCAACATGGGTGGATTAGAGATTATCATACTAAGTGAAGAAAGTCAGACGGAGACGAATATCATATGATATCACTTCTTTGTGAAATCCAAAGCCATGATACAAATGAGCTTATTTACAAACAAACTCACAGACATGGAAAACAAACTCATGGTTACCAAAGCGGGTGGGGAGGGATAGACTCGGAGTTTGGGATTAGCAGATATGTGCCACTATGGAAATGGCAACCCACTCCAGTGTTCTTGCCTGGAGAATCCCAGGGACGGGGGAGCCTGGTGGGCTGCAGTCTATGGGGTCGCACAGAGTCGGACACTACTGAAGCGACTTAGCAGCAGCAGCAGCACCACTATATATTGGAGAAGGAAATAGCACCCCACTCCAGTACTCTTGCCTGGAAAATCCCATGGACTGAGAAGCCTGGTAGGCTACAGTCCATGGGGTCTCAAAGAGTCGGACACGACTAAGCGACTTCACTTTCACTTTTCACTTTCACTTTTCACTTTTCACTTTCACTTTCACTTTTCACTTTCATGCATTGGAGAAGGAAATGGCAACCCACTCCAGTATTCTTGCCTGGAGAATCCCAGGGATGGGGGAGCCTGGTGGGCTGCCGTCTTTGGGGTTGCACAGAGTCAGACACGACTGAAGCGACTTAGCAGCAGCAGCAGCCCTTGTTTTTGGTAATTCTATGTTTTTCTGGGGTTTCACCCCTTTGCTTCCTCCTTCCACTTTTTCTAGACTCTCTCTCCTTTATCGTTAATTAATGATGGATTTTCATGACCGGTGATTGATATCACTTTCAACTACTCAGAACCAGCGCGGCTGATTGGTGGAAATGTGACAGATGGACCGTCCCCAGATTAAGAGAACAGAGCGTGCACGTCACAGGATTTGCCATCAGGTTAGGACGAATGTGACCAGGGTGCTGTGACTATCAGGGACTTGAGTCAAGGGGGCTGAGAAAACAGGAGGCAAAGCGGGATGGCCCCCTGAGGGTCGGGGCAGGCTGGCTTCAGGAGTGTGGTCCAGGTGTTCGTCAGAGGGGTGGGGTGATGCACACGATTCCCCAGGGGCTCAGGAGAGCCTGCTACATGATGGTGGCCCTCGGGGTTCCCGGGGAGACCGGCACCCTCCACATCCCCAGAAAGGCAAGTCACCTGACTGGGCCCGCTTGATGCCCCCGCCTCTGGCACGCGACTGTGTTTTAAAGTCACTCTGAGTTAGATGAGCAATGCTTTTGAGCCTCCTGGGGGCTCCGAGCTTCCCGCTCCATGTCACGTGTTGATCACTGGGCACGGGTCCTCTGGGTGGCGTCTGGCCCCGGCTCTGTACTGGCTGACTTCGGGAGGCCCTTCACACTTTGCACCTCTCAGAACAGGCGTGGGGGGCTCAGGTCAGGCTGAGTGGCTGGTCCCATCCACCTGCCACCTTGATGTTCTCTGTAGAGTTGCAGTTTTGTTCCAATGCAGCCTAATTAGTGTCTGCTTGAAGTGCTCAGCGACCTGAGAGATGGTGGTGGTGATGCCTGAGCAGGGTGTGCAGGATCTTCGAGGTGAGACGTGCCTGGCATGTGGTGAGGGGGATGGAGCGACGTTGGATTCTTCAAGAACTGGTGACCCCGGGGGGGTGTGGCCCCTGTCATCCTGAATGCTAATTAGTGAGACTGTTTCACACCTCGACGTGGGCAGATAACTCGGGCTTTACGAGGTCTGCTTTGATTCTGCTCCTTTAGGGGGCTCCTCTGTGTGCAGGGCCCACCTCTGGGGACACAGAGGTGAATGGACCTGACCTCTGCCTCTGGGAGCTCATAATCGACCAGGAGGACATCTGCACGTCCACTCGATGGGTAAACTTGGGAGCTCTGGGCTGCGCGACCTTGAGCTGGCGTGTGCCTGGTGCGCCCTCAGACTTGTCGAGCGGGTGACTCTGTAGGATGCTCAGCGCTCCTGGCTGCCCAGCGCAGGTGCAGGTAAGGGGACGGGGACGGGAGAGACCCACACTTACACGTGGCTGCTGCTGGACGCGCCGCCTCGTTAAAGGAGTGGTCACTACGAGAGGTCTGGTTCTAACCCCTCTGCAGAGGTGAGATGGTGAAAGGCAGGAGGACTTAAAGCCCAAGGTCACGGGATGTTCTGTGATGAGTCTCCAAATTCTCCCCTCTCTCTGCTATTCTGTCTGCACCAGCACCGACCCTGGGCCTGGGCGCCTCTGAGCAGGGCCAGGAAAGAAGGGGTGTTTGCAGTGGGCTTTGCAGCCAGGCTCAGCCACTGGACACGGTGCTCCTGGGGGCGGCGGGGCACTGGTGGCAAAGACGGGAGGGGTGACCACACCTGGCCCCGAGCTCTGCAGTGGTTGGGGGTGGGATGGCATGGGGAGGGGTTTGGGTTTTGCGTTGGGAGAAGTGGAGGACCAGGGCAGTCTGTGGGCAGAGGAGTGACTCCATGGGCCTGCATTTGAGAACATCTGGAGACACGGGCGGGGGTGATGGGGTGGACTGGAGTGGGGGACAGGAGCAGACACCCTCAGACCCATCCCCCGTCTCAGGCCCCTGGGGGATTCTTTCTCCCTGATACCTCGGAGAGGTGACTTGAATCAGTTGACCCTCTTGCTTTCGGTCTGAAAAAATGATCAAGTCATCATTGGTCCCTAAAGGATCAGCCATCCTTTTATGAGCAAGAAGCCCGGGTCTCCTCCGGTGTCCTGGTTTCTGCTCGCCGGGTGGTTTGTACGGTACACCTGCTGTTGAAGGCTCACCTAGAAGTCTTTCTTCCTGCTCTCCTTCTCAAAGACAATTCATTTTTTTCTGTGGTTCTCACAGTTTTCTGATCACGCAGGGCTCAGGGGAGGAAAAGGACTGCTTCTGGGCAGAGGGAGTGATCTGTGAGAACTCCAGCCTTTTCTGTGTTTGCACCTAAGCAGGCTTCAGTGTTGGGAAGACCTGGGGTCCTGGAGCTGGGGGAGCGCTTCCTTCCTGGGGGCCCCGCTGGGGATGTGAAAGCAGGTGGCTGGTGGAAGCGTGTTCTAGCGGGCGAGGTCTGGGAGTGTTGCCCCAGGGGCAGCCTGTCCCAGTAAGTCCCTAATTGCAGAGCAAATTCCTTCCTCTTGGGTCCTCACTCTCCGTGCAGCCGCATCGCAGTAATTGGGTTCTTGGTGACCCACGACTGCCGGGCTAATGTAAGCCTTAATGCAAACGCTCTTTTTCCACCCAATTAAGTGGCTGGAGGTGGAATGTTTCGCAAGAACAGCCTGTTTCCAGTTCTTCTGACTTTGCGTCTCTTACCTACATTCTCTATCCGGCTCCATTTTACCTGCGTAAATGCATTTACAGTCACTTATTTATTCTATGAATGTTTATCGGATGCTTGTCGTGTGCCAGCTTTTGAACAGTGCCTGGCCAGTGGGACAGGGCAGTGGGCACAGCACGATTTCCTCTCGGGGGGTGAGGGATGGAAGCTGTCATGCGCGCTGGGAGCTGAGGGGACCCGGAGGAGGCACCCTAACTCTGCCCACAGGGTGGAGGGTGCAGAGAATGCTTCCCTGAAGAATCTGGGGTCCCGGGTGGAGTTGGCTGGGCATTTCTGGTGGTGAAACAGCTGGGGCAAAGGAGTGACCTCACTGGGAGATGAAAAAGCATGGGAACTGTATCTGCCCTTCGACGGGGGGTGGGGTTCATTCACCAGGAGTCTTTGGGTACCATTCTCACGGGTTTGGTTATCCTGGAGCCAGTGGGAGTTCTGGGCTTCCCTTTACCAGGGAGTGACAGCCAGACAGTCTGCAAATGACAGAGAATCCAACTGAAAGGGGATTAAGAATAAATGGAACTCACTGGTGCATTTGATAGAAAGGCCTTGAGGTCACCAGCCTCAGGTAAGGCTTGATCCAGCAGACAGATGGCACGGCTCAACTCTGTTCCCTCAGCTCTGCGGACCCAGTGCCTTCATTGCCAGTTTCTGAGTGGTGGTAAGATGATGGGGGTGGCTTCCACCTACATCCTCTCTAGGTCAAGGCCAAGGCGAAAGAGTGCCCATCATTTTGCATTCCTAGGGAAGTCTTCTTGCAGCTGTTAGCTCTCACTGGGCCAGTCCCCTCCCTGACTGTGTTCTGGGGAGTCAGCGTACCCGCTGGCTGAGATCTAGAATACCTGAGCCCTGCTTCACCAGAAGACAGGCACATGGATGCTGGAGAGGAGAAGAAGTGGAGTGCAGATGGTCACCTGCAGAAGGGGAGAGGCTGACTTGGGGTGGGAAGAGGCTAAGAGAGGGTCTGTGGGAAGCTGGCTGGCCATCCTAGTGAGGCGCGGTCCACGGTCGCCCCAAGGGCAGGACCCGAGATGCCGCCGCTGCAGAGGCTGGTTCTAAGTCCCACGTCTTGGTGGCTGCTTCTTTCTTCTTTGCTCTCGCCCACACACTGGGGCCTTTCGCCTGCAGTCTTGGCCCTAGAATCAGCTCCACGGGCAGCCTCGCCTCCTCTGGTAGGCCTCTGATCTCTTTCCCTGCAGAACTGCTGTCTCCTTTGAGTCCCTGCTATAGAGCATCCGTTTGCTGTCCCTTCTTTTAGCTCTAATTTTTGCGAGTACCGTGTGAACGCCGTCATGGCAGAGCCTCCCTGGCCTCCTCCTGTCCTTACGTCTCGGCCCTCTCACAGGGGATGCTGTTCTGGTCATGTTGGCGCACATCCTTCCGTTCCTTTTTCTATGAATTCATTGTGTACAATAGAAATACATAGCTTTGCATTTTCTTTTTTACAAATAAATTTTTGAGTTTTTTTTTTTTTTTTTAGCTGTGCCATGGAGCATGCAGGATCTTGGTTTCGCCAACCAAGAATGGAACCTGTGCCCCCCAGAATCCTAACCACTGGACCACCAGGGTATTCTCAGTTTTGAGTTTTCTGATTCCGTATTTTGCATAAATATCATGCTGTCGTATTTTGGAACCTGCTTTTTAAAAGTCAGCACCATCACATTACTTCCCTCGTGGTCCAGTGGGTTAAGACTTCACTTTCCACTGCAGGGAGGGGCGGGCGCGGGTTCAATCCCTGATCAGGGAGTGAAGATCCCATGTGCCTTGTGGCCAAAAAACCAAAACTTAAAACTGAAGCAGTATTGCAGCAAATTTGATGAAGACTTTAAAAAATGGTCCTCATTGAAAAAAAAAAAATTCTTAAAAAAAAAAAAAAGCCAAACTCAACACCATCACATGCATTGCACTTAAGTAATTGTCCATTTGTTCCTCGAGAGTCTCCTCCGTGCCCGGGGCTGAGCCAGGCGGTTGGGCGGAAGGGCCAGGACACACCCTCCCACGTGTTCCGCCCACACCAGCCTCCCCCCAGGACCAGGGCCGGCCTCATGGGCCACCAGCGGTCCTTAGCTCGGCTGCTGTAAAACCAGAGGCTGGCTGAGCAAGACCGCTCTTCAGCTGCGGGCTCTTGCTGTGGGGTCAGCTACGCCTGTTGACCTCCGCCGGGCTTTGCCTTGTTGAAATGCTCACATATTTCTTTTTGCTTCTCAACTTATTTCGTCTCGAGAAATGACATGGAACCTTGTACTGCAGCAGAGCAAACCCCATCGATCAGACTGTTCAGGCTGAGTAATCCCCATGGTGCGGGCAGCAGTCACAGTGCTTCCTTATTCCCAGGGTCTTGTCAGACACTCATCCTGCCCTGAGAAATTGCGGCGGGTTAAACGTACATAAATGCTCCGAGCTCGTTACGTTGGGCTGGCATCCCCGAGACGGGGCCAGCTTGTCTTCCTCAGTAAAAACAAACCAGATCCACCACTGGAAAGGTTTTGCCGTGTGGATGGCTGAAAGTCTCTTTCCCTATGTCTGGGTCGGGAAGGGCAGCGGCTGTCTCTGGCACTGTTAGCACTCCCCGCCTTTTACCCTGGACAGCATGCAGGCATCCATCTGTCGCAATCCTGAGAATCCTGGAGCTGGAGCCTTGACTTCCCGGGAAGGGTTGGGCCTCCTGTATCAAGGCCTTTACGAGGACGATACGGCGGAAGTAGCTCATCCTCTTGAGTTATGACCATCCGGTCATTTGATCACCTGGTCTTTGGCTGTCAGGCAGGGCTGTCGAGTCTGGATCCCCCCAACCAGCTGTCGAGTCTGTGGGTGTCATCGTGCTTATTAAGGTCTCATTTGGGCCCTATGGTCTCTCCACTGAGCTGTGAGCTCCCCACATGGAATACAACTTCATTTATTTTTAGAAGAGCTGCTCTGTTAGGAAGACCTTCATGGCTGATGAACTTAGTTATTCTGATAAACTGTGTAACTTCTGTGAAGAAGCAATCCCTCTGAGCGCTGAGAGTTGGTGGAGAGTCGTAGAAAGCTCTCCCTTCCCCGGGGAAGCATGTGTGGGTGCGAAGTCACACACGTCAGTCGTGCCTGACGCTTTTGTGTCCCGTGGACGGAGAGCTTTATTTAACAGAGATTTTGTTGGGTCCTTCTAACACACATGGAGTTAACCCTGACTCTCCCTCCCCAGCCTAGGGGGGTGGGGTGGCAAGGGCAGGGGTCTGGGGGGTGGGGTGGGAGGGACAGGGGTCTGGGGGTGGGATGGGGGGACAGGGGTCTGGGGGCTGGGGAGGCAGGGACAGGGGTCTGGGGGTGGGATGGGGGGACAGGGGTCTGGGGGGGTGGGGTGGGAGGGACAGGGGTCTGGGGGTGGGATGCGGGGACAGGGGTCTGGGGGTGGGATGGGGGGACAGGGGTCTGGGGGTGGGGTGGGAGGGACAGGGGTCTGGGGAGGGGTGGGGTGGGAGGGGCAGGGCTCTGGGGGTGGGGTGGGAGGGCAGGGGTCTGGGGGTGGGATGGAGGGACAGGGGTCTGGGGGTGGGGTGGGAGGGACAGGGGTCTGGGGAGGGGTGGGGTGGGAGGGGCAGGGCTCTGGGGGTGGGGTGGGAGGGCAGGGGTCTGGGGGTGGGGTGGGGTGGGAGGGCAGGGGTCTGGGGAGGGGTGGGGTGGGAGGGACAGGGGTCTGGGGAGGGGAGGGGTGGCAGGGGCAGAGATCTGGGGTCCATGGAGTCACGTGGAACACCCCCTCCTTTATCCTTCTTTGTCTTTCCTGGCAGCTCTGAGGACCACTCCGTTTCCTCAAGTAGGATCTGTCATAACTGCAAGTGGGCACGTCTTGAAACGGGCTGGTTAAGTGCCCCAAATTGAGACAGCTTTCCTGCCATTTCCAAGTTCTTCTTTTAGCTGGGGAGCCAGGGGTGGGCATGCGGCCGCTTTTGTTGGGGTTTCTCTTTGATCTTGGTTCAGACGGCCCGCTGGAAACTCTCCCCCCGTCCTTTTGTTCTCTGGGAAAACCAGGATGTGGGTATATATGGTGTAAAAGCCCTCATCGGTGGCAGACGTGTCTGCCGTGTTGAAAGGACGCACTTGGAAAGGCTTCCAGAATGGAGTGTCAGCACTTCGGTCTCCAAGGGCTGTGGCTCGCCTACCGTGGGGTCTTCGCATCTTCGCTGAACCCCCAGCAGGTCAGCCCCAGGGGAGAGTCCTGCACCCCGTCTTTACAGGGGGTAAGTTGTGCTCCCCATTCCCGCCCCAGTGCCCCTCATGGAGCAAGGAACCTTTTTGTCTTCAGATCTGTGTTTTCCCTTGAGGGTAACCTTGCTCTTTAAAAAGCAGCCTGCTTTCAAAGTTGTGTTTTCTTAATAATGTCAAAAGGGGAAAGGAAAAAAAAGGAAAAAGCTGCCTAAAAGCCTTTTTTGGAGGGGAAAGAGCCTGGGCATAAATAAATAAATAAGTGGAACCCGTAGGAAGAAAAAGATTAAAAAAAAAATCAAGGATGGAACCTTTGCGCTCAGCCTGGGGTGTAAATGGCAGGCCCTTTGTGAGACGTTTGAGGTTTTAGTTTTTGATTCTCTTTTCTCCTTTTCATGCATTTGTCATTCCAATCAGGAGAGGTGGTGTGTGTTTTAAACCTTGCCTGGTCTCTGGGTGGCGTGATGGAAGGAAGATGGGGTTTGGAAACACATAGGCCTCCTTCTGTTTGGCAGAAGCTGGAAGCTAGTGCTTACTGAGAGCTTGCTGCGTGACAGACATTGTTCTGCGTGGTCATTACCTTCTCCGTCTCTGGGGGTGAATCAGGCCCATTTCACAGATGGAAACTGAGGCATGGAGCAGTTAAACAACAGACTGGCTCCCAGGTTCCAAGCCCCTCACTGTGCAGCTTCTCAAATGTAAACACCTACTATGTGCAGGAGCCGAGCCATCACTGATGGGCAGATGGTCCAGGAAAGAGGTGGGTATAGGACACGACTGAAGTAACAGCAGCAGCAGCAGCAGTGGGATGCGAGCTGGGCAGAAGGGAGCCTGGAATGGGCGAGGAGCACCCAGGAGGGCTTCCTGGAAGAGGCGGCCAGCAAGCTGAGGCTTGAAGGTGGATAGGACATAGCTGGGCAGAGTGAGTGAAGACCAGGTAGAAATGATTCAGTCCTGCCTGCAGGGCTCATGGTTGGTATATATCAAATGCCTTCATAGACACTGGCCCAGCAAGGACCAAGCCAGGGCCAGCCACTCCCTCACAGACGCGTTGGGAGATTAGATGAGTGGAAGGCATGGAAGGTGCCTGGTACTCAGTAGGTGCTCAGGAAACGCTGGCCCTCTCCCATTGACAGGCAGGAGTGTGGGCTGGACATTTACTGTGACCTGGGATTGCAAATTGGAGGCCCCTGTCTGGGCCACAGAGTTTGAATTACTTGCTTGCGTTTATAAATTGGGAGATTCTGCCCCAAACCCTAAATTTCCAGCTTTATTCTGAAAGCTCCTGGGTTTTGGCGACGGTGGTCTGCGTAGCCCGCTCTGCATCCCGGGGCTGGGTGAGGTGTGGCTGTCCCCACAGGGGCACCGGAGCGATCAGGGCCTCTCCCGGATTGCCTTCTGAGCCTCTCCCAGCCTCCAGCCCTCCTGGCTCCTCCGCAGCCCTGTGTCGCCCATGTAGCCCACAGAGCCGAGTATCACTGCGGGAAGGTGAACCTTGGTTGGGAACGCACTGCTTGCTGGGTTTAGTGTGGATACGGGCAGACCCTTAGCACAACAGTGAGTCCCTGGCCCTGGGACTTTGGACCCCAGGCCCTTTGAACGCCCACACCCAACGTGCATACCACACGCTGGCGGATCTATCTCTGAGACGCAAGATCATTGGCATTTCCGGTCTTTGAAGTGTCTGACTTTCTGGCAAATGGACCAGTGCTTTCAAAGCCAAGATATTCCTGGGATTAGCGGAAAGCCACTGACCTGGCATTGATGCCTTTAAACTGTGGTGTTGGAGCAGACTCTTGAGAGCCCCTTGGACTGCAAGGAGACCCAACCAGTCCATCCTAAAGGAAATCAGTCCTGAATATTCATTGGAAGGACCAATGCTGAAGCTGAAACTCCAATACTTTGGCCCCCTGATGCGAAGAACTGACTCTTGAAAAGACCCTGATGCTGGGAAAGATGGAAGGCGGGAGGAGAAAGGGACGACAGAGGATGAAATGGTGTAATAGCATCACCGACTCAATGGACATGAATTTGAGTAAATTCTGGGAGTTGGTGGTGGACAGGGAGGCCTGGCGTGCTGCAGTCCATGGGGTCGCAGAGTCGGACATGACTGAGCGACTGAACTGAACTGACCTGGCGGAGTGGGGGCCTCGGGGAAAAGCCGTAGTTCAAGGGGCGCCCTCCTTCCAGACTCCAGACTGACCCTCATAAAACCATCATTAGACTCGGACTGAAGGCTCCTCGGTGAAGGGGCTGTGTCCCCCAGGGTTCCCAGGCTGTGCATAGTAGCAGAGTCCGGAAGAACCCTGCTGGGTTTCAGCATGGATGCGGCCGCCACGTAGGGCTTCCAGAATCCCTTCTCTGATCTGTCGTCCATGGGCTTTGCATGGATGCCCAAAGTCCCTTTTCCGGGTTCTTGCCATCTTTCAAGGCCAAGTTCAGATACTGCTTCCTCCAGGAAGCCTTCCCTGGTTCTCCCTGGGATGAACTCATTCCTCAGAAGCCCCTATGAGGTAGGTGCTGCTGCCTTCCCATGTTCCAGACAGGGAAACTGAGGCTGGGCAAGGTGAAGGGTCTTGTTGGAGGCCACACGTCCGCAGAGGGTACGGTGAGATCTGACCCGGGGCTCGGTGGTCACAGACCGTACTTCTGTTCCTTGGGGCTTTATGCTTCACGGGCCTGAGGAATGTGCTGTTGGCCCTGAGTTCTGGGCAGGTTTGTGCGAGCATTTCTCATCCATTAAAGCCGCCAGATCCCGAGCCCTGTTTAGTGTTATCTTTGATGTTCAAGGGCGGTGTGAAAATTTCTCTGTTTTCATGTGACCCAGTTTCTCTGCTTTGAAAATGCCGTTCCCGCGCCCTCCCCCCTCCACGCCTCCTTATTGCTGAGATCAGGCGGCAGGACTTCCGGAAGCATCTCTTTATTTCCTCACCCCCGCACCCCCACCCACCACTGGTCGCTCTGGCCCAGGCCCGGTGTCCAGGAGAGTGGATGACCTGAGAGGCAGGTCTGGGGCTTCTGGGAGGACCTGCGGGCTCATTGTAAGGACTCAGCTGCCTAGCTCACCTGGGACTTGAAGCCCGCCTATGCAGTCCTCTGCTTGTGTGACACCCAGGTCTTCCGTTCTTTTTCCTCGGAGAACAGAACCACCACAGACGGACTTGACCGGGAGGGACCTCCCTGGCCTCTCTGTTCTCCATTGGTGACATCGGCCCAGGAGGCAGGAGTAAGGGGCCCCGGCCACTATCCACGTCCCCTTTCAAGGACTTTTGTGAAAAACCTCCTTTCCCCGCTTCCCTTTTCTGCCTTGGAAAGCTCTTCGCTGGTTCAAAGACTCTGTAACTTGGAAACTCTGCAGGAAAAGTAATTGCTGAAGCTCGGTCTGTTTTCTCGGGGGTCTGAGTGACCGGTTGGGGATCTTTGGATTGGGGAGCCGGGTGGGCGTGTGTGCGTCTCAAACCCATTTGCTCGTGAAGGTGTTTCCCACGTGTCTGCTTCTTGCACAGAGTTCGGCCAGGGATGCGGGGATAAAAAGGTGGCTTTCTGCTCCTAGGATGTGGGGCGCGGGCGGGGGAGAGACTGTGACGCCTCCAGCTGCAGGGCGTCGGCCTTCCAGACTGTTGTTGGCAGGGGCCCACTTTTTCTTCTCCTTTTAAATTGTGGTAACGTACACACAACGTACAATTTACCCTTTTAATCCTTTTTAAGCACAGAGTTCAGTGGGTACATTCGCAATGCTGCGTAGCCGTCACCCCCATCCACCTCCAGACCTCTTCCATCTGCCCAAAGTGAAGCTCTGCCCCCCTTACCCCCTGACTGCCCATAATTTCCCTCTGTGCCCAGCCCAGGACACCCAGCATTCTACTTTCGGTCGCTCTGGATCTGGCTCTCAGGACCTCGTGTCTGTGGAACCACGCAGGGCTTGCCGTCTCGTGTCTGGGTTATTTTCCTCAGTACAGTGTCCTCATGGCTCCGTGGCTGCATGTGCCTGAATGCCTTTCCTTTCTGTGGGTGGATCACGTTCGGTTGTGTGTTTGGACCACATTGGTGCGCCTGTTCATCTGTCGGGGGACACGTGGGCCGTTTCCACCTTTTGCTGTGAATTCTTGTGTAAAGCATTGCTGCTGTAGACTGTGTGTGTGCCGGAGAGCCTCGGCCCACCCCCTGGCTTTTTAGTTTTGTATCAGGGTCTTCCTGACGTTGGAAGCCGGCATCCTGGGCCCTACTGCCGTCATCCTCATGCAGGGCAGAGGCGGCCTTGGCCCCAGAGCTGGGTCTGTGGCTGAGTCCAGGGAGCCCAGGGCGTGCCCGGCTCCAACCTCAGGGTCTCACGTTCATCACTGCATTCAGTCCTTGCGGGGGTCCTGACGTTTGAGAAGACAGGCAGAGAGGTTCCCAGACGTGCCTGCCTGCTCGAGGCCATCGTGCCTGTCGCCTGGCTTCTCTGTGCCCCTGCCCCTCCAGGTCCCAGAATTGGAGGTGTTCAAGGTGACCTCGATTTGAACGGGGAAATAGGTCTCCACCTCTGAGGCCTTTTCATTACAGAGGAGAAGGCCTGGAAACTAATGCAACATTGTAGATCAATGACTATTAAAAATAAATACACAAAACGGAGGAGAAAGCCGGGGCCCTCGTCCTTGGAGATCACCGAGGGAGAGGCTGGTTGTGTGGTCCGTGGTGGGGGACTGTTGCCCAGCGGTTCTCAGCCAAGGGCTGGAAAGGGGGCAGATCCCAGGGCCCCCTGCACCCACTGCATGGGGGCTGGGGGCTGGAGCCTCGGGTCTGACGCAGTTGGGGCCAGTGGAAGGAACGTGGTGTTGAAGGCTGAGGCTGTGAGCCCCCCGGTGTCGGGGTGACGTCCTGGCCAGTGAGACTCGAGCTACTTTCCTGGAGGGTCTCTAGCACAGGGGTGGGGTGGGGGGGCGGCAGGGACCTTCTCTGCTCTGTGGATGGAGGCCACCCCACTCACTGCGGAGCCAGCCCTGCGGTCCCTGCGAAGCTTCAGGAGACTCCAGGTCTCTGGGTCCAGTTTGTTAGACTCTGCCGTGTGTTCCACTGCTCCTGACCCTGGGCATCCCCGGGCGTCAGGCCAGCAGGACTCTGTCCCGTGAACTTGGCCATGGACAGCAGCACCGCCTCTGACTCTGGGCTTGCCTGTGTGCCTGCAGGGAGGGTCTTCACACCCGGAGTCCACAACTGTCCGAGTCGGGGGAGGGACCCTGCCTTCTCAGACCCTGTCACCGCGATCCAAGCTGTGTCCACCCCAGCAGCCCTGGGCAAGATCTGGAAGCATCCAGAAGCTTCCGTGTCTTAGTCATGTGTTCCGAAGAGCGGTGAGAACAGCGTGGCAGGGCTTGGCCGGAACTGGGCACTCTCCGGCGTGGGCGAGGAGTTGTAGAATGTATTCTTGGTTCGGGGCATTTTTCCTCGGACTCTTTCTGGGCAACCAGCCATCTAGGAATGTTTGTTAAATGCCTTAAAAACACGAGTTGATTTCTGTTTCCACTGCCAACGTGTGAAGACGTGCTAGTTCATTTATACTCACTGGTTTTGCCCTTTCTCTCTCTCTTGACAGTGAGTGACCTCCAGGAAGAAGGGAAGAATGCCATCAACTCGCCCATGTGCCCCGCCCCAGTGGAGGTCCACCCCGAAGACTCCCTGCTCGGTACTGTCGCTTCCGCCAGCTCCTTGTCCTGGGCGAGCTGCACTTCCCTGGGTGTGCGGTCGGTCTGGGAGGGCCGACGAGGAGCCTTGTGATCAGACCTCACGCCGGGCTCTCAGCTCAAGGTCGTGTTTAGAAAAAAGTCTGCAGGAACAAAGCGAGCTTTCCCTTGTAGGTTTCGGCCTCTCTGGTTGCAAATGTCAGCTTTATTAGTATTTAAGTATGACGGGCCAAGAGATCGGGGAGCCAACTGTCCTTGAAAAGAAGGTTTGTTGCACTCACGGTTCCCCGGGTGCCAGGGGAGGGCAGCAGTGTCAGGGAAGGACGAGCAGACACCTTTATTGTGGTTTTCACAGGACAGAGTGGGTGAGCAGAGTTCATGAGCAGGTTTGATCTGCTGGTTCGGGTAGTTTCAGGGACCTCCGGGACACAGGAACTGCCCTGAGGAGTCTGTACCTGGTCTCAGGTGATTAGGGCAGGGGCTGTTGGCTGGGTGTGTAAGAGCCCCATGGGAGCTCAGTTAGAGAGCTGGCTGGTGCGGGGGGTGGGCTCTGGGTTGGTTGTTTCCATTGAAAGGCACTCAGAGGGGACACATTTGCTGTCTTGGGAGGCAGCTGGCTCTGAGCGGGGAGTCCCCGTAAGTCCCTAAGGCCCCGGGATGTCGAAGCATCTGAAAATACAGAACGGGACTTCCCTGGTGGTCCGGTGGATAAGAATCCACCTGCCAGTGCGGGGGACATGGGTTCGATCTCTGGTCTGGGAGGATTCCACTTGCTGTGGAGCAGCTAAGCCCAAGAGCTGCAAGTGCTGAGACTTTGTGCTGCAAGTGCGGAAGCCTGCATGCCCTAGAGCCTGTAACAGGGGAATTACAAGAGAACAAGGGAAGCAAGAGGAGCCATCGCAATGAGAAGCCCACGCACCGCAACTTGAGTAGCCCCCACGCGGCAATGAGACCCCGTGCAGCGAAAAAGAAAGATTAAGAAAGCAGTGCATACATGTCCAAAAAAATATAAAAAAATACAGAAAATCAGAAAAAGTATTAATACCTGCCCCATCTCTATGCAAGCTGGAGGGGCCTCCCAACACCAGGGGCTTGCTGGGTGGGACCTGCCGAGTGGTCCTGGCCCTGTGCCCACCTCCCTGGGACCACGTCCCCGCCAACACTGATGAGGTGACGGCCTGGACACGTTTTTCCTTAGCGCGTGCTTTGGGATCTGACGGATCTGGAAGGCTGTCTTGGAACATTCTGCTCCTTTCCAGTCCCTGGTTCAAAGGGAAGTCCTGGTGGATGCCTCTGTTGTGGTTCCCAGTACAAGGCCAGGCCAGCAGGAGCTGGTGAGAAAGAAACACAAAGGCCGTCCAGACGGCCGACCTGCGGCCAAGTGCTGGGCGGGCTCGGAGACGCGTGGGTCCTCCGGGGCTTCCCCTCAGCCCTCTGAAGACCCTCTCGTGCTGTGTCCTCAGGCTGGCTGCAGCTGCTGCCCAGGCAGGTGACTCTCTCCCGGGGGAAACCGACGTGCACTGTCTGGAAATCACCTCCCCCGACCCTGGGTACTATGGACATTTGACACAGCATAATTCTTTGATGTCACGAAGACTCCTTATGCGGCTCAGTGGTAAAGAATCCACCTGCCAGTGCTGGAGACGCGGGTTCGATCCCTGGGTTGGGAAGATCCCTTGGAGAAGGAAATGGCAACCCACTCCAGTTTTCTTGCCTGGGGAATCCCTTGGGCAGAGGAGCCTGATGGGCTACAGTCTGTGGGGTCACAAAAGAGCTGGACACGACTGAGTGACTAAACACACAGTTCTTTAATGGAGGGCTGTCCCTCGTGTTGCAGGGTTTTGCTCAGCATCCCTGGTCTCCACCCACTAGAGTCCTGTAGCTTTTACCCCGCCACCCCGCACCACAAGTGAGGATGATGAAAATGCCTCCAAACATCGCTGCGGCCCCTTGGGGGCCTGGGGACACAATTGCTCCTGGCTGAGGACCTGCTTTAGACCAACAGAAGCGCTTAGGAAACAGACTTAGGAAATGCTTAGGAAACGAAGGGCAGGTTGCTGTTTGTCGTGATGCCTTGACCCTGCCTTTCCCTGGGCCCGAACTCTCCTGTCTTACCGTTTGCCTAAACCGCTGCTCCTGGCTGGGAGTCAGTGCTCTTCAGTTCCCTCTGTGAGGTCCTGCTGGCCCCTGAAGCTCTTGTGACTTTGATAAGAACCAGCCTAGTCAGCACTGGGAGCTGAGAGCTGAGCGACTGGGGAGTGGAGTTGGGGGAGAAGGTGTTGGACATGGAGTAGGAAGTGCCTAGGCCCTGTGGTCGATGGTGGCGAGAGGCTTGCTGAAGGGCGAGCGAAGTCTGGAGGGACTGGGTTGAGGGCGCCGGGGAGAGCTGGGGACAGAGGCTGCAGAGGGCCTGGGGGGCTGCGTGGAGGATGCTGGCCTTGACCCGGGGAGCGGTGGGAGGCTGCTAGGGCCTCATCAGGGCCCTGTGTGGGCCCCTGCAGCTTACTTGGAGCCTCCTTCTCAAGCACCAAGTC
The DNA here is from genome assembly GCF_003369695.1 of Bos indicus x Bos taurus. Lineage (NCBI taxonomy): Eukaryota > Metazoa > Chordata > Mammalia > Artiodactyla > Bovidae > Bos > Bos indicus x Bos taurus. The sequence goes on along the minus strand of NC_040080.1, from coordinate 5,255,500 downwards.
TGCACGACCAAAAACAGTGCTTGGCCTCTGTCAGGCTTTGAACTTTGCTGCTGTGAAGTCTCTGTCCCTCAAAGCCAGTCATCCCTACCGCCGTGGACAGTCCCAGGCGTGGGGCCTGTGTGGGCCCCGGGACCCTGGTCCTCTCTACCTGCACGTCCCAAGGGCCAGAGGCCGTGCCTCTTCTCTTTCCTTCTAATGCTCAGGGTCAGTTTTGTTCTGTGTCTGGTGTCTGCCAGTCTTTCCCCTCGGCTGTCCACTTACTGGGCTTCCCTGCTGGCTCAGTGGCCTGCGATGCAGGAGATGCAAGTTTGATCCCTCGGTCAGAAAGGTCCCCTGGAGGAGGGCACGGCCACCTGCTCCAGTATCCTTGCCTGGGAAATCCCATGGACAGAGGAGCCGCCGGGCTACAGTCCATGGGGTCCCAAAGAGTCGGACACGACTGAGCAACAGAGCGTGCATGCGTGTCCACGTATTACCCCGTGTCACCTCTCTGTCCAAGCTCGCTGGTGCCCATCGTCCATGGTCAAGGCCAAACCATGGAGGGAAAAACAAAACAGAAACAGAATATGGATAAACACGCTTTGCTGTGAAATGCCCTTTTTTTTCAGTACCCTTCCCGCCAAATGTTTTTGTCCATACCATCGTACGTAGCAGCAAGCTTTCTTGGTGAAGGACAACTCTTCCTCAGGTTTATTTATAGTGACTTTTCTCCGGATCTGAATCAGCGCTCCCCCAGCACCCCATCGCTTCTCCCAAAATACCAGGGTAGGTGCCCCATGGCTTCCTGGAAGATAGGCCCGCCCACCTCGGCCGTGTGCCTGGCTGCAGGGCTGCTCCGTGAGAAGACCTTGGGGGTGTCTCTGCTCTCGATCCCCCCATCTGTGTGAGGGAAGCCAGCTGCCCCCACCAACGCTAACCCGTCTGTCCTTTGTCCCCACAGAGGAGAACGAGGAACGCACGGTAATCGACCCCACCTCCAGGGACGACCCCAGATTCAAGGAGCTGGTCAAGGTGAGGGTGAGCCTCCTGGTTGGCCTGTCCTGTGAGGGCAAGACTTTGGGTTCAGGCTCTTCTGGGTCAAAGGAGTGAAGCCGGGGGGCTGGTCAAGGGGCCTCGATGCTGCGTTCGGTGGACAGGACGGCTTGGAGCGTCTCCCAGGGGTGCCCGGCCCCAGGGGCTCTCAGATGGCCCGCTCACCCTCCTGTGCTGTACCCAAGGACGCGGGGACCCTTTTCTTAAGATTGGGAACGAGCAGCCGCAGTGAACTCTCATAGCACCTTGCAGACGAGATCAAGGCATCAGACTCTGGAGCAAGAGGGGAGCTCAGAGGAGGCTCTGAAAAGCGGGCCCGTGGGTCCTTCTGGATGCTCCTGTGGGTCCTCATCGGATGGTGACACCCCTGCTCTGGGCAGTGGGCAGATTCAGCCACGTCTGGACGCTCGGGAACAGGCGAGGCGAGAGGACAGCCACCTAGTTCCTGAAAGTCAGAGAAGCAGGGGTGGGGGACGGGCGCTGGCTCTGGGCTCCCTCGGGGCCGCTGCAGCCACGTGTCTCTCCCCAGGGGTCTCTCGAGCCCCGCCTAGCTGTGAGGGTTCATTGGTAGCGTTAGTCAGGCTCCAAGCGCAGATTGAACTTTGACCACTCTGATCTCAACCTCAGCAGGGCTTCAGAGGTAATCCCCCGGCTGGCAAGGGCTCTGTCCGCATCCTCACCCTGTAAGCCCCGACCCAGCAGACTCGGGCTGGGCAGATGCAGTTAGGACAGTGCCACTCACACATCCCATCAAAGGGGGCTCTTCAAAAGTTTCTCCCCCTTAACCGCTGCGGTTGGGACACAACTGCCTTTTCACGAGGGCTTCTTCAGGATAAACAGAAGCCTTGCAAGTTGTGGCTGTTTAAAACATCGAGACAGAGAATGTCTGTTTCAGTGCGTGCGTCGTGTGCTCAGTCGCTAAGTCGTGTCCCACTCTTTGCGACTCTGTGGAATGTAGCCCACCAGGCTCCTCGGTCCATGGGGTTTTTCCAGGCGGGAACACTGGAGTGGGTTGCCGTTTCCTTCTCCAGCCTGTTTTAGGGCCCATCCCAGCATGTTGGTGCTGAACGACTTAAATCGCCTCGTTTAGATTTGCCTGGTTTAGATCCCCCCCTGCCAAATACCACTTTGGTTTTTTCCTGAACTGAAGAATGTTGGTGAGGAAAAATGACCCTGCATTTCAGCCACCACGGTGTTCTCCTCGGGCGATGTGTGTAAAACGTTAGTTATTTGTTTATCTGGCTGTGTCGGGTCTCAGTTACGGCACGTGGGCTTCTCTGGTTGCGGTACGCGGGCTCAGTGGTTGTGGTGCGCGGGCTTAGTTGCTTCACGGCATGTGGGATTTCAGTTCCCCAACCAGGGATGGAGCCCCGTCTCCTGCACGGGAAGGCGGATTCTCAACCACTGGACCAGCGTGGGTGGCATTTAAGTAGGAGAAGGGGATGTCTGTGCTTGTCAGGTTCCCCAGAGGAACCGAACCCGTGGGAGGTGGCCCTGTCTCTCTACCTCTCTCTGTCTCCTTCTACCTGTCTTATCTCTCTGTCTGCATGTGTTTCTATCTATATCTCTGTCTCTCTATAGAGATTTATTATAAGGATCAGCTCACGTGATGCTGGAGACTGAGAAGTCCCTTAATATGCCCTCTGCCAGTGGGGGCCCAGGAAAGTGGGTCCGAGAGGTCAGGCTACGGATGCCCCAGGCACAAAGAGGGCAGAATGTAGCCTTCCTCCACCTTTTTGTCCAGTTCAGGCCCTCCCTGGATTGCGTGCCACCCCCCCATGCTGGGGAGGGCCCCCCTGCTTTACTCAGGCCACCGAGTCAAATGCCGATCTCTTCCCGGAGACCCCAGCACAGACACACCCAGAACAAATGTTTCATCAGCTGCCTTGGCGTCCATCCCGGCCAAGCTGATACTTAAAATGAACCATCACGTGCCTGCTCTGATTTTTTCCTTCTTCGACATTTGAGCAAAGCTTGACAGCCCGTGAGCATCAACTCCTTGAAACAAGTCCCAGGGAGCTGGGTATCATCCTTACATCCACATGGGGACTCAGAGAGAAGTAACTCCCCGCCTCTGCCCCAGGTGATCCTGTGAACCGGTGTGAAGTGTCCGATCCTGAATGACTCTGTCCATTTGAGGCCTCATCTCCTGAGCCCTGGCTGGGGGTCAGGGAGCTGCGCTGGACCCCAGGGATGCAAGACAAACAAGCCACCTCCCTGCTGTATGGGATCCAGAGCCGCTTCCTGCCCCTTCCAGGTTCGCTCAGCCCCATCCGCCTCTGCTTTGCCTCCTAAGACTGCAGGCAGTTTTGGCCTCTTTGGGGTGAGTGCTGGGCAGCTGCGCGTCCTTGGTCAGCCCACACGGAGTGACCACAGCATCTCTGCATCCGGGGCCAGCCCGACGGGGTCCCGAGGAGGCTTTGGCAGCTCCACGTCCCCCAGATTCCCAGTTCAGGTACAGGCCCACGTCTGGGTTGTAGAGTGTGCCAACTGGAGGGGCTGGGGATGTGGGGCATTAATACCTTGGGGGGCAAAGGAGGACTAAAGATGGAAAGGGTGGGGAATATTCTCTTCTCCCTCTCTTACCCGGTGGGCAGTTCTGAGAGCCCACTCCTCCCAGACACTGGTCCTCTCCTGCCCGCCAAGGTCCCCATGTAAACCAGGATGCTTTGTTGGGCAGGACGTGCCAGGGGCTTGGAGATCACACCCCAGGGCGGCTCTCGGGACCCCACCACGTGCCTGGCCTCTGCGCCCGCAGCCTCTTGCCTGGAGCGCTGTTTTTCAGCCTTTGGTTTTCTCTTGAATTTTCCTCCGCAGGGATGGGTTCTCTGGCTCCCTCTCTGCCTGTGCCGCCCCACCCTCCACATTCTTGCCCTCTTTGCCTCAAATTTCTGCTGCCTGGAATACTTGCCTGTTTATTTGTTTGGTTTTGTTCTTTCTCCTCCCTCTGGAACGTGCCCCCAGCCATCAGGGACTGTCCGTGTTTTGCTCCCTGCTGAATCCCGGTGCCCTGAGGTCACCGCGCACCGTGGTGCTGCCTGGGGAGCTGGGCTGGTGGCTGGTTGTGAGACTCTGCATCAGGACCACGTGGGGGAGGGTGCAGCCCAGCCCATGGGCAGGACAGGCCTTTTGCCTCAGTTCAGACCTCCAGGATCCGAATCTTGAGAAGGCAAGGTCTGGGATGAGGGGCAAGGGCTGGGGGGACCTATGGATACTGATGCAGGTGGTTCGCCAGGAGCCCTGGGGAGCTGGGTGAGGGGAGCAGATGGCCAGGCCTGGTGGTTCAGACAGACCTCCGTCCACTTTGCCTGTGTGATCCTTACTGCTTTTCAGAATGCCCACCTTGCACTGTGTGTGGGTACTAAGTCGCTTCAGTTGTGTCTGACTCTGCGACCCCATTGACTGTAGCCCGCCAGGCTCCTCTATCCGTGGGATTTTCCAGGCAAGAACACTAGAGTGGGTTGCCATCCCCGCCTCCAGGGGATCTTCCTGACCCAGGGATCCAACCCACCTCTCTTACGTCTCCTGCATTGGCAGGCAGGTTCTTTACCACTAGCGCCACCTGGGAAGCCCTAGACTCTGATTATCCAGGCTTCTGGTTGATGAAATCTGAGCAGGTCCCAGCGCAGGCTGCCTCCTAGGGACCTCTGCTGGGATTCGGCCCGGAAGCGGTTGTTTTCGGTGCTGGGCTTGGACCACGTGCAGGCTTGAGCAGGTCAGGGTGAGGTCCGGCTGACCTCCTGACAGCTGGCCACACCCCAGCCTTGGGACCAGCGGGACCTTTCAGAGGAAGCACAGACTCCTTGCTTTTTCTCTGTTTTCCATCGCCTGCACTTTTTAACCTCTCGTCTGGGCCGCTGTCCTGTCTCTCTCTGTCGACTTAGCCTCTCTGAACCTCCCTCCTCCGGGCTGTCACCATTTAAAACATGGTGAGCTGCTCTCTGCTTCCCGTAAAACAAACCAACCAACAGGCACACCGGGCTCTGGCTAAGCCGGGCGTTAGGAGCGAGGCGGTTCATTGAAGCACCGTCTTTGAGCACCTACTGTGTATGACGCAGTGTGAAGGGGTGGGCGTGGTGGGCTCTGGAGTCGGCTTCCTGGATTCAAATCCTGGCTCGGATTGCAGTAGGAGAACCGTTGTGCCCATCCACACGCATGGGGGTGACATCGGATGCTACGTGCTTGCTGTCTGGAGGGTGCTGTGTTGGGCACTGAAACGTGGGTGTGAACAGGGCTGAGTCGGGAGGGAGGCACACCGGCAGGTCTGTGGTTCGAATTTAGAAGTGAGTGTCCTGCGGGTTCAAGAAAGACTTCTCCTGTCTCCTCTCTGCACGGGTTTCGTCCTGCGGTCCTTTGAGCTGGCATCCTCCAGGAGCGCCCTGACTCTCTTACAGGGTGAATAGCTGGTGCTGCCCGGGCAGGATAGCAGTTTACAGATGAGATCCTTTGTATTTTTAATGATCCTCGGAAGAAGGAATGGCAGTTCTTGTGCTTTCCAGAGTAAATCACCAGAGAGGGGCCTCCACCCTGGTGGCTGCGTTGGTCCAAGGCTGGCAGGCGGTGTCGTCCCTGGGTTGGCATTTCTCCCCAGGAGCAGATCTCCCGTCTCATCTCCCAGTTTATTGGACGAGACTCTTCTGGGTTATTAAGTTCTGTTTGCTCCCTCCTTTCGCCCCTAAGAAGAAAGTCAGCTGCACAAGGATGGTCTTCCGGGCAGAAGACGATGTCGTCCTCGCTGGGCAGAGATGCCTGGTGATGTGTCTGCAGGTTATAATGAGCCTGCATCCTCAGTGAGTTAAGCCATGACAAGCGTATTTGGAAGTGATTAAAACATAACTGTCATAGCTTTGGGGGAGACAGGCTGCAGGTCCTGATTATCATTCAGACAGAACTCAGGGAAGTAATTTTTTATTCTAGTTTAAGCAAGCTTGTGGAAGGTCCATGCAAAGAGCCCTGTGCCAAGGGCACCATTAATATCACGTCCTAGACACGTGCCTGCGGGAGTTGGGGTTTGCAAATGAGTACATCTCGAAAACATAAGGACAGCTGCCATCTTTAAAAAGTCTTTTGTGAGACAGAGGATTGAGATGGGTGACCTGGACGGTACAAGGATAACGTGACTGGTGGTGGCCGGGGTCACTGCACCTCTGCTGGGGCGGCAGTGAAGTGGGGCGGCCGGTTTGCTTTTGCTTCTCAGAGCTGACCTCTGTGGCTTGTTGGGTGAAATTTGACTTTTATCCCTTTTCTGTCTCGGTTTTGTATTTGCACTTTGACCAGGTCAGAGATCCAAATGGGAATTTTTGAAGCTTTAGTCTCCTCATAGCAGAGACATCTCTGTGTGTTTTCCAACAGGTCTGTGTCCTGGGTGAGGCAAAGGTCTGCGTGCCCGAGAGACCTTTTGGTCTGCAGGCAGCTCTGCAGTTGGTTTGAGAACCTTCGAGGTTCTGTTCCTAATCTCCCCCCCGGGGGCGATGGCTTTGAGCAGGCTGGTGGTCCAGCTGCGGAGACGGACGTGTCCAGGGACGAATGAATATGTGACCTGGTGGTGTGAGCACTTGGGAGGAACCTAAAGCAAGAAGCGGGTGGTTTCCTCTCCCTTCTGTTTTCGGTGGGTGGTTGAGGGTGGGCGTTTGGGCGGAGACCTGCTGTTTGGTACCTAGGGTGGCAACAAGTGCAGAGACCCCATTGGAAGCACGTGCGGGCAGGTATGAGGGCGAACGAGGGAGGCAGAATGGAGCTTCGACAGCAAGGACGAGGGTGGTCAGAGGTGGGATCAGAGAGGTGGCAGAAGGTGAATCTGGGTTTGACTCTCAGTGGGTGGAGGTGTGGTGGGGCAGGAACCAGCGCCCTCTGGTGGCTGTGAGAGGACCAGCAAGCATCTGTGACCCACATGAGACAGAGGTCATGTTTGTAGCTTAAACACCTAGGACGGTGTCTAAGTGCTGAACACCTATGTGCTAGGTGCTGCTGGTTGTGCTGAGTAAATCAGAAAGGGGCTTCTGACACGCAGAGAGCTCCAGGGCTGGTGACAGTAACACTGGTGAGATCGCCGAGGTTTATGACCCCTGCAGAGGCAGATGCTAACACCTGCATTCTGGACATTAGCTTCTTAATAACAGGTGTACTGAGGTAGAATTCCCGTACTGCACAATTCAGTGGTTGTTGGGGTCCTCCCAGAGTTGTTCAACCATCACCTCTATCAAGCGAGGACTTTTCATCACCCCCAGAAAGAAACCCCATATCCATCAGCACTCAGTCCTGAATCCCCCTTCCTGGCCACTGGCAACCACTTTGTCTCTGTAGAATTCTTCCGTCTCTGTAATTTTCATATTCTGGGTATTTCATTTAGGGGGAATCATACAATATGTGGCTTTTGTGTGTGGCCTCTTTGATTTGGCATCGTGTTTTTAAAGATGCATCTGTGTTGCAGCATGTGTCCGAACTCCATTCCTTTTTTATGGCTGAATAATATTCCATCATATGGATATATCATGGGCTTCCCTAGAGGCTCAGATGGTAAAGAATCTGCATGCAATGCAGGACACCTGGTTTCAATCCCTTTGTAGGGAAGATCCCCTGGAGAAGGGCATGGTGACCCACTCCAGTATTCTTGCCTGGAGAATCCCATGGACAGAGGAACCGGGTGGGTCCATAGAGTTGCAAAGAGTTGGACATCCTTTCTGGGTTGATTTCTGCATGTGGTATAAAGGAAGGGTTCAGTTTCATTCTTTCACATGTGGATATCCCGTTGTCCTGGCACCATTTGTTAAAAAGACCGTTCTCTCCCCATTGAATTGTCTCAGCCCACTCACGGATTATCAGTTGACTGTAATGTGAGGTTTATTTCTGGCTCCCATTTCTGTTTCACTGACCTCTGTGTCACGTTTTGGTATTCTAGCTTTGTAGGAAGATTTGAAATCAGGAAGTGTGAGTTCTCCAATTTTCTTCTTCTTTCTCAAGATTGTTTTGGCTTTGTGGGGTCTCTTGACTTTCCATTTGCATTTTAGGATTTGCTTGTCAGTTTTGGCAGAGAAGCCATCTGGATACTGATTAATTTTTATAAATGGCATCTATTATTATTCTTTCTAATTACCGAATAATATACACTGCTGAAAACCTGGAAGATGTAAAAATCAAACAGAAGGCAGTGGCAATTGTTTAATTTGCATCCCTCCAGGCTTTTTTCTCTTGTGCATTCGGCTTTTTCCACACAAAATTTGGAATCGCTTCTGAGCTAGAAAATGTCTAGGAGCATGTTTGGACTGGCACCTTGGGAGAAACTTCTGGGAAGGAAATTGCCAGGTCACACAGCGCACAGGGGGTGGGAACTGATCTGTCTTCTTTTCAGTGAAGACTCTGAAGCCCCAGAGAGGTGAAGTGGCTGGCCCCAGGTCACACAGCAAACACCCCAGTGGAGCTGGGTCTCGAGCGCAGACCCCAGACGTCAGCAGCGCACTGTTTTTATAGGCAATACTGTTCCTGGTCGGTGAGGCTCGTGCTTGGCGTTGTGATAGTGGATTGCTGGTTGTATTCGTTTTCTATTGCTGTGTAAGTTAATTTTTACCAATTCAGTGGCCCAAAGCAACATCTATTAGTTAGCTCATAGTTCTGAGGTCCAGGGATCAGTGTGGTTGGCCGGGTCCTCTGCTCAGGGTCTCCTGAGGCTGAAATCAGGGTGCCAGTCGCACTGAGTGCTTTACTGGAGGCTCTGGGGTGGCGGAAGTTGACTCTGCTCCTGCAGACACCCACCTCACTCTCCACTGTCACAGCCGGCGTTCCCCTTCCTGGATCCCTCTATGGCTTCTGGATCTCTGACCTCTGGAACCAAAGTCAGAGGGCTCCCCTGATGAGGTCAGGCCCTTGGACAATCTCTGTTTCTTGAAGTCAGATGTCCCATAACAGCCTGATCACAGGGTACAGCCCCATCATTGCGCTGTCCGAGGGATCCTATGGGCCTGACCGTTGAGGTCTTAGGGGGCACTTTAAACTTCTGCCTACGAAATCTTTTAAATTGTTAGCCAAAAGTGATCAACCACCTTGGGAGCCTCATTAGCCGTCCCTGTTTACCTGGGCTTCCCAGTGGTAAAGAATCCACCTGCTATTGCAGGAGACCCAAGAGACGTGGGTTCGATCCCTGGGTTGGGAAGATCCCCTGGAGGAGGAAATGGCAACCCACTCCAGTATTCCTGCCTGGGAAACGCCATGGACTGTAGCCTGGTGGGCTACAGTCCACAGGGTCGCAAAAGAGTTGGACACGGCTGAGTGACTGAGCAGGCACGCACACCTGGTATTTATAGCATCTGTCGGGCTTTGCTGGGTGCTGTGGGGGGGCAGTTTGAGACAGCAGACGGGGGTCCCTGGCCCCAGGAGGCTCCCAGTCTCTCTGTGGCAGCTGTGAGGGCCCAAGGAAGGGCAGGGTGTTCGGGAGGAAGGGAAAGCTGCTCAGGCAGGGGGTCGGCAGGTGAGAAGCAGGGAGAACTGGGAGGGAATCCCTCTGACCGGAGTGAAGCCGGAAGGGGGGCTTCGGAGATCAAAAAGGGGGTTAGGATCTCTAAGCCTGCACTTACTTTTATGCCTTAAATTTAAATCATATACTTTGCAAAAAAATTACAAACCAATGAAATCTCATTAAGTGTCCAGAAAAGGCCCTGTGGACTCATAGACACAAGAGTCTTGGGTTCGGGGGTCTGGACGCTGGGTATTCAGCCTCTGAGAGCCACCACCAGTGACCTGCCGGGTCTCGGGTCTTAGGGGGAAAAGCGTGGTGTTTGGAATTGTGCCCCTGGTCCGGTGGCAGCGTGGCCAAGCTGTGGTTGTCTGGGACTCCAGCCCAGCGTGGAGGCTGTTTGGTGGCCTCTCCATGGGCTCCGGCCCCTCCTGACCTCTCTGCTGGGTCCACGCTGTGACAGCAGATCGCTCCTCCGTGGCCGGGATCTCACCACCCTGGATACCAGGCCTGCCTGCTCCCGCCCCCACAGGCACCCACTTTCTGTTCAGCCGTTTCCTATCCCACCCTTGAATACTGCTGCTTCCTCTGATCCCGGGGCCCTGTGACCCCTCAGGTCAGCCTTCTTCATGATGCCTGGTGCTCACCCTTCATCTCTGTCCCCCGGCTGGACCTGCACTCCCGGAGCGAGGAGGGGGCAAGTTGAGCCTCCTTTGGCCCCACGGCCTGGCACAAGAAACGTCCTCAGTGCCGGCCCTTGAGCTGGTCCAATGTGACCGCTTGGCTCTGGTGCTGCTGTCGTTCAGTCACTCAGTCGTGTCCGACTCTTTGCGACCCCGTGGACCGCAGCACGCCAGGCTCCCCTGTCCTTCACCATCTCTGAGTGTTTGCTCAACTCACGTCCACTGAGTTGACGATGCCACCCTCTGCCCTCTCTAGCCCCAAACTCTGCCTAATTTTTTTCAGAGACTATTTTTTAGAACCATTTTCAATTTACAGAAAAATAGCAAAGATAGTGTAAGAGTTCCCGTATCTCCACACCCAATTTACGCCTGTTATTAACATCTTAGACCAACATGGTACATTTGTTGTGTTAATGAACCAGCATGAATACATCACTGTTGACTAACGCGCACCATTTATTCCAGTTTCCTTAGTGTGTAGCAGAGATACTTTTTCTTGTCCCATCTATGAACCCACGTGACGTTAGTCATCCTGCCTCCTGAGCTCCTCTGGGAGTGACAGTTTCTCAGGCTTGCCTTGTTTTTGATGACCATGTTGGTTTTGAGGAGGGCCGGGCAGGGGTTTTGTAGGGTGTCTTCCTATTAGGTTTAGTCTGATGTTTTTCTCAGAGTCATGGGTTTGGGGCGGGAGACCACAGAGGTGAAGGTCCCTCATCTCATCCCACCAGGGTACATGTGACAACATGACTGACCCTGTAATGTTGACCTGGTCACCTGGCCGAGCTGTGCCTGTCAGGCTTCTCCACTGTATTCTGACGTGTGTGTGTGATTGCTCAGTCACCCCCAACCCTTTGCGACCCCATGGGCTGTAGCCTGCCCGGCTCCTCTGTCCATGGAATTCTCCAGGCAAGAATATTGGAGTGGGTTGCCATTTCCTGACCCAGGGATTGAACTCGCGTCTCTTGCGTCTCCTACATTGGCAGGTGGGCTCTTTACCTCTGTGCCACCCATGCTTCCCTGGTGGCTGAGATGGCAAAGAATCTGCCCGCAGTATGGGAGATCTGGGTTTGATCCCTGGGTCAGAAAGATCCCCTGAAGAAGGAAATAGCAACCCACTCCAGGACTCTTGCCTGGAGAATTTCATGGACAGAGGAGCCGGGCAGGCTACAGTCTGTGGGGTTGCAAAGATTTGGACACGACCGAATGACTAACACACTGTTCTGACTTATTTTTCTCCGTAACATCGATCACAACCCGACAGTGTGTGCATTTGTTTGTCTTGTAATGTCTGATTGAAAGGTAAGATCCTCAAGGATAGAGTCCTCACCTGATTTATTCCCAGAGCCTGGCACATAGAAGATGCTCAGTAAGTTAACTGATGGGCTCGGCCCGGCACACAGTGGGTGCTCAGCAGGTTGACTGACCGGCACACAGTGGGTGCTCAGCAGGTTGACTGACCGGCACACAGTGGGTGCTCAGCAGGTTGACTGACCGGCACACAGTGGGTGCTCAGCAGGTTGACTGATGGACTCAGTGCCAGGCGGTGAGCACTGGGTGCTGGAGAGAGAGCCACAGACAAGAGGTCATAGTTTCTGCCCTCATGGAGCTTCAAGTCCAGCAGGGAGATAGTTACAAATGAAGTTGTGTTCTCACTGCAAACGTGAACAGGTTTGGGGAAAGGCCCTTGAGTGCAGTGAGAGCTGTGTTGGGGAATGTGGCCTGGGTGGGGTGTGTGGGGAGTGCTCAGAGGATGATCACGGAGCTTGAGACCTGATGGATGAGTGAGAGCTGGCCAGCCAGTGAGGGAGGCAGGAGGAGGTGCATTCAGGCTGCAAGGATTAGCGTGTGCAAAAGCCCGGGGCGAGAGGAGCTTGGGGATCTGAAGAGCACCAGCGAGGAGGCAGCATGCTTGGTCGGCGGGGCTGTGGCAATGGCCTAGGGAGGGGGTTGGGATGAAGGCGGTGGGAGAGGAGATGGTGAGGAGTGGATGCAGTCAGGAAGTGGGATGAAGGAATGAAGGGGTGGCATCCAGGCTCCTGAAGTTGGAGCACAGTATCCTGTTTGCTTCTCAGATAAGGAGGAGATTTGGGAGTCGGTGGGGGGAAGCAGCACATTGAGTCAGAGATGCTCATGAAACACACTAGCAGGAGGATGGGGCAGACGGGGCTGGACCTTTAGGGGGTTACTGGGACCGGGAGGGAAGCACTGGATGTCATGGGATGGCATGAGCTGGCCTTGGAAGAGAGTGGAGAGGAGCTGTCCAGGGCTATTTCCTTTGAAGATCCGGACGGTGGGAAGGTGTCATGGGGACCCCCCAAACACACACACACACAAGCACACTGAGAAGGTGGTCAGAGAGGAGGCGGGAGCTGGGTGATGGGAGAAGGATGCTGGAGGCGGGGAGAGAAGGCCGCTGGGTGGGAACGTCCGGCTCCCAGCCTCCCAGGCCGGTGCTCCCTCCCTGAAGAAGGCGGACGGAGGAGGGCTGCAGCGTGGAGCCACCTCCCTCCCACCCCCCCTGCTGGGGTGGCTTTGGCAGAACCAGGATGCCACAGGGCTGCGCACCTCTTTCTTCCTCCCATCCTCCCTTTAATTTACTTTTACTTCTGTTCTTCATGGGATTGTGTGTCTGATTTAATATTTCTGAGTTAGAGGGAAAATAGAACATACTCCACAGAAATTTGCTTCGTGGCCGGTTTTGCAGATGGCGTGGTATTAGAGGGTGACAGAGGACACTTTAGGCTGGATTTGTGTTCTTTCCGTTTCTCTCCGAGAGGACCAATCAGTGCCCATCTCCAGGAGGTCATTGGGACCAATTAGACAGTTTTATGGTTTTGCTCCACAGGGAAGCCGTGGACTACATACATTTTTGATCAAGTCTGTTCAGGGCATCGCTTTCATTTTGAGGAGAAGCGCCTTAAGCAGCGTAAGCCAAATGAGATTCTGTTCAGTGGGAATCCTGTGTCTCCATAGATATCTTCACAGTTGAAACTGTCTTCTTTTATGATATAAACTCTGTGAATTGAAGGCAAGCTTGTTGAGAAAAGGCTGGTCTAGAGAAATCAACACGTGTGTTCATGTAAAGCTTGCACGCCCGTGTTCGTTGTAGCTCGGCTGACACCAGGCCCAAAGGGGTGACAAGCCCATCATCTGGTGAATGAATCTGTAAAGTGTGTCTCTCTGAGCAACGGACTGTGACTCGGCCGTAAGAAGGAGCGAGGCCCCGGCGTGTGCCACAATGTGGGTGAACCTTGAAAACATCATGCTAAGGGAGAGAAGAAGGAAATGGCAGCCCACCCCCGTGTTCTTGCCTGGAGAATCCCGTGGACAGAGGAGCCTGGTGGGCTGCTGTCCATGGGGTCATACAGAGTCGGACACAACTGAAGCGATTTAGCAGCAGCAGCAGCAAGGGAAAGAAGCCCGACCCGAAAGATCACGTGCGATGCGGTTCCCATTCATATGAAGGATCCAGAACAGGCAGAACCCTCGAGAGAGCAGTTTTGTGGTTGGGAGGAGCTGGTCGGGGGTATGTGGAAGGAGGAGTGACTGCTGACGGTACGGGGTTTCCTTTGGACGGAACTGTCCTTCAGAGGGCGATGTGCCCGTTGTACAACTTTGTGAGTCTACTGACAACCGCCGAGTCGCACGTTTTAACAGGGTGCGTTGTGTGGAATGTGGCTTCTATCTCAGGAAAGCCTTAGAAAAGTAGTGTGCCCCGGGAGGCGGTTCTCAGAGCCGTGAGCAGCGGCCACTCGGGATCCCCTGCTCTTTGTAGCTTTAGGTCCGTGTGGTTTTGACGTGGATATTAAGGGCAGGACTGGTGTGGACGTTTTATGGCTCGCTGGCCTGCCTCGGGCCGTGTGTGTTACTGATGGTTCCTCATTTGCTCCCCTCGCCTCCCACGCTGTGGTGAATACCATCATCTCCTTCGGCTGAGTTTTCGCACACACCCAAGTCCCCCTCTGGGAGGCAGCCAGTTTCCCTCCAGTGCCACCTTCCGCCTGGCCTCCTGTGAATCCTGCGGGACCCCCGGCAGCCTGGTGGGGGTGGGGGGTGCAGCGAGCAGCTGGCCTCTCCCCTTGGACTCGCCCGGCGCCTGACCTGAGGGCATCTCCCCCTCTGCACGCGCTCTAGTCACTGCCTGGCCCTCCAGGCACCAGCGAGGCCGTAACGCCTGTCCCCCCGCAGGTCCTCATCGACTGGATCAACGACGTGCTGGTGGAGGAGAGGATCATCGTGAAGCAGCTGGAGGAGGACCTGTACGACGGGCAGGTGCTGCAGAAGCTGCTGGGTGAGTCCCTGGGAGGGGCGGCCCCGGAGCTGGACCACGCCATGCTCTACGTGGTGACATCGGTCACTTGTCCATAAGCTGTGGGCCTGAGCCCTCGGCTCCCAGGTGGCGTCCCTGGGCCTTCAGCTTCGATTGGGCTCCAGGTCCCCTCTCTTGGGTCCCAGTGAGGGTGGCCTGGAAGACTCAGTGTTCCCTTGTCCATTGGGATTCGCCTCCTAGTGGTCCACCCCAGCCCTGGTGTCCACTGGGACTCACCTCCTAATGGTCCACCCCAGCCCTGGTGTCCACTGGGACTCACCTCCTAATGGTCCACCCCAGCCCTGGTGTCCACTGGGACTCACCTCCTAATGGTCCATCGCAGCCCTGGTGTCCACTGGGACTCACCTCCTAATGGTCCACCCCAGCCCTGGTGTCCACTGGGACTCACCTCCTAATGGTCCATGGCAGCCCTGGTGTCCACTGGGACTCACCTCCTAATGGTCCACCCCAGCCCTGGTGTCCACTGGGACTCACCTCCTAATGGTCCATGGCAGCCCTGGTGGGGTGCAGACCTGCTCACTCTCCTTGCCCCTTAATGACCCCACAGACATGTGCTGTCCTGTGCAGGGGTCTCCCCACAAACCACCTGAAGGGTCACTCCTTCCAGGCGGGACCAGCACTGGGGTGGGGTCGCGTTTTGCTCCGCAGGGATGTGCTGGGGGCAGGGGGGTCTGAATCAGGGACCTGGGATTTAGGGGGTGCTTTTGGTGTGGGAGATCCTGAGGGAAAGAAGACTGATGGGGAGGGGACTGCCCCTGGACCTGCAGGATGCAGCCTCTGCAGCTGCCCGGGTCGTGGACTCGGCTCAGCCTCTGTGTCCTTCCTCAAGCCCGGCCCCCGCGGGCTGGTTTGCACACTCTGCACAGCAGTGCTTACAGACAATGTGATCTTGCGGTGGGGGGGGGAGGCCTGAGAGGCCGTGGGGACCGTGTCACGTACCCGGCTCTGAAGACGTGGTGTCCTTGTTCGGTCAGTCCTTGGAAAGCGTGTGAGGAAGGAGAAGGTGTGTCTCTTCTGGTTGTTCCTCCATTTGCTGAATGAACACCTTTTCACCCGCAGGGTGGTGGGTGTGGAGACTCAGTGGTGATAAGAGAGGAAGGTCCCCATGCCCCCACCACCGATGCCTGTTCTGCCAGAGGGGAGAGAGAGAACTGTTGTGAACACAAATTGATGCTCTAAGACACAAATTGACGGTCTAAGACAATGCCTGTGACGTCCCTGGAAGTCCATTCATTAGGGCTCCGTGTTTCCACTGCAGGCTGTGTGGGTTCCATCCCTGGTCTGGGAACTAAGATCCCACCAGCCGCATGGTGTGGCCACAACAGAGAGAGAGTGCCAAGCACTATGGAGAGAATCAGAGAGGTTTCCAAGGGGCGGAGCTGGGTGGGCTGCAAAGGCTGGGCGGTCTGGGGCAGCGCCCAGGGGAGCTGACCTCCCAGCCGACTTCTGCACCAGTTGGCATGGAAAGAACCTTCCAGGCCCGGACTCTGAAGAGAGGAGGAGTCTGTAGTGTTTAGAGAGCAGCGGAAGGAGGCTGCAGGAGGCGGCAGTGGGCAGACCACCTGCCCCGGTGGACAGAGGCTTTTATTACACACGGCAGGAAGCCCCCTGAGGATGTGGGCAGGGACGTGCTGAGATCGCAGTTTGTGCTTTAAAAGGTCGCTTAGGCTTCTGAGTGCAGAACGGCAGGGAGCGGGGTCAGGAGGGGAAGATGGGGGAGTCAGTCAGAGCACTGTCATGGCGCCCCGGGCGTTGGTTGGGGTGGTTCGGTGTGGGGTGGAAGTAGAGGATATTTTGGAGGTTAAAGCTGCCAGAGACATGAACACTGATGGCCAGGATTGTGGCCTGAGCAACCAGTGAATGAGAAAGCCCTCAGGAGTAGCGAGGGGGGTGGGGATGGGGAGACCGGTGTGCCATCTGCCAGGGCTGAGATGCCCATCCTACCCAGACCAACCGCAGGGAGAGAGTGGAGGCGGGCACGGCTGAGATGGTTAATACCATGGGACCAGGTGCCCCCACTCGCAGGGAGTGTCCAGATTCAGTGTTTGGCTGAACGCCCTGGACCAAGGATTAAGCCTCTGTTTGGCTAAGCAGAGAGCGCACCTCTTAGAATGAACTTCTTTGATGTAAGAGCAAATCTGAATCGTTGTCAAGATTGTTTAGTCACTGTCACCATTTGACTATTAAAAATGGTGGTTGGAGCTTTGTTGCTTCAAGCTGATTGTCAGTACAGCGGTTCTCAGTGCGTCGCGTGCTTGATTGCTCTCAAGGCCGTTGAAATGGACATCTGTGATGATAGACGCTTACTTTCAGCAGAGGACGGAGGAGGGCGTGGGTCTTGGGCTGACCCTGTCCACCACAGCTGGTGGTGAAGCTGCCCAGGGTCATCAGCCTCCTTCCTTCCTTCTCTATGTAAAGACCTAGCTTCCCCCGACTCCTGGACTTGAAGACTTAGCTGTTGGTGATGATGCTGCTTTATTGAAATAGTCCTTTGAACCTCTGCTTTATTCACCGCCCAAAGAAGATACTTTCTAATATTTTCAGAAGCAAACATAAAAGTGTGGTGCTCACTCACTCTTCTGTTTCTGATTCCTCTTGCATGCATCACCCAGCCACTTGACAAAATTGTGTCCCTAAGCCTTAGATCTAACGATGTGATCCTGGGAGTCTGGCTCTCAAGGTGCCTCCGCATCTCAGCCGTAGATGCCGGGAAAGGATGCCAGCACCCTCTCTGGAGTAGGGCCACAGCCGCATCTGAGAGGAGGTAACTCGTAGGAGGTCCTTGTCTGCTTCAGGCACACCCTTTGGGTCCCCTCTTCTGTTGGTCTCAGCAAATGCGAGACTTGCTCCAAAGGGGCTGTGATGTCCGTGAGTCCTGCTGCATCCGTTTGGTTATCTGTAATGTATAACAAGAGGTCGGCATTGGCTCAGGCAGCCTTTTTATTCCCGAGGAGCTGCAGCTCCATCCTGTTTCACTATCTTGCATAAGTGCTCCTTGATAAGGCAGTTCTGAAATCTCCTGTGTGTCAAGTGGTTTGACACACCACTTTGTTTGAAGAAGAGAACAATGGAGGAGACTATCCAGATATTAACGGAACTTCACAAGGTCTTGCCGGGTCATGTTAATGATGCTGTTGCGCTGATGAGGTGCGGCAGTAACCAACGGGATCACTGACCCTGGGGCCCAGGGCTGCCAGCAGTGACACTGATGGAGGCACTGAGCTCTTTGCTTTCTAAAGACAGAAAGCTAAAACTTGACCTTGGCTGAATGTCAAGGCCAAAACCTGATTTCTGGGCTTGGTAAAGAATCCGCCTGCAATGTGAGAGACGTGGGGTCCATCCCTGGGTCAGGAAGATCTCCTGGAGAAGGGATAGGCTACCCACTCCTGGATTCTTGGGCTTCCCTTGTGGCTCAGCTGGTAAAGAATCCGCCTGCAATGAGGGACACCTGGGTTCTATCCCTGGGTTGGGAAGATCCCCTGGAGAAGGAAAAGGCTACCCACTGCAGTGTTCTGACCTGGAGAATTTCATGGACTGTATAACCCGTGAAATCACAAAGAGTGGGACAAGACTGAGCGACTTTCATTCACTCTGTAGAGAGAAGAGGTCTGGGGACAGAGCCCTGGGGCGGGGTGGGGTGTCTGTCGTCAGAGGAAGCACCAGGACAGGATTCTGAAAGGTCCAGCCAGGAGCGGGGAGGAGCCAGGGGGAGGGAGATGAGGACAGACAGCAGACCCAGCTGTGGGTCACCACTAGGCCCCCGAATGCATCCCTCTCCCTAAGAGTGGATTCCGGGAGCAGCTGCCAGACCCTCTGCCAGGGCAGGTTCCAGGGGGTGACACTCCTGCATGGGCAGTGTTGTCCGGGGGGACCACCCATGGGCAGTGAGGGGCCCCCGGGCTGGCTGCTGTCCTGCTCGGACTCAGGCTCTCTCCTCTCCTGGAGGAAAGGCAGGCGCCTCCTCCTGTAATAAGTATCCAGAGCCCCGTATTCGCCCATGTTTTCCTGCCCCCTCAAGAGCCCACCCCATCTTCCTCTGGCTCTTCCCAGGCTCTGGAGAGAGGGGTCCTGGCCACGCCAAAGCCCTGAGCCGCTCCTGCAAGCCCCATCAGTGGGCAGATGGATGCGGGTGATACGGGCCGCCAAGGACCTCTTCTGTCCCACAAGGGGGAGTTTCCTGAGACGTGGCTTCAGGCAGCATCAGCCTCAACCAACTGCCTTGTTTTCTGTTATCAACTGAGCTGTGTCCCTCCTGAAGTCATAAGACCTCAGAATGGGACTGTATTTGGAGACAGCATCTTTGTAGTTAAAGTGAGGTCACTGGGGTGGGCCCTAAACCCTTCAGACTGATGTCCTTTTAAGAAGAGGAGATGAGGATGCATATACACACAAAGGGAAGGCCAGGTGAGGATGTCTGCAAGCTGACATCCTTGAGAAGCCTCAGAGGAGACTGACTTTGTTGACACCTTGATCTTGGACTTCTAGCCTCCGGGACGGTGTGGAAGCAATCTCTACATTTAAGTCACCCATCCCGTGGTGCTTTGTGATGGCAGCTCTAGCGGGCTCCTGCCCTTTCCTTCCCTTCTCCATCGACGACCTCTCCTCCCCTGGGACGTTCCGTCTGCAGGTTTGGCTGGAAGGGACCGCAGAGACGTGCCCGGCTCCCCGTCTCTCCCCGGTGGGCGAGGCTCTCTGCAGCCCTGCTTCCTTCCCCAGGGGCCTCTGCTCCCTCCTGTCCCTGGCTGTTGAGCGCCTGGGGACCTTGGAGGGTCTTATGGACAACCTGGAGGAGAAAACAGCAACCCACTCCAGTATTCTTGCTGGGAAAATCCCGTGGACAGAGGACCCTGGCGGGCTACAGCCTGGCAGAGTCCATGGGGGTCACAGAGAGTCGGACTGACAGAGCAAGTGAGCACGCATGTAGACAGACAGCGGTGGGTTGTTCAGCTCAGACCTATTAGATACAGATGGGGGGAGATGAAAATGCGAAAACGAGAGTCACTTCCGTCCTCTGTTGAGCTGCTTTGTCTTGCCTCCGGCACAGCCTGCCCTACACGAGCCGATGCCCTTCAGCTGTGGCTGACCCCCCCATGACCCCCCCATTAGAGCCCTCTCTGGTCTGTGCTGCCTCCGGCTCTAGGACAGCACCTGGACATGGCAGGTGCTCAGTAACTGTTCTATAAATGAATGAATGAATAAGTGAAGGCGTGTCCTGAGCCCAGCAGGTATTGCCGTGTCATCATAGGATCCTGAAGGGAGCTATTAAACTGCTTCTTCTTGTGCCGGTTGAGGGAGGGGAGGATGTGGGGAGACTGTGTTGAAGTAGTAGGGGCCTCCAGAGAAGACACCTTAAACAGAACCTTGCTGGGGACCACTCGCCAAACAGAAGCCCTGCCTGTGCCTGGTCTGGACGTGATGGCCTTTGCACCTCCCTCACAGCAGTGCCACCGCCCTAGGCACCTCCGTGCCCGAGGCTCGTAGCACGTCAGGCTCTGTGCCCAGCACTTTCTCATCACCGTCCGGGTTCCTGATCTCATTATGTCCTGTGATGTCCTGTCTGTTGCTTTGCATAGGCGACCTATCGGGGAACCCCCGAGTCTGGGAATGAGTGAATGAGGAGCCCTTCTCGCCTGCCCCTCAACAGGAGTGCAGTGAGGGGTCCCTCTGGCCCCACCCAGGAGGGGAATGAAGGCTCGAAGCCCGAGGCTTAGTGAAAGTGAAAGTCGCTCAGTCGTGTCCGACTCTTTGTGACCCCATGGACTATACATTCCATGGAATTCTCCAGGCCAGAACACTGGAGTGGGGAGCGTTTCCCTTCTCCAGGGGATCTTCCCAACGCAGACAAGAGACCCGGGTCTCCCGCATTGCAGGCAGATTCTTTACCAGCTGAGCCACCAGGGAAGTCCGAGTCTTACTCTCCATAAACGAATCTGCAGCAGACGTGACCGTGTTTGTCGGCTCCTCCTGACTGCTCCCTCTTGGTGAGAAAAGAGTCGCAGGGACCTGAATATCTCATAATCCTTCTCGCCGTGGTGTCCGAGCACTAGAAAAAGAACAATGGCGGACATGCAAGGTGCAAGGAGGCAGGGGCCACATCTGAGGCCTTCCTGTGTTCTCATCAAAGTCCTCCTCCCCCCGGAGCCCGCTGGCCCAGCCTCCTCACCTCCGGGCCGGACCCTGCAGGTCACCTCCTCGCCTCCCCAGCTGCACCTTGAATCATCCTGCCCATTCTCTGTGCATAGGATGTTCCCAGGTGGGACACCCACGCTTGAATCCTTGACCTCCCCGCCCCTCCTTTTCCTGCTGGCACAGTTTTCTAAGAAACGGCGGTGACTTGCAAGTTGAGAGTTCCATGGCTCAGCATCCTGGTGGGCCTCACGGCCGGGGGTGATCCGATCCACTCCGCCATGCTGGGGGTGGGGAGACCTCATGGCAGCCGGTTGACTAGGCGGCCCTGAGTCCCTCCAGCTTTTCCTGACACTCTGTCCTTGTCCTTCTCGTTGCAGAAAAGCTGGCAGACTGCAAGCTGAACGTGGCCGAGGTGACCCAGTCGGAAATCGGACAGAAGCAGAAGCTGCAGACGGTGCTAGAGGCAGTGCAGGAGCTGCTGCGGCCCCACAGCCGGCCGCTCCAGTGGACCGTGGACTGTAAGCGGCCGGCGGGTCGGGGACAGGGAGCTGGGGGGCCTGGCCGTTGAGCTACCCGCCTAGTCATTCGTCTGCGGGTCCACCCGGGTCACCTTCTGGGTCTGAGAGAGGCAGCCAGGAGTGGAGGAAGGCAATGGTCCCGGGGGCCCACCGATAAGGGGTGAAGTCACACCTGCGATGCTCTGATGTCCCTGGGCTTTAGAGTGGAGAGGGGTTGTTTCTGGTTGGTCAAGGGAGACTTCCAGAGCCAGGGCGGGGGTTTGGGTTATAAGACAGAAGCTTGAGGGGTTCTTCCACCCCACATACCGGTGGCACCAACACCCAGTCAGCTGTACTACTGGTGACTCGCCGAGGCAGGACCTCGGGAGGGGTTCAGTCTGGTCCCTAGAATACGTCACCGAGCGTGCTGCTTTAAGAATACGTGCATCGTAGTATTTCCGGCCGGAACATAAACCCGGAGGAGTGGAGCATTGACCATGAGAGGCTGGAAAAGGGCTTGACCCAGCTGCGCACCGCCAGCCTTACCCCCAGGGCGGGGCTGCCAGGGCGCGGCTTAGACACTCTCCCTGCCGTGTGGGGTCCCTGCGCTTGGGTGAGACCAAGACTGCAGTCCGGTTCGCCCAGCTTCTCCGCATGGAGACCCAGGACAGACCCGCCTCCTGGGTTGTGAGGCTGGGGGAGGAAATCAGTGAAGCCTGGCACAGGGCGAGTGATAACCACGCCTTGGCCCACATCCTGCAGAAGAGCTGTTGGGGCTGGGTTGGCAGCCAGGGTCCCAGGCAGGGCTGGAGTCAACGTCCGACACCCCCAAGCTCCGTTTGCCCTGCTTGGCGTCCCCTGTTGGAGACGGTTGGTGGCATAGAGGAAGGACCGTTAAGCGCCCAGATAAGAATGCGCGTGGCTGGGGCGGGTTAGCAGCCAGGTGACCTGTTTCTCCTGAACCTCTGTCTCCTCCTGTGCCCATTGTACGTTCCTGCCCACGCGCTCTCTTTCCCCACCACCCAGTTCACTCCTTCTACGAACAGCGTGCCTTTGAACGTGGTTGCATAAGTCACCTGAGGCCAACAGGAAAGAAAAAAATGAGAAGCCAGAACTGAATGAAGCAAATTCGCACAGGCTGCTTCTCAGCTCGCTCCACGGTTCCGCGGCCTGTGGTTCCGCCTGTGGTTTTCCTGAGCTCTCATTTGCATTCAGCATCTCCCTTGCCTTCTCTCCCCTTTTCCTTTTTAAAAATCGAAGGATAGTTGATTCCCAGAGTTGGCTTAGTTTCAGGTGTTTGGCAGAGGGATGCAGTTACCCATACACATCTTTTCAGATTCTGTTTCCTTATGCGGGCTCGGTTACTTCAGTCGTGTGCGACTCTTTGCCTCCCCATGAACTATAGCCCCCCTTCCCGGGCTCTTCTCTCCATGGGATTCTCCAGGCAAGAATGGTGGAGTGGGTTGCCATACGCTCCTCCAGGGGATCTTCCCGACCCAGGAATCAGACTCTCGTCTCTTAACTCTCCTGCACTGCAAGCGGATTCCTTACCCACTGAGCTGTCTGGGAAGCCCCCTTTTTTCCTTACAGGCTCTTGCAAAATATTGAGTATAGTTCCCTGTGCTTTGCAGCGGGCCCTTTGGGGTTGGTTTCACTGGCTTTGGGACGTGGGCCTGGGGTTCCTGTCTTGTGATCTAAACGGTCCCCTTCTTGCCTCCCCTGCCAGTGATCCACGGGAAGAATCTAGTGGCTATCCTGCACCTCCTCGTGGCCCTGGCCATGCACTTCCGGGCCCCGATTCACCTCCCGGAACACGTCTCCGTGCAAGTGGTGGTCGTGCGGGTGAGTATCGTCAGCCTGGCAGCCCGCTTGCCCACGGCTCCTCCCCAGAGGGTCCGAGACGCACTCCTCCTCGTTCCTCTTCTGGTTCGCCTGCTTTTTGTTCTTTTTCCCCTAAGAGGCTACCTTCTATTTTTTGTCTTTTTTTTTCCTCTTGACAAAATGCATGCCTTGCCCTGGCTTCAAGGTAAATGATGGAGCAGGAACAATGGCATTGATTTCAAGAGAGGCAGATTCAAAGGCTTGAGTGCGTGGAGGTTTAATTTCCACGTTTTTGAAAAGAGCATTCATTTCTGTGCAAAGCCAAGTAGCTGGAATTCAGGCCTCTTGAATGAGCTTATTACTCAGTGGAGAGGGCTGAGACCAGAGGAATGAAATAGATACTCTGGTACCCCAATCAAAGCCTCTCTGTGTTCGCTGCCAATTACATCCATCATCCCCCATCATCTCTTTTTGAGGGTCATTTCGCTTGCTTCATTTGGAAAAATGTAATGGGGCATCAGGGTGTGCCTGATTGGAGTTGGACCTTCTGTGTCGATTTCCTCTGAATTTAAGGGCATAGACCCTGCCTTGGCTTTGTGTGTGCAGTCTCGTCCAGCAAACATGTATTAAGCACCTACTGTGTCCTGGGCCGTCGCCCTGGTGTGGGGGACGCTGGAGGAGAGCAGGCTGGGGTCTTCAAGGGTCAGCTGCTTCTGCCAGAGCACTGAGGTTAAGCTTGGAACCTGATGTCTCTCGTGGAGATGTCCAGCGCCACACTCCCTTCTGGTTTTTAAACTTATCAGTCTCATGGTCTCTGCGGTCTGCAAGGCTCTGGCTGATCCTGTGTTTTTCGAAGCCGTCTGACCCCTCCATCACCCCCGAAGCCTGGCCCAGACCTGATGGGCAGGAATGCCCCTTGGGGCCCCAGGCGAGGCTCACCTGCCGCTCTGCCGTGTCTGCTTCCCGAAGGGAAGCGTTTGCGGTCAGAGGTGGTGATGGGCAGGGGCCCGTGCCTGTCCCCTCATCTTGGATGCTCACCCGGGGCACTCGGCCGGGAAAGGCTTCCCGAGGACACATGAGAACGTGGTTCCCAAACCCACGTACGTCAGACTCCGGGCTCCACGAACTCTCTGCGCTCAGTAACCAGGATATTTCCTTTCAGGCCCGCACTTTTGTCCAAGAAAATCTTTGGGGTTTGCAGAATGTGTTACTGGCCCAGGCAGGCACTTGCTGGCACTTTCTTCCTTGACCAAGGTCACGGGAGGACTCTCTGGGCCATGGCCAGAGAGAAATGAAGCGGGTGGGGAGGCCCCGGGGACTGGCCCGCCTCAGGCCTTAGAGCTGCCCCTGGCCTGTTCCCTCCACGCCCGGTTATCCAGTCGAGATGGGGAGATGGGAGAAGCGTGGCAGTTCATGGAGGGAAGGAGTGAGGGAAGGCTGCGTTTGCGCCTGGAAACATGGCCTTGGAAGGCCACTTGGTTTTCCTGAGCTCCAGCGCTTTCCCCATAAAACTGAGATTCTGCTGTACTGTTGTTGCTCAGTTGCTGAGTCCTGCCCGACTCTTTGCAACCCCGTGGACTGCAGCACGCCATGCTTCCCTTCACTACATCCTGGAGGTTGCACGAACTTTCATCCATCGAGTCGGTGATGCCATCCAACCATCTCATCCTCTGTCGTCCCCTTCTCCTCCTTCCTTCAATCTTTCTCAGCATCAGGGTCTTTTGCAATGAGTCAGCTCTTCGCATCAGGTGACCAAAGTATTGGAGCTTCAGCATCTGTCCTTTCAATGAATAGTCAGGACTGATTTCCTTTAGGATTGACTGGTTTGATCTCCTTGCAGTCCAAGGGATTCTCAAGAGTCTCTACTATGGACTTCAAAATATTCAGTCTGTCTGACTCATACCCGGCTCTGGATCCAGAGCACGGTGGGAGCCTGATACACCTTTGATGTCTGAGCAAGTGGATAACATGTCTCTGGGCCACACCCCCACCCCCAGCCCTCCGCGGGCGCTCCTGAGAATCAGCCAGGGTGAAGCCATGGGAAAGATGACGGCCGCCTGATGCTGGTTATCTCCATTCACTAGATCCAGTGGTGAGAGTTCCCTGGAGGCTGAGCTCAGGAGAGCCTGGGGAGCTTGGATCTGGAGAGGTATCCAGCAGGAAGTGAGCTCCCCATCCGTGGAGGGGTTCAAGTAGGGGCTCACAGTGGGCTTGGGTTAGACTGCCGAGCTCCGCCCTGGGACGCACGGGCTTCCCCTCCACCACCATCATCGCCTCTCCGCACCTGCAAGGCTCCAGAACAGGTGTGTCACACACCGTGTTAGTGTCTTGGGGCTGCTGGAAGAAAATCCCACAAAGCGGTGGCTAAAAAAAGCAGACGTTTGTCCTCTCACATAACAGAGCCTGAAGTCCAGATCGGGGTGCTGACTGGGTCCCTCTGAAGGCCCTAGGCCAGGGTTCTTCCTTCCCTTTTCCAGCGCCTGCCAGCACGCTTGGCTTTCCTCAGCTTGTGGACACGTGCCTCCGGTCTCTGCCTCCGCCTCACGTGGCCTCTTCCCTCTGTGTCTCTCTCTTCTCTTCTCGTAAGGACTCCAGTCTTTGGCCAGGACTCACCCTAGTCCATTACGGTCTCATCTTAACTCATTACATCTGCGGCGACCCTCTTTCCAGATGAGGTGACGCTCTGAGGCTCTGAATGGACATGGCTCCTGGGAGACCCTGTTCGGCCCGGTGCACGGATGTTCTTTAATCTGGTGCCTCCCTCGTGTCATGCATATTCCTTTATGCTCCTTGCCTCCCCGGCTGCAGGGCGTCCTCTGAGAGCTGGGCTGACTCTCCTGAGACCCCCACAGCTGCGTGCTCTAAGAGCAGTGTGGAGAGCAGAGGGTCTGGGGGGTAGTGGGGGGGGAGGTTCCAGCCACTAAAGGGCCACCCCTGTGGTCACCTGCAGCCCACCCCCAGGAGTGGCTGCCCCACCAGTGATGTTCTCCTGCTCTGCCTGCCTGCCCGGGGGTTGATTTGCTTGTTCATTTTGGGGTTTTCAGAAACGGGAAGGCCTGCTGCACTCCAGCCACGTCACCGAGGAGCTGACGACGACCACCGAGTAAGTGGACCCCGCCCCCAGGCCCTGCTCCAGCCAGAGACCCTCAGACATGTGGGAGCCGTTTTCCTCTGCGTGACCCTTGACCCTGGGATGGAATTTTCTCCAAGCGTCCACCCTAGCTTTCTGTCTTCCGCGCACTTTCCTCAAAGTGTTTTTGGTTTTGATTTTTGTTCTTTGTTTTCTTTTTTGTTTGTTTGTTTGTCTTGCTGAAGAAGGGCAAGATAGCAGTTTGTTTTGGTGTTTAAATGAGAAACTCCATATCTTTTATTTTCTCCCTAAATAGAAAAATGAGTCAATACCTGTGGCATATGAATTAAAACTTCTTTACGCTGCTGGAAGTCTTTTCTGGAGTGAGACAGGGAATAATAAAGAAAAATATAATTGATCACATTCAAAATCTCTTGTAAGAATGAGGGGAAATTTATAACAGTGAACTCCTTGTAGTAGGCATGCTAACAACGTCCACATTTTTAATGTTTTGAAGTAAGTTATTCTCCAAAGATGTGGACTGTCATTCCTTACTTTGGAAGGTGAACTTTAAGAATGTTGAGAGAGGGAACGGGGCAGAGGTGTTTAGACTGGTCCAGGGGACCCGTGGTCTTGATGGATTCACCCATCTAGCTTAGTTCCATCAGAGGGAGAGAGTCACGCATCTAAGCTAGAGCTTCCTTTGAGAAAGTCCTGAGCCATCTCGCCTTTTCGAGAAGCCCAGAGGGCGATTTTTAAGAAGTCTGAAAAGCTTCAAATCTATTGAAAATAGCAAATCAATTGGATCTATTTTGCGTGTGGTTTGTAAGAGGCCTTAGGACTCCCTACAAAGAACCTTTAAAATGCACTGCCTCTGCGCCTCCCTATTAAAGCTGTTTCAGATGAAACAGGACATTAAAAATTGATTGTCTCAGCTCACCCACCTGCTCAGTTCAGGGAGTGATTAATTACTGTGTCATGAATTCATGGATGGTCTTTCAGAAATCAGGCCGACACAGGAAGCCACCCCCGGTGTGGGAGCCGTCAGGTGGACGGAAGAGACGGGTGTTTCCTGATGTGTGTGCACAGCTGTTTGTTGCCCACAGGAGGGGAGGGGAGACGGGGACGGGGTGCTGAGCCTGGCCTGGGGAGGGGTCTCAAGCAGGCAGCTCGACCCCTTTGGGAGCAGGAGAAGGGCAGCTTGCGGGGGGAGTCTGGAGTGGGCTAGCGTCTTGGTTATCCATCGTTGTGTAAATAACCACCCCAAACCTAGGGGCTTAAATCAACAGTCACTTTATTTGCTGACAGTCTGGTGGTTGGCGCTGGCCAGTGGGGGCCTCTGTCGCTCCCCGTGTCTTTCACTCTCATGGAGGAGGCTTCTTTCCGGTGTCCTCAGGGTCCCCAGAGAATGACAGGGCAACTGCAGGCCTCTGGCCCCCTGTGTGCTGTGTTCCTGTCTTCTGTGGGTCACAGCGTGTCCTGGGTCCCCCTGGATGGGAGAGCAGGAGGCAGATGGCCCATTGAAGGGGGTGGGAACAGCCAGGCCTATTTATGGTGGGGGGCTCCCTCCCTCTGATGGAGCTAAGATAGACGGATGAATCAGTGAGAACCACGGGTCCTCCCGATCTGTCTAAACACCTCTCCCCCATTTCCTCTTTCAACATCCTTAACTTTTACTTGCCTGCAGTGATGGGAAGATGCTGTGTCTGTCTTCCCTGGTCTCGCAGTGGATGAGGGATCCCTGAGAGGGCAGCAGGGGGCAGTGGGAGCTTTGTCTCCAGAGCCAGCCCCTAGGAGAGTGGCCCCAACGATTCATACCAGTCACCAGCACCCACAGGGCCTGCGGTGCGATGGGCACCGTGTTGGGTGCCCAGAGGCTGAGAGGATGCGGTTCTACTCTTCCCAGGATGGCGGTCTAGCTGGCAAGAAAGATCGTGTCCATAGAAATGTGAAATCTAGCCTAGGGGCCTTGTGAGATGTACAGTGTGGCTCTCAAAGAATTTCAGGCAGTGGGGCGGGGCGGGGGTGTAGGAGTGCCCCGAAGTCAAGGTAGAGAGAGGTTTCCAGCAGAGGCTGCCCAGCCTCCTGCGTGGTCTCCCAGACTCCAGGTTTTCTCTGTGCTATGGGTCGCCTCCTCCTGGAAGCCCTCCCTGTTTGCCAAGCAGGAGTGGCTGGCTCCTTTTACTTCCTGTAGCATCTCCTGTATGTCTCATTTCTGGTGCACATGGGCTGTGTAGAAATGTGGGCTTAGGAGTCTCGCTCACCATCAGGTGTCCTGTGGCAGGGCCATGGGGTGTTTATTTCCATATCTCTATGGCCTGTGCATAGTAGGCGCTGCAGAGACTACTTGTTAAATAAGGTGGAGGCAAGGACTTGAGTCTAGAGGGGTTTGGGGGTGAGGCTGAGGTCTCTTTGCCTCTCAGGAAGCTGGTGCACAGAAACACCTGTGCGTTTGTGCTCTCAGATCCTCCGGGAGGAACCAGCCGCCCATCCTTCGTGGCTTCAGCTCTGGCCTCGAGTCAGGGCCCAGCCTGTGTTTCTCCAGGACCCTTTAGTCTCCCACTTCCCCGGAAGTGCGTTGTCCTCACTCTCCAGAACGTGACCTCTGGGTAGTCTGCACCCTTGTATTTTAAAGGTTAAACTCGAGGCTTCCTCGATGGCTCAAGTGGTAAAGAATCCACCTGTAATTCAGGAGACCCGGGTTCCATCCCTGGGTCGGGAAGTTCCCCTGGAGGAGGAAATGGCAACCCACTCCAGTATTCTTGCCTGGAGAATCCCACGGACAGAGGAGCCTGGTGGGCTGCAGTCCATGGGGTCACAAGAGTCGGACATGACTGAGCATGTGATGGATTATAATAATTTTATTTTAAAGTTTAAGCTCAAGGTGCCAAAAGACCCGTTTTCTGCTGAAATGTTATCCGTGTTAACTACTCCCTCGATTAAATGCCCGCTCCCCCCTCACAACAAATGGCATTAAAAGGATGGTTTAGAGATGTCTATTTGCTGCCGGTCTTGTGCAAACATTTAGAATCCACATAAGCACCTCCTGTTTGTAATTAGAGTGGGAGAGAACTTATCCAAGTGGGACTCACATTTTTACAACTCCATCTCTGACTGGCCAGCTGGGGGCCCATGGGGCATCCCCACCACCCTCTGCCCTGCGGCTCACTCAGCTCTGTGGACCGTCTGATGCTTCTCTCTGCTCTTTTTTGCAGGATGATGATGGGGCGCTTTGGTAAGTAACTGGGTGGGGGAGCGGGTGGGGAGGGCATGGGGCATCTGAGGTCACTGGGCACTGTGGGGCTGCCCCAGGAAGCCCCCAGGGTTCACACGGTCACTCAGAGGCCGCAGGGCCCAGGGTGGGTTTTGGAGTGTGGTTTGCTTCTCACAGCTGTTGGGAGGCTGGGCGGGGGGATTAGAAAAGTGAGGTGGGCGGGAGTGAACCAGGAGAAGGGGGAGGGCGGATGTCCCTGTGAATACAGAGCGTCATTAGCTAGCCGGAGGTTCAGAGGTTCCTTATGGGATGTACTTTTTACCAAATGGATCATTTATTTAATTTATTGGGCTGTGCTGGGTCTCAGTTGCGGCCCGTGGAAACTTTAGTTGCGGCGTTCGAGCTCTTAGTTGCGTCATGCAGGAAGGACCTAGATCTCTGACCAGGGGTGGAATCGGAGCCCTCTGCATTGGGAGCGCGGAGTCTTAGCCACTGGACCACCAGGGAAGTCCTGGGATGTACTTTCGTAGATAGCTTTCCACCTTAAAATCTCCGGCTTAACAGACCTTAGAGTCAGGCAGCGTTGACTGTAGTCACGGCTGGGTGACCTTTGGCCTCCTCCTTCACCTCACTGTTCCCCATCTGTAAAATGGGTCCTCGGAGTTGTTGGTGGATTTTGTGAGATAACAGACGTTCAGTCTGCTTGGCCCAGGGCCCGACTCTTTCTCTATTGGTTTTCAGTGGCTGTTCCCATAGAGCTGTCCCCTGCCCCATGAAAGCCCCACCATCCCATCTTCATCTCAGGGAGGGGTGGCAGGTGCAAGGGCAGCTCGTGGCAGCGTTTCAGCCCTCCGGGAGGGGAAGCCCCCAGCTCTTAGTCACAGCCAGAGGCAGCTGGAGCCAGGCTCCCCGCTTTGGTGATATTTCAAATCTAGAAGCCCTCAGCACTCCCCAAATGCCGTGTTCTCCAGCGAGCAGAGAGGGGAGTACAGACGTTAGGAGGAAAATAGAGACCAAATAGAAGTTTTCTGCATGCCTTGTGAGCCGGCCACGGGAGCTTGTCCCTAGCTGTGGCTGGGGGCCTCGGGGTGAGGGGTGCGCCTCGGGGGCACCCCCGGGCTTGGCCTCTGCGGCCTCACGGTGATTATGGGGACCAGAGGTACCCCTGCCACTCGGGTGCAAAGAGGATGAGTGGCTCTTCAGTTCCCAGAGGTCTTGAACCAGAGAAAATGCAGCAATTATATGTCCTTAAGTGTCCTTAAGTAGTCCTTGAGCTGTGCTGGGGAAATTCAGTCTTCACTTTTTTTTTTTTTAAGTAGCAGTGGAGGTCTTTTTTATGTCTATATTATTAAAAAACGTTAAAAGAAAAAGGGAGTGAAAAGGAATCCTCCTGTGTTCAGTTGCTGAGGCTGCAGAATAGGGTGGGGAGTGCAGCTCCAGGTGTGGGGGCGCCTGGCCCTGCCCTGGGTGTGCAGGGGGTGGGCGCAGGGCACCCTGCTGTCCCCTCCCTGAGCCTTTGGGCTTGTCGAGGGCAGAGGGGACTCAAGTGGGGCCTCTGAGCATCTTCAAGGGTTGCCTTGCTTTCCTGTGTTTTCACTTCAGTGTGGGGGACAGGACCAGGGGGCCTGGACTAGTCGGGGGGCTTCAGCGGGGATCGTTTCCGCTGGGGTCTGTGTGCAGCCTCCCATGCTAGAAGGGGCTAGACGCTCAGTCAGGAAGGCCCTGGCAGCCCTGAGAAGGAGCGCTCGGGGGTCTGGTGGACTGGATGGTGGCTGAGAGTCCCCGGGGATGGCTGAGCGTGGTGGGGGGTGCGCCGTGGCACTCAAGAGGCCGAGGAGCCTGGAGTCGTCGCCCTCGTCACGTCCAGGGCTGCCTGTGCTCCTGAAATGCAAAACAGACCATTAGTGGGTGACAGGCAACTCGCCCGCCCCCAGCTCCAGCTCCTGCTGATGCAGGTCCCCGGGTCTCCTGGTTACCCCGACATGCAGCAGCTTCCGCCAGCCCGTGTCCCACGGGAGCCCTCGGGCCCTGCGGCCCCAAGACCCCATCACCTTCCCCCACTGGCCCCTCGAGCTGGCTCCTCTGCACTCCTTAACCCCTCCCTCCGCTCACCCCCAGCTTGCCGAAAGCTAAAGCCTTGCAGCCCTCGCAGGGGCTTCCAAGGCCCCCTTAGACCACCCTGTGGACACCCCTCTTCTCTGCTCTGGCCTCCTGGCCCCCCACTTTGCACCCTCAGCAGCCCCTCACCCCGGCACTCCCCTTCCGGCTCTTGTACACGCAGTACCCTGGCCTGAAATGCTCCCCCTCTAGATTCCCGCGTGGCTCACCTCCTCCAGGGAGGCCCTCCTTGATGCCGCTGCCCAAATCCCTGCCTGTCCTCTGACCCCCCTCCCCTCCATTATCTCTTTACTCACCTCTGCTCGCTGGGAACGCTTTTGCTCCGTGCCTGACAGGCATGGGGGCGCCTGGACGGTCAGGGACCCCTGCTTGGCCCTGCCCTCTTTCCCTTGGCACGTGGCTCCTTGAGTCATGGACTTCCTGGTTGGCCCAGTGGTAAAGGATCCACCTGCCGATATCAGAGACTCGGGTTCGATCCCTGGGTCGGGAGGCTCCCCTGGAAGAGAAAATGGCAACCCCCTCCAGGATTCTAGCCTGGAGAATCCCACGGACAGAGGAGCCTGGCGGGCTCCGGTCCATGGGGGTCAGAGTGGGATGCGACTGAGCACGCACACGTGCCTTGAGCTGTGAGCCTCCTGTGGGCTGGGGCATGTGTCCCCTGCGTGCATCGCCAGCCCTGACCACACATGTTCCAGGAACACCAGGCAGGCCCTCCTTGGCTCGTGTCTGCCTTGGGGCAGGGCGCTGGGTGGCGCAGGCTTCACAGGGAGCCCAGTTCTTGGCCTCAGTTTCTCACCTTAGCAAATCTGAGCGAGGTAGGGGGTGGGAGGGCGCGCTGCACCTCCCCTGGGACCCCCCCCCACCCGCCTTCTGCGGGCTCCGCTGTCCCGGCTGGGGTGGATAGGAGGCCCTTCTCTCCCCGGGGGAGCTGGGGAGCTGCAGCCCAGTCTCCATGGTAACGGGCTTGCTGGCTGCCTCTTCTCTGCAGGCGCCCCTCCCCATCCCGGGCTTCAGGAAGTTGGAGAGAAGGATGGAGAAGCTTTCTTCCTTTTCTTCCAGGACTCCTTGCAGCCCCTGGTCTCTCCCCTTCACATCTCCCCGTTGCTTCCGAGGCTGCAGCTGGATCACACCATTCCTGGTCTCCACCCTCCACCACTCCTTTTACCCTCAAGGGACCCAGCCCTCTTAGCCAACACCCTCCCCCGCCACCCCGCCGCCTGCCCAGGCCACACCATCAGGAACCCACTCTTGGCTCTCTGTTCCCTCTGCCCAGAACACCCTCCTCTTCTTGCCCTAGCAAGCCTGGACTCTAACATCAGGGCTCCTCTGACCCCGGGCCTGTGTCCACGTCCCCAAGCTCCGGGGCCCCAGGGACCAGACGGGTCTCACGAAAGAGGGAAGTGGTGAGAACACTGAATGATGAAGGGCTGCCCCCACCCCTGGCACCTCTGTGCTGTGTGTGGCGGGGAGTGCTGGTGCCTGGGGGCGAACAGGGGAGTCTGCGCCCCCACTTCCACGGGGGGCTCATCAATGCTGGGAGTAGGGGAGGGCGAATGGAAGTTCACTCTTGCCTCGGCTCCCATTTCTTCAAGAGAAGCCAGAAATTCAGGACTTTTGGACACCCTTCTGATTTCAGAAACGTAGACTCAGGGCCCACTTCTTCTGGAGTAAGCCGAGCATCTTTGGAAGTTGAACTTCGGTGGACACTGAGGCTCTGGCTGATGCAGCTGCTTCCTGCATCTTTCTGGCTTTATTGGTACCCATCTGTGGACTGCCTGTGCCCTTCCTGGGGGCAGGGCTGCCCCCTGTTCGTTCATCCCTGTGACTGTCCCCAGAGCCTACGGGGAGGTCCGGGTGGGGGCAGGACAAGAGCACATCAGTGACACGCTTGCTTCTCCCTTTATACCCTGTGCGTGAAAGTAAAAGTGAAGTTGCTCAGTCATGTCCGACTCTTTGCGACCCTAAGGACCGTTGCCTACCAGGCTCCTCCACCCATGGGATCTTCCAGCAAGAATCCTGGAGTGGGTTGCCATTTCCTTCTCCAGATCTTCCCGACCCAGGGATTGAACCCGGGTCTCCCTCATTGTAGGCAGATGCTTTACCGTCTGAGCCACCAGGGAAGTCCGTTTCTCTGTGCGTGCTGGGTGCTAAGTCGCTTCAGTCGTGTCCGTCTCTTTGCGATTCTATGGACTGTAGCCCCCCCGCCAGGGTCCTCTGTCCATGGGATTTTCCAAGCAAGAACACTGGAGTGGGTTGCCATGCCCTGCTCCAGGGGCTCTTCCCAACCCAGGGATCGAACCCACGTCTCTTATGTCTCCGGCTTCGGCATTCGGGTTCTTTACCACTAGCGCCACTTGGGAAGCCCTTGATTCATTACCTCGCTTAATCCTTAACACCGGTGGTGAGCTGGGGTCTGTTTTCACCCCCACCTCATGGAGGGAGACGCTTTGCCTAAGTCACGGGCCCCAGGCTCTCTGCCAGATTAGTTGTCATTCCCCAGGCCTCGGCCGTGACGCCATCCGCCCCCCAGGGGCAGGCGAGCGGGCGTGGGGGCCCCGGCCTCCAGGCCCCGCGATGGCCCCCCTGCCGCCCTGCCTCTGCTGGCCCAGCGGTGGCTCGGCTAAATATATCCGGCTGACGTCAAGGCTGTTCTGCTCCTGGGGGTTTTCTTAAGCTGCATTTAAAGTTTGTGTTTTGCTTTGTGAAGATTTAGCTTTTTTTTTTCTTTCTTTTCCCTCCCTCTTAGCAGACTGTCTTGTTGAGTATAATCGGACTTAGATGATTATAAAAATAATTTACAGCTGCCGCAGTAGAAAAGCTGGGGGGAGGAAAACCTGCAGGGTCAGGCCTTTGGGTCACTGTTGGCCTTTAGGTGAAAAAAGCGGGGTGCCCCTCCGCAGACACACTCCCCAGCCCTGTGCACACGTGTGTGTACACACCACACACACACACATACCATGCATACACACCTTCCTCTTTGCCTGTCACCTTCCTTCCTGCTGCCTGCCCCCAAGGCCAAGGGGGAGGCTACCTGGGCTGGGCCAGCTGCCTTCGGGGGCCCTGGCCTGTGGGTGCTGAGTGCCTGCCGTTGGGGTGGCCTCGGGGGAGTAGCTGGGATGCTTCCTCCAGGAGAGGCGCAGGCTCTGGCTCCCTCGGTCATGACCTGCCTTTTTCTCATTTCTCCCCTCTCTCAGTTGATGCGATCCTGAAGCAGGCCCTGGGTCATCTCTAGCTCCAGGTTCCAGCCCCCTCCAGACAGGTGCAGGGCTCTTCCTACCCCAGCCCTCCCCCAGACTCCATGCAGGGGGTTTGAGTCCCAGCCCCAGCTTGGATAGAGGGCCTCTCTGCTGGTTGAGGTTCTCTGAGCATTGACCACCCCCAGACACCTTGGGGGACCAGGTATCCTTGAGGACCGAAGGGGGGCCCCCGGGCCTCCAGATTCCCTCATCCCCACCCCTTCTGTCCTGGCAGCGACTCCCCTGCAGCCCTGGGTCCCACCCTGAGACCTCCGCCCCCCTGCCTGGGCTCCAGGCGGCAGTGGGCTCTGTCTGCCTCCATGTGACCCGCCATGGCAGTGTCAGGCTGGAAGCAGGCCCCTGGCCCAGACAGTCTGGTCCACTGACGGCCACGTCGCCCCAGCCTCTGGTGGCCTTGCAACTGAAAGAGAAGGGGTTGATTCTGTGTTAATTTGGAAGGCATGGCTGGGCCCATGAGTGGCAGGCAGGTAGAATGGGTCGGGGTCCCTGGGACGTGGCAGGATAGGTCCCTTCCGGCCCCGGGGGTCTTCCCATGGAGGCAGATACCCTGGGGAAGAGCAGCTGGCGAGGGGTTCTGAGCAGGATTTCCTGGCCCTTTTCCTTTGTTCTGAGCACTGGCTGCAGGCCCTTCACGGTTCTGGAGCCAGTGATGGTGCAGTGAAGAAGTGAGACAGTGGTCCTGGGCTGCAAGGAGCAGACAGTCCAGCAGAGAAGGAAAAACAGAACGTGCTCGCACAGAGTGATGGTGGAGGTTTAGTCGCTCAGTCGTGTCTGAGTCTTGTGACCCCATAGACCCCATAGCCCACCAGGCTCCTCTGTCCATGAGATTCTCCAGGCCAGAATACTGGAGTGGGTTGCCATCTCCTCCTTTGGGGGATCTTCCCAACCCAAGGATTAAACCTGGGTCTCTTGCCTTGCAGGCAGATTCTTTACTGACAGCCGTGAGTAATCGCTAGGAAAGTTGCACCAGGGTGAGAGGACAGAGAGTGGAAGTGGGGTGCTCTTTTAGAGACAGGTGGTTGTAGAAGGCCCCCCAGACGACCTCAGGGAGGTGAGGCTGGTGAGGAACAGGTGCAGAGGCCCGGTGGTGGGCATGTGACAGAGGGAGGTACCAGTGGGTGGAGTGAGGTTGGGGGGGTGGGTGTTGGGAGGTGATGCTGAACTTGTGGACCCTGTGGGCCCATGGGAGAGAGAGAGAATTTTATTATAAGAGTGATGAGAGAGTGATGGAGAGTTTTAGTCCCCACAGGGATGGGGTCCAGTTCAGTTCAGTCACTCAGTCATGTCCAACTCTTGGCGACCCCATGGACTGCAGCATGCCATCCATCCCTGTCCATCACTGACTCCCGGAGTTTACCCAAACTCATGTCCATTGAGTTGGTGATGCCATCCAACCATCTCATCCTCTATCATTCCCTTCTCCTTCTGCCTTTAATCTTTCCCAACATTAAGGTCTTTTCCAATGAGTCAACTCTTCGCATGAGGTAGCCAAAGTATTGGAGTTTCAGCTTCAGCATCTGTCCTTCCAATGAACACCCAGGACTGACCTCCTTTAGGATGGACTGGTTGGATCTCCTTGCAGTCCAAGGGACTCTCAAGAGTCTTCTCCAACACCACAGTTCAAAAGCATCAATTCTTCAGCACTCAGCTTTCTTCATAGAAAGAAAGCAGTGTGGGAGGGGGAAAGAAATGATCCAATTAACACTTTAAAGTGGGAAGCCTGGCATACTGCAGCCCACGGGGTCCCAAAGAATCGGACACAGCTTAGCGACTGAACAGCAAAACTTTAAAGGGCTTACTGGGCCTTCAGGGGAGAATGGATCAGAGGAGTTGGGAGTGCAGGAGTAGAACCCATTCAGCAGGAAGTTGTAGCCACCATCCCCAGGTGAGGGCTTGTTTGGGGGTGGCAGCCAAGATTACCTGGGGAGGTGGTCAGATTTATCCACGAGATGTATCAACAAGGTGTGTGGGGAAAATGGAGAGAGACTAGGATGTGATGTCTGAGTGCTTCCCCTGTATTCTGTGTTCAGAGGCAGAAACTGAGTTAAAGGGACCCTTCAAAGCGTCTTTCCCTTGATTTTGCTCCTTGTCAGCACCTGCCTCTTGGCTCTGGCAGGAGTGCAAAGGCTTCCAGGCAGGTGGAACATGCCGGGGGATTAGACACTGCTTGGTTC
Organism: Bos indicus x Bos taurus; assembly: GCF_003369695.1. NCBI lineage: Eukaryota > Metazoa > Chordata > Mammalia > Artiodactyla > Bovidae > Bos > Bos indicus x Bos taurus. The sequence continues at coordinate 5,218,729 of NC_040080.1, read as the reverse complement.
CGGGGATATGCAGAGATGATCAGAGCAGCGCCCGCGTCTCCTTAAACCCTTCTCCGTGTCTCTGCAGAGCGGGACGCCTTTGACACGCTCTTCGACCATGCCCCCGACAAGCTCAGTGTTGTGAAGAAGGTGAGTTCTCAGTCAGGGTGTTTCCCTCCATCTCTGGGTGCTTTTTTTTTTTTTTAACAGCATGAACTCCGTGCTGGGAAGGAGGTGGGAAAATGTTTGAAATCTCTGAAATGTTTGCCACATGGATTGAAGTGTAATTATAGTCAAAAGCGTAACTGCGGTGCATAAAATTAGCACCTTTTTAACTCAGCATCTCTGCTCCTGGGTATCTTCCTGGCCACCCTCCCCGCCACTGCTGTGGAGTGAATTACCCTGCCAGTGCTGGGGGGCAGTTCATTCCGAATCAAGGCTTTTTTTCAGTGTGTAAATGTTTTTCAGCATGTCAGCCTGCTGGCTTGTGCTGGCCTCGTTACCGCGAAGCTGCAGCCACCACGTGCCTGGTAAACAAGGAGGCGCTGTTGGCAGAGCTGTTCTGAGCTCCATTTGGCCTGTCTCCCCAGCTGGGAGCACAAAGGGGAGGCAGCCTGCTGGTCAGCCTCTGATGGAAGAAACCGCGTGAACAAGGCTTTGGAGTCAGGGGCTGGGGAATGGTGAGCTTCCAGGCAGATGGCTTTCTCTCCCCCCGGAGGAATCAAGACTCAGTACACATCAAGTTATTTGAGTGCCTACAGAATGCTCAGGAAGGCAGCGGTGGGACGGATCTCCGCTTGTAAAATCTAAGCCCTCGACTCTGCGCAGACGGCTCTCGATCTTGAACAGTTTTCCCACACAGGTTGCTTCATGCAGGACTTCTCAGTCTGTAATATGCTGACATGCTTTGCAATTCTCCAAGAGGGGGCTTGGGCTTCCCTGGTAGCTCAGCTGGCAACAAATCTGCCTGCAATGCAGGAGACCCCGTTTTGATTCCTGGGTGGGAAAGATCCCCTGGAGAAGAGATAGGCTACCCACTCCAGTATTCTTGGACTTCCCCTTGTGGCTCAGATGGTAAAGAATCCACCTGCAATGCAGGAGACCTGGGTTTGATCCCTGGGTTGGGAAGATCCCTTGGAGAAGGGAAAGGCTACCCACTCCAGTATTCTGGCCTGGAGAATTCCATGGACTGGATAGTCCATGGGGTCGCAAAGAGTCGGACACGACTGAGCGACTTTCACTTCACTAAGCGGGGGCTTGGTGGGGTGCATTTCCCCAGGCGTGTTTGTCTGCAGTGAGATCTGTTGACTTAAATGTATCGGGATAGACAGAACACATTACATTCCCACGGAACTCGCGTTTGGAACGTGTTAGTCCAGGCTGGGATGATGAGACTGTTAGTTCTTGAAGCACTTGGCGGAAGTGGGCCTTCGGGGCGAAGCCTACTGAACGTGCTTGGATAACAAGCAGCGTACTCTGGGCCCTCGGAGCAGTGCCCCCAGCCCAACCCCGGCCACACCCGGCCCCTGGACTCCGTCCAGTGCACGCACAACTTGTTGTTCCCTAGCTCAGTCATGTCCAACTCTGCGACCCCACGGCCTGCAGCATGCCAGACCTCCCTGTCCATGAGACTTTCCAGGCAAGAATACTGGACTGGGTTGCCACTTCCTTCTCCAGGGGATCTTCCCTACCCAGGGATCAAACCCACCCTCTCCTGCATTGGCGGGTGGATTATCGACCGCTGAGCCACCAGGGAAGCCCTGGCTTGCAGAAGATCTGATTCATTCTTTGAGAAGACGTATTGTGGGGATCCCAGCAATGACCAAGGAAGAATCCTTTTGTTTCCCTGACACCTTCCTGCTTCCAGCCTGGCCCTTCCCCACCCCCACACTGGGAGTCGTGTTAGTGTCTCCTGAATCCCAGAATAAAGGCAGGGGGACCCTGTCCAGCTCTCCAGGTCCCTCCGAGATCACGCCCGACTCCTCTCTCCCATCCCACCCACCTCCAGCCCCCGCTGGAAGGTGCTGGAGGGCTCCCACAGGTATACACGGCCTGGGTGGCTGCTCCGCCCACTCCACCCCCCAGCTAAGATGCTCCCCTGCGCCCTCATCTTCCAGGGATCCACGTGCTTCTCGTCGACACCCCACCACCACCCTGACATTTGAGTTTCATCTGCTTTGCTGCATCTCTGGATTCCCCATCACCTCCACTGGGTGTATGTATGGAGAATCATGCCCCAGACATCAGGGTGGGGCTCTGTCTTACTGTCTTGCATCCCCAGCACCAGTCAGAGTGCTGGGCACATAGTATATCTGGGTTAAATGAATAGGAAGTGACATCATGTCCAGGGTAGGGAGAGATGGGGTTGACACTGAGATTCCATGAAAGTTGGGTTTGATTACTGAGACAAGTTGCAGGCCACAAGTTTTAAACTTTCACCAAAGAGGAGAAGCCAGTGGCCCTGTGTAGGCACACACCAGGACTCAGCAAGTCTCTGAGGTCTCTTCGTTTACTGAAACTCTGACGGAGGGGGCCCCGGGCAGCCTTTCTGTCTCAGTCTTTTGTAGTTCAAGGCTACAGCTAGCCTACGTTGAAGCAGTTAAGTATCTCCCCCTGAGTGGGAGTCAGCACATCCATCCTGGGGGCGCAGATCACTCTTCTGCAGGGTTGTTAAGTATGGTACATGTGCACGTGGGCTGGTGGACAGAGTTGTGCGTTTCTTTACCAGCTGGGGTAGATTTAGGTTTTATCTCATTAAAACCAAGGGTGATTGTAAGAACATTTCATTTTCGACTCGAGCCTTTCATTCCAGCCAACAGGGGAGGTTACGGAAGCGTCTCACAGGGCCAGAGATGGCACCTGTCGCGACCTTCCCGTGATGTGGGAGCCGAATCTCGCGCTCACGTTTCCCACGTCTCTTTGCCTTGCAGTCTCTCATCACGTTTGTGAACAAGCACCTCAACAAGCTGAATCTGGAGGTGACGGAACTGGAGACCCAGGTGAGCCGCGTTCTGGGTTGAAGCATCCTTTGTCTGGTGTGGTTTCCAGCCAGCTCTCTGATCTTCGGTGGGCTGCGTGAACAAAATCAGACAGCGTTGTGTTCGTCATACAGAGAATGTCCATCACGCGGTTGAAATAGTCCCAGCCCCAGCCTCCTGGACCTTCTCCCACACCCTCTGTTTTAATTCCTGGGGCTCCTGGAACAAAGCCCATTAAACAACACATATAACCTCACAGTTCTGGAAGACAGAAATCCCAAATCAGGGTGTCTACAGGGCTGTTCCTTCCGAGGCTCTGGGAGGGGGTGGGGTGGGGGGCAGGGAGGTGGTCAGTGCCAGGCCCCTCCCCCAGCTTCTGGTGGCTTGCTGGCAACTTTGGGCCTTTCTTGAGTCATCAGATGTATTGTCTCCATCTTGGCTTTCACATGGATCTGTATTCAAATTTCCCCCCTTTTTTGGTAAAAACACAATCGTGTTGGATTAAAGCCCACCCTAACGCGCTTACTTCTGCCAAGACCCTATTTCCAAGTAAATTTACACTCACAGGTTCGAGAGGGGGGTCAGGATTCCAACACATCTTTTTTGGTGGTTGTTATTGTTCAGTCGCTCAGTCGTGTCCGACTCTTTATGACCCCATGGACTGCAGCACGCCAGGCCTCCCTGTCCATCACCGACTCCCGGAGGTTGGTCACACTCGTGTAATTGGGTCGGTGATGCCCTCCAACCTTCTGGTGCTCTGCTGCCCACTTCTCCTCCTGCCCTCAATCCTTCCCAGCATCGGTGTCTTTTTTGGTGCAGGGATGCAATTCAACCACAGCGCCCTCCAAGGTGCCGGCACCCCCACCAAGGAGCCTCTGCGTGTGCGTGTCCCTCAGACTAGAATATGTGGCTGCCTCGGCCTCTGCTTCTTTTTTTAAAAATTTTTCTAAAATTGTTTTGCCTGCACAGCATGTGGAATCTATTTCCCCGACCAGGGATCGAACCCCAGCCCCCTGCAGTGAGAGCGAGGAGTCTTAACCTCTGGGCCACCAGGGATATCCCTGGCCGCCTCTGCTTCTGCTGTCCGTGGCCGTCCTACCCTTAGTGCTTAGCCAGCAACTGCTGGCTGGCATCCCTCTAGTGAATACACACCACATATTTTTCCCGCCGCAAGTATAGAAAGTATACCTCCCCACCCCGACTCAGAGCGAAAGCTGCAGCGTGAAAATATGTTTTGAGCACTTGGCAAGCATTAAAGACAAAATATAATTTCCCCGGGATTAGCTGGGTGCTTGAGTTTGACGTCTTTCGCGTTCTCGGTGCCCGTTTCTCTAATGTGCAGCTGATCCTTCTTAAACCCCTGGGTGATTGCATTCATTCCTTTCTCTTTCTTTAACTTTTCTCATTTGCTTTTCTAATTAAAAAAGTAATTCAGGTTCATTGTAGAAACGTCTGAAAATGCAGATAAGCAAAACAAATAAAAATCCCCCGTAATCCCCTCACCCAGAGATAACGGCACTGGGGGTTTACTCCAGATCATTTCTCCACACGGATGGCTCCTCGTGGGCAGCTCGCTCTATGTTTGAATGGCCCATTTTCTAACGTATATATATTTATTTGTGTGTTATTTGCAAGAACACTTTTTTTTTTTTTAGCAGTTTACTAATATCACGCGTTTAGCCTGATTATTTGCGGCCTGATGTATTAACAGTCCAGAAGTGTACTCATTTGAAAAGGATCCATCCTTTTAGTCTGCCCCTGCCCCAGCTCCCTCACCGTTCTCTCCAGAGGTAACCAACTGCAGTTAACGGTTGGGTGTGCCTTTTGCTAGATGGTTTGTATGCATGAGTGTGTTTTTTGAAATGGCTGTGGGTCAGGTGTTTTTTTGTTTTTGTTTTTTTTTGCAAAACAGCTGTTTTGTAAAGTGTTACTTAATAGTGTGGGCCTCTTTTTGTGTGAGTGAGTGGGTTTCGTCGCATGCCTTTCGTGTTGTCTGGCCTGTGTGTGTTCATCGCTTTAGTACCTGCCTCCTGTTCTGCGTGTCATTAAATCCAATCCTTGTGACAGGACGTTTTCTGATCTGGTAGATACATACCGTGTCCAGTATCTTTGGACACAGCTGTTTATACCTTTATCTGCTTCCTCAGGATAAACTCCTACAAATGGGGCTGTTAGAGCAAAGGTGGGTAGTTACACAGAGGGCCCGGAAGCTTTGCCCGCCTGAAACTCTCATCGGCGGTGGTGAGAACCCACATCCTCGCCAGCTGTCCCTGATGGTCACTGCCCAGATGGCTCTGCCTGCTGGTATCAACAGCCACGCATCTTAGGCTGATTCTAAGCTTAAATTTGCATTGATCTCTGTCTGCTCTGTGTGTCCATTATTTTTTTCTGTCACTGCACAGTAGGAAGTAATGGGGCTTCCCAAATGGTGCTAGAGGTAAAGAACGCGCCCGCCAGTGCAGGAGACATGAGAGCCCTAGGCTCGATCCCTGGGCGGGGAAGATCCCCTGGAGGAGGGTATGGCAACCCACTCCAGTATTCTTGCCTGGAGAATCCCATGGACAGAGGAGCCTGCTGGGCTACAGTCCATAGGGTCGCAAAGAATTGGACACGACTGGAGTGACTTAGCAAACACACATGAGGTAATATCTTAAAAATACTTTGAGCCAGTGATCCACCAAAAGAGATACCCGGCCCCCAAAATACAGATTTTTCTTTTTGTTGTTGCAAAGGGCTCTGAGTATTTTCATAAATATGTTCGTTGTTAAACTTCTGATGTCCTGGAAGTCAAAGCAAACGGCTCCGGTTCTTGCTCTGGGTGTGTGTATGTGTGTTTTCCTTTCTTTTTAAAACCACTTTAGATTGTAGGGCAGCTTCCTAGCTCTGTGACACTGAGCCACTTCCTCAACCTCTCTGAGCTTCTCCCCACATGTTTAAACTTGAAATAAGTCAGTATCATTCAAAAGCCTGTGGAAATTTTCAGCGGGCACATGTGGCCAGTGGAAACTGAATTGGACCACACAGCTTTAGAATCTGGAGGCTGGGTTCGTCACGAGTCCTTGATCTGCAGCAGATGCCCTCTGGGAGGGTGGGCGGGCAGGTCCTGCCCGCTCCCCGCCCCACGTGCTGGTCCTTGTCCCAGAGATCAGGCCCCGCCTCCTGCACCTTGGTCCTCTCCTCCCCCTGGGCAAGTTGCTCTGCCTTCATTGGTCTCCACTGGTTTACCTGTAAAAGAAGCAGTTGCCCCCTGTCCTGGCTTATTGGGAACGGGGGAGCCCAGGCGAAGAACAAAGTCTTTGGATCTAGATTCCTGGCCGCTTCCTGTGCATGGGAGGTGCTGCTGGGCCATGTAGCAGGTCGAGAGGCTGGGATCTGGGGAGAGACTGTAGCCTACCAATTAGGACCCAGCTCGGATGGACCTGTGTGCTGGGTGCACACAAAAGCCCTCCATCACAGGGCATGGGAAAGTCTTGTCCCGCTGTGAATGCCTCTAGAAGAAGGCACCCAGGCAGCTTACCAAGTGAGCAAGCAGAACAGGGCAGCAAACCCCAAACCAAAGCCTAGGGCACCCTGCAGGCTGTGGATTAACTGTGCCCACTGCTGGCACAGGTGGAGCACTCCCTGCGTGTCCGGTGCTCCCTGCCCCCCTCCTCACAGGGTCCCCACGACAACCCAGAGAGGTGGGACCCAGCGTTATCCCCAAGGTCAGTGGTCTGGTCCTCCCCACTTGGCCACACTTCGTGTGATCACATACAGTCTCAAGGGCCCGCTTTGCACCCTGGACCTTCACCTGACTGCAGGCTCGAGTTCCTCAACAAGAGATGGATTTTTTTTTTAACTCTAAAGCACTTTTCCCCCGTTTGAGGGGCTGCAGAGCCTTTGCTGACTCCGTGCACGGCCCAGAACATGACGTGTGTTCCTCTGTAGTTTGCAGACGGCGTGTACCTGGTGCTGCTCATGGGGCTCCTGGAAGATTACTTCGTACCCCTGCACAACTTCTACCTGACCCCCGACAGCTTCGATCAGAAGGTACGTGTGTGCGCGGTCTCCATCCTGGGAGTGGCCCGGGACACGCGCATCCCAGTGAGCAGTGTAGAATCCCTGGGCCGCTCTTTGTGAAGTCCAGCCTGCCTAGAAAATGGTGTGGTGATGACATGTGACCCTCAGGAAAGGAAGGAGCCCTGTGGGCAGTGCCTAACGCATCCAGGGGATGTGTGCCACGTTCTCGTTGGACTCTCCCTGGGACGATGCTGGTCTTCATAATTGTGGCCGAATGTCAGTAGAGTTGCAAATCCTTCCCCTGTTTGTGCCGCGTGGTCTGCCTGCTGCTTCATGAGCTTCCTAGACGCCATCTTCAGTGGCTGCACAATGTCCATGGAGCGGCTCTGATGCCAGTCTCCCTGTTTTCCACTCTAGGGCAGTTCATTTGTTTCTTTTTGGCTATTAAAACAATAAGGTATCCTTGTGAATATATTATTGTCCGGTCGCTAAGTCATGTCCGAATGTTTGACCCCCATGGACTGCAACATGCCAGGCTTCCCTGTCCTTCACTAACTCCCAGAGCTTGCCCAAGCTCATATTCATTGAGTCGGTGATGCCATCCAACCATCTCATCCTCTGCTGCCCACTTCTCCTCCTGCCCTCAATCTTTCCCAGCATCAGGGTCTTTTCAAATGAGTCGGCTCTTCACATCAGGTGACCAAAGTATTGGAGCTTCAGCTTCAGCATAAGCATTAGTCCTTCCAATGAATATTCAGGATTGATTTCCTTTAGAATTGACTGGTTTGATCTCCTTGCAGTCCAAAGGACTCTGAAGAGTCTTCTCCAACACCTCAGTTGGAGAAAAAAACATCAATTCTTTGGCATTCAGCCTTCCTTGGAGAAGGAAATGACAACCCACTCCAGTGTTCTTGCCTGGAGAATCCCAGGGACGGAGGAGCCTGATGGGCTGCCGTCTATGGGGTTGCACTGGGTCAGACACAACTGAAGCGACTTAGCAGCAGCCTTCTTATGGTCCAACTCTCACATCCATACATGGAAAAACCATAGCTTTGACTATATGGACCTTTGTTGGCACAATGATGTCTCTGCTTTCTAATATGCTGTCTAGGTTGGTCATAGCTTTCTTTCCAAGGAGCAAGTGCCTTTTAATTTCATGGCTGTGCAGTCACCATCCACAGCGATTTTGGAACCCAAGAAAATAAAATCTCTTATTGTTTCTACTTTTTCCCCATCTATTTGCCATGAAGTGATGGGACTGGATGCCACGATCATGAATATGTAAATGTAAATATATGTTTCCATTCCTGTGGATTGTTTTCTAGGAAAATCCTCAAAGAGGATTGTTTGGGTCAAAGGGCATGGCCTTCACATTTGGGACACTCTTGTGACCGGGTGTTTGCCTCCTGCCAAGGGCTTCCACAGGCCCAGCCATCCCAGCAGTGTTTAGTCCTCACCTTTAGAAACCTGGCTTGTGGACTCACCGTATGGCTTGAGCTCGAGAGCATCTGTCATTTTATTTTCCCAAAGTGCTAGACCCGTGAGTCAGGGAGGCAGACGAGGCGAGCGGGCGCGGCAGCCAGAGATGCATCTGGAAGCCGGGCCAGTGTTTACCAATCAGCCTGCTTCTGGCATCGCGAGGGCGGCTTGCTCGCGGCCAAATGTCGCTGCCGTCTGGCCTGCTGAGATGGATCAGAGCAGATCAGCGAGGTTCTGGCACATTCCCCTCCTTGGTGCACAGAGTGGGTGAGGGGGTGCTCGGGGCTTCATGGGGCAGGTCAGGAGGCAGGAAGACAGACAGCTTGGTCATGGAGTTCATCTTGCATTTCCTGCCCATGTGGCCGGCTGCAGAAGGATTTCTGTTTGTTTTTTGACCTGAACCATTTCTAAAGTCCTTATGGAATGTGTTACAATATTGCTTCTGTTTGATGTGTTGATTTTTTTGGCTGCAAAGCATATGGGATCTTTTGAACCCATGTCCCCTGCGCTGGTAGGCAAAGTCTTAACCATTGAACCGCCAGGGAGGTTCCCAGAAGTCTTAGCTACTGAACCACCAGGGAAGTTTCCAGAAGCATTGTTCCGGAGAGATCTTTTCTTTGTTCATGAGGCTGAACAAAGAGCTGAACAAAAATGAGCACGAAGGCTGGTGAGAAGGGTGAAGTCAGCCAGGCCGACTGGAGCTGGGCTTCTTTCCGGGACAGGCTCTGCGCAGTAGCAGGGGTGGCGCCTCCCAGCCCCGGCCTCCTTCTCTCTGAGATGAGACGAGTCTCTGTCCATCACCCTCTGGCCTGGGAGGCTCAAGGCCTATTCGGTCCACCTTCACCTCTGAGCGGGAGGCGGGTAGCTGCTGTCGGGGACAACATCCCGCATGGTGTGAGACCATCAATGCTTGTAGAGTCCAGTGGTGGCCTGGTGGCCTCCAGAGCTCTCCTGGCTGGAAGCCGTTGTTCTGGAGGGTCTTTCTCCAGCCGTGTTAGCCCCCAGCCCCACCCCTGGATTCTCTGCCTTCCTCCCCACGAGTGATGGCCTCATGGTACCACTGGGAGGTTCCTCGTTAGCCATGGGGCTTCCTAACCTCCAGGTCCTCCAACCACCTCGCAGATGATGGCCTTTCCCTGCTACACCGACCTGAACCCGCTTCTGGCTGGGGCCGGGCACCTCGTCCCCAGTGTGGCTGGGCAGTGGTGACACACGCTGAGAGACCCTCTCGAAGCATCCTCGGGACCCCAGACTCTGCCAGGCACTGAGAGTCCTTGTAGCAGTGATGGGAGACAGATCAGTGAGCAAAATCCGAGATGCATCGTGGGCGCGTGCTTTTAAACAATCACACTGGAGTTTAGAAAGATGAGATGGGACGTCTCCGACCCTGAGGTTCCTGCAAACAACTGAGCAGCCCCATCAAGCCATCTCAGAGGTGTGGGTGCCACCCACGCTTCTTGTTTGAGCCCCACCATTGAGCCTTGCTCTGTGCTGGTCACTTTGCTGGGTACCTTGGGCCTGTAGTCATCTTCTGGAAGATTCCACAGTGTCCCTCTCTCTCTGGGGGGGTGGCCTGTGTTCTGGAGACTTGAAGGTTATTCCTGGAAACAAATCCCAGAAAGGGCTTTGCAGTTTCAGGGTGCTTTCCCATTTGCTTCCTCATCGGAGTCCCTGTCCCCAGGGAGGAAAGGGGTCCTCGGGGTGCAGATGGATCATCAGCAGGGGTGGAACCAAGAGACCCTATTCCTTTCTGGGACCCTCTGCCCTTCTCTCTCCCCACCTGGTTTTTTGAAACTCCTTTGCAGCACAGAGAGAAAGCACTTTGGGGGTCCGGGCGTGGACTGCCTCCTGGGAGCAGTGGGGGGCTTTGGGGTTCAGAGTGTGGCCTGGGGTGGGGTCTCACTCTCGGGGATCACGGTCAAGGTACTGGCCCCACGTCCTGTCGGGAGGTGTCTGCTGTTCTCTGTGCCAGATCCGTGGAGCCGGGCTCCGGGGGTGCTTCTCTGCAGGGGCAGCGAGGTTGTGGGGTTGAGGCTTGGGTCTGCGAGAGAACGGAAGGGGAAGGGGCAGCTTCCTGTCTGCTGGTTTCCTCGGACGGAGAAGAAAGCAGAGGAAAGTCTTGCTCAAAACCTATCACTGGTCAGGCCGAGCAGCTGCAGAGAGGTGGGCCTTGAAAGGATGCTCGCCCGACCCCTGCCCCTCCCCGCCTCCCACACCCCCATCCCCCTGCCAGCCAGTCTTTCCCTGGGGCAGGGAGGGGCCTCGTGGACTTGACCATGCTCCACACCCGTGATGGGGGCGCATCCTGCCAGCCTGGGGGCCACGGAAGACGTCTGTTCCCACGTTGGGCTGATGGTCTAACCCGACCGTTACCCTGTTTCTCCCTCTTGGCCGTCCTGGCTCTGTCTCGCCTCCAAACCTGTTGTGTGTATGACTCAGGGATCCGGATCTCAGAGGATGGTGGAAGAGGCAGGATGCTCCCAGAGGCAGGGCACAGGTTCCGATCCAGACTTGTGTGGGCTGAAGCCCGGCCCCGCCTCTCGGAGCTTAGGGACTTTCTCAGCACAGATGATAGATGGTCTCACCCATCTCACCCAGGACCTCCTTTGGGAAGTGGGAGATTAAGACCCTCTGGTCATCTCCCTTGCGTGTCCCTGCTCCAAGGCCCAGCTGGGTTCAGCCCTCTCTCCGGGCTGGCTCCGGGCCCTGCAGGTGGGACTCTGACAGCCTGCGTCCTGTCTCCCCTCGGCGTGGCCCGCGAGCCTCAGGTCATTTGCAGCTCACCCAGGTCTGGGTGTGTGTCCTGCACCCACTCTGGGGCGTGTCCCCCATGCCAGGGCTGGGCTCCTGTTTGATACTCAGCGGACGGTGGCCTTCTCTACATCTCTGAGTGCTGCCCACCCAGTGCCTCCGTGGCCTGGAAGCTTCTCTGCTGTGCCCCGAGCTCTCGTGGTCTTGACTAACAGAGGAGTATTTTGCCAAGTGTCTTTTTCCTGGTTAATCATTAAACCACTTTGCAGGCAAACTTGTGGTGTTTCTGATTCATTGGCAGGGAAATCATGAAACTGTTGCTGTTTAAAGGGTGTTTGATGACAGGAGAGCCCTAAAGTCCTTTCCAGCTCTGACATCTGTGATTTATTTTACTTTTTGGTTTCCCTGCCCTCCTCCTTCCCCCAGCCCCCACCAGCCTTCACTCGATGCAGACATCTGGCTGGCTGTGATTTGGTTGCTCACCAGTATCTCCGTGGTTCAGGTGGACTTGAAACTCAGCAGAGATGGCTCTGTGTCTAACCTCTGCAGCAGCCATTAACAGAAGTGAGCAAACTGCGAGCATCCTTGGGGGCTGAATGCAGATGTGCCTACGTTTCCAGGGCATCGAGCAGGTCGAGGGTCAGGACCAGGCTGTGCAGCATCCACCAGGGGCCTGACTTCAGGTCCAGCAGGGTCCACGGCACCTGCTCTGGGTCAGGGCTACCGATATACCCCTGCCGAGGGCACGCCATCATGCTCAGCTGGCTTGAGGCCCTTCTGACAGACAGCAGGTGACTGCTGTGTGCTGGGGACAGGGCCCAGGGCCGGGCGCCTTCGGGAGGTGACTCGCCCTTTCTGAGCCTCAGTTCCTCAGTTGTGAAAAGAAGCTGCCGTCACTTGTCTTCATGAGGGCGTGTCGGAGCCTGGGGACCCCCACTCCTTCCTGCGTCTCCCAACCCCCTGGGAAGGGGAGTGAGGCCCACCTGGCGGGTGTGTGTTGTGCTCCGCAGACTCCCTCCTCCTCCCTCTCCCCACCCTCTGTCCTGCCCTGGGCACCCCTGGTCCTTGTGGGCCGAGTTATTCCAAAGGTTCCCCTGTCCATGCTTGCTTCCATCCCCTTAGAAGAAAATTGGTGGAGATGGGGGGCAGTGGGCAGGCTTGGGACCAGTTGCAGCCCCGACGCTAACTCTGGCTTCCTTGGCAGGTCCACAACGTGTCGTTTGCCTTTGAGCTGATGCTGGACGGAGGCCTTAAGAAGCCCAAGGCTCGCCCCGAAGGTAACCCAGGTCTTTGAGGGGCTGGGTGACCGGCCGTGTCTCTCCCATCAGGCCCCGAGTGTGTGGCTCAAAGGCCAGGCTCTGCCGACCCCAGCTCCCTGTTGCCCTCGGGGCTTCGGGGACCTAGAGTCCTGTGCTGGTGAAGCCACCAAGGCCAGTTCTTCAGCAACCACTTGACTTGGAGGACGCGGCCTCTGCCCCACAGGCTCAGGGTTCGATTGCCCACCAGGTGCCCTTGCTCAGACTGAGACGCTGCTTCATGTCTTGAGACGATATTTAAGGTTGGCTGCAGTTTGATGCCTGTCAGGTCACTGTCCTGATGGCCCAGTGGTGCCTGTGAGCAGGGCCGTGGCTCGATCTTGGCCTGTGAGGTCTGAGTGGCAGTGGAGGCCAGCAGATCCCCAGCTAGAGGCCTCCTCGCTGCCGCACCCGCCTCCTGTGTTAAATGACCTCTACCAGGAGTCTCTTAACTTGAGCGGACAACTGAAGCCCTGGGGTGGGTGAGTGGGGTGGAGGGGGTGCTTCTCAAAGCATCTTCCAACTCAGGGGCTGTGGAACGGGCCCTCCAGGTCCCGATTATAACAGGTTTGCAGGTGACGCCAGTGCTCCTGGATCCCCGCCCGACAGTAACAGCGTGAATCCTGGGTGGGGTGTTCTCATTACCCGCCACCCACGCCCCCTGGGAGGCTCAGCGGTCACTGCCGAACACCCATCCGAGGACAGGAACTCTGTCCCGTGACCCATGACCGCAGCCCTCCCCAAGCCCTTGTCGGAGCTCAGAGAGCAAGGGAGGAGCAGAACCAGGCGCCTCAACCCCCAGGGGGACAGGGCCCCTTCCCACCAAACTAGGTGCTTGGACTTCCTGGGCCACCCCTTGGTCCTGACCTCGAGGGGGTAGGACCATGGCTCCTGCCTGCCCTGCCCCAGGAGGCCCGCAGGATGGCCCGCCATCCCCAGTACGTGTCCTTGGCTGTCCTAGACCCCGTACCACGCAGACTTGTCTGGGCCCGTCCTGGAAGGGATGAAGGAGAATCCTCGCCATTCCAGTGCTCATCCCACGGGGTGGTGGCCTGGGGGCTCGGGAAGTGGCCTGCGAGTGGCGGGGACAGCAAGAGTGCTCTGCGGGGGACGTAGAGGGTGTCCCCACGTCTCCCAGGTGCTGGCACCAGGACTTGGGGCAGCTTCTCTCACCCACAGTGGTTTCTCTGTTTTCCTTCTGCAGATGTGGTAAACCTGGATCTCAAATCCACCCTGCGGGTTCTTTACAACCTGTTCACCAAGTACAAGCACCTGGAGTGACAGCGTGGAGCCAGTGACCTCAGCGGAGACCGTGCTTCGGGAGGTGCCCTGGCCTCCCCTCCCAGCCCGTGGTTGCTCCCCACCCCACCCCACTTTTTTTTTTCTGGTAGATTCTCTTCACCTCCTTTCCTTGTAATTCCACAGTGGGCGGCATCCTTAGAAATGCAGGTTCCCAGCACCAGTGCTTTGCGAGTTTGCAGCCTCGCCTCACCTGGGGTGCCACAGGGGCCAAGTCAATTGTTGATCAAAAGATGGAAAAGAAAAAAAAAAACCGGAACCCCGACCCTCAGCCCCTGGGAGGCGGGGGCGGGGTGCCTGGCCTTCCAGCTGACAGTCGTCAGTGATCACAAGTCATCAGAAACACGCTGCAGCCTTGCAGCAGGGCGATGGCTCGGCTCCCCTGGTGGCATCTCCTGGGCAGGACTCTCCTGGGCAGCCAGGCCTTTTTACAAAAAAAAAAAGCATTTTTCAGTTTGAAAAAAAAATTCCCTCCGACCTCTTGGAAGCCTCAGCTGTGACCGGAGTGTCCACTTGCATCCTCACTCCTTGTCTGCTCCGTGTGGCTTGCATTTCGCTTTTGCGCAGACATCTGGGACCCAGTGGACCCAGCGGCCACGGTCCGTGGGAGGAAGGGTTTCTGAGGCGTTTCTTCATCTCTTGCTGCGGCTGAGTGGGCTGTGTTGGAGCTGGCTCTAAAAGGCAGCTGGAGACAGCTCTGCTGGGAAGTCTCCAATCCCAGAGGCCCTCTTTGAGGATGGATGCCTTTCCAAAAACCTTTGGAAAGCAGGGTGTTTCAGTTTGCAGGGGCTGCCGTAACAGAGTGCCACGGGTTGGGGGGTGAGTTAGAGCACGGACGTTTATTGTCTCAGTTCCAGAGGCTGGAAGTTGAGATGGTGGTATCAGCGGAGCTGGTGCCTTCAGAGCCTCCTGGGCTTGTAGACGGGCACTGTCTTCCCTCGCTTCCTACGCTTCTCCCCCGTCTGTGAGTCTGTGTCTCATCTCTTATAAGGACACCAGGCAGAACGGATTGGGGTGGACCCTAATGACCTCACAGTACCTTAATTACCTCTGTGAAGACCCCTGTCCCTAAATACCGTCACCTGCTGAGGTCCTGGGGGTTAGGACTTCAATATGTGGGGTCGGGGGTGGGGCACAGCTCAGCCGTAAGAGGGAAGGCGAAGTGTTCACCTCTGTCCTCCACGAGTCCCAGCTTTCTGCAGCCTGTGGCATCCTTGGGGCGCCCTGTCGAAGGAAATGTGATCCCTCATTTGTGTGCCCTTCACCCCTCGCCCGACTCATCTCGGGAGAGAAAGGGGCACCCCTAGGCTGGGTCTCAGGTGGGTCTTCCGCTAGGTCACCCCCACCCCCACCTCCCTGCGGAGTCGGGGTTTTCATGACACCTGGACCCCCGAGTTTGCTCAGCACCCCAGCAACATGGGCCTTTGTCTTCTGTGATATTCGCCTTCCCGCTGTAGGTCAGAGCTGTTGAGCACGTCATTAATATTACATCGCGTACCAGTGCTCAGGACTTAAAGAACAGCTGCCTGTTCTGCCTGGGCTCGGGCGGCTGCCAGCCTGGGGCTGGGTTCAGAATAGCCAATTTGATGGAGGAGGTTACCCAGCAGGGGAAAGAAATAATTAAAACGGCATTACAGCGTCTCTTGCGGGAGGCGGTGACATTAAAGATCCACGTTGACAAAATTGCCGAGGCTGGAACATTCTGTGCTGCCTTCATTACACGCGTGGAACCACGGTGCCAGGGAGGCGAGGCCCCTCCACCTGCTGTGGGCACTCGTGGGCCTGGTGGGGCGCTGCCAGTTCCTGGGGACCTGCGGGGGTAGGGGTGGGAGTGGGGGTGAAGGAGGGGAGGCCTGGGTTTGGAAAGCAGCCTGGGGTCTTCAGCCCAGGTGGGCAGCTCCCCCGGCCTGTTCCACGTCCTGAAGGTTGGGGTGAGGGGCGTTGATTCTTCTAGGGAGGGAGGTGGTGGTGGGGTTCAGCTCCCAGGGCAGTGAGCCCACTTCAAGCCCACTTGTGTTTCAAGCAGGAGAGTAACAGGAATGATAAATATATGGGAAAACTATAGACAGGCACTTTTATCTCATAATGCTGACTCTTTAAAGCCCTGGTCTCCAAATTACTTTTTCTCAAACTGGCGCGAAGGCGTGGGTGTGCCTTCTGCCCACCTGTGCAGGACCCCTCGGGCCGTCCGCGTCACTTTCCTCCCTTTGCTGTCTGGACGGAACCAGAATTGAAAGCGCATGTGGGGTGAGGGCTGGGAAGCAGTTTTGAGGCCGAAGCCAGGGTGACCTCTGCAGTGGCTAGATTCCTCCTCTTGGGATCCGCCCATCGTTCCTGGTGGCTTGGGGACAACAGCTGTCAGGACACGAGTGTCAGGGCCCGGGACCTCCCCGCTGCGGAGGCCCACACGCTGCAGCATCTTCTGGGGTAACTGGGGCAACAGAAGCAACTTTGTTCTGACACTTGCTGGGAGTTCCTTGGAATGCAAAGCTTCCCTCTTAGTCCTTAACTCGGGAAAGTTCTAGAACCCGTCCTGCTCCACTGATTCCCATTTGTAGTGAATGACCTCCCCACCTTTGCCCCGAAGAGGGACCTTCATCCATAGGAACTAAGTGAAACAAGGTCATCGGTAGCCATGCAGTGATGGGTAAAGGTCATGACATGCCTCCTCTTACTGTTCAGGTGGCCTGTCTTTTGAACGCCCTCCCCTCCCCTGGTTTTGGGGCGCCTGCTTGCAGCTCTGGTTCCCCCTCGAACACGGCATCACGAAGTGCTGAGCCCAGAGCCCCAGGTGCCCTGAGGTCCTAACTGGACGTGACACAAGAGCTGTGTTGTTTTAAAGCAGCCAAATTCTCTTGTCCAATTTGTGTGCCGGTATCTTCGTGTCCTTGATTTGTTTTAAGCGGTGTTTACTTTGGATTTCTGGGTATTAAATAAAAGCCACTGAAACCCTGGCTGTGTTGTTACCTGCCCCGCGGGCGGGCGGCGGGAGCCGGCTTTCCGGACGGTGTGCGGTGGTTTATCCCAATAAAGGCCGTTGTCGCTGTCTGCATGCCGGGCTTTCTTTCGTGCCTTTAGCCGTCATACCTTGGCCACCCCGTGCTCGGCGCTGGCCCCGTGACGCCAGTGCAGCCCTGCTTCCCGCGGGGCAGCTGATGGACGAGGGAGGAGACAGCTTGCATCCTGGGGGGAAGGGTCCCCGGGGAGGGGGCGCTGCACCGAGGGTTTCCTGGACGGGAGCAGAGGCTGGCGGCTCACAGCGGCTGAGTCACACTACTGAACGGAGCGGGCGAGTCTGCCCAGGCGCCTGGTTCCAAACTCGAGCGAGAGATGCCAGTGGCCAGTGGCACGAGCTGCTACAGGCCCTAGTCCCCTCCCTACCCTTTGGGGCCAGGGACCCTGAGGTGACCCCTGACGGGGCCAGATCTTTGGGGTTCCACGCTGGCCTTGCTATCAACCCTCCCCACAGAAGTCGCGGGACACTTCAGGTATATCAAACTTTTCTCCATGTAGAATTAAAACGGGGACTGTGAACGTGCGGCTAGCCTGGGGGGTGAGGCAACAGCACTATTTAAACATGCTGAAAAGGATAAACTTGCCGGAAAGACCCGGGGCTTTGCAGAAAGCCCTGAGCTCACGCTTGGCTTTGTTCCCATGCGACTGCTGGCGAGGTCACGGACCCACAGTCTTCCAGAGGGCACGTGTGCTCAGTCGCTCAGACATGTCCAACTCTTTGTGACCGCGTGGACTAGCACCCCACCAGGCTCCTCTGACCACGGGATTTTCCCAGAAAGAATCCTGGAGTGGGCTGCCATTTCCTTCTCCAGGGCAACCTTCCCAACCCAGGGATCGAACCCACGTCTTCTGCGTTGGCAGGCGGATTCTCTGCCACGGAAGCAAGCCCCCGACTGTCGCCATATTTACTGCTCTGTTCCTTAAAATACTGATGAGGGTGGCTCTCCGCCACCCCAGCCCTCACACTTGGCAACAAGAGCGCCCAGTTTGGGTTGTGGAACGGGAGGAGGTGGGGAGGTGCAGGTGGTGGCTGTGGTCCCAGGGGGCTGGTCAGCAAGCCAGGACACACAGGAAGGCTCCCCCAGCTCAAAAGGTCCACCGGTGCTGAGCGTGAGAAACCTGCTGTGACTCGCCAGCTCCTGTCTTTCTGGTGGTTTTCTTGGATGGGATTATCTATTAATACTTATGAGGCTAAAGCTTCGTCCTGCAACAGTTCTTCAGGCCAGCAACGGTGCCCTATCTCCCAGGAGGGGTCTTCTGGTTGGTCTTATTCCGGGGACGTTCCTCAAAGGCTTGTCCAAGTGGCCAGGGACAACAGCCATGGAGAGAGAGAGACAAGTGAGTGGATCATTCCCAGGGAGAAGCAAGCACAATGACGGAGGGGCCTAGGGTGTGGCTGGGCGAGGTGAAACACTGTCTGGGGAGAGGCAGTGAGCACTCCTGGAAAAGGATGGAGTTCCTCGCGTCCGCCTGGAGTAGGGGTGGACTCGCTCTGGTTGGCGTCTTTTCTGAGTTCTCTCCCTCTTCTTTCCGGCTGGCCCCATGGCATCAGTGGAAAGCCTCCACATCCAGCCATCCTTCCCCACGGGGCTGTTGCTGGGTGTTGGGGGCAGGACCTCTGTTCCCATCAGGGTCTCTGCCTTGTGGTCAGTCTTTGGGGAACCATGACATTGCGTGGCCACCTGACCTCAGCAGAATGTGTAGTACCCTGAGAACTCAGAGCAGGAAGGGACCTCCTGAGGTCATCTGGTTTAAGCCTTTCCCAGGCTGACAAGCTCGGGTCATGCACACTGCAGGGGCGGGGATGGTTCCTTCTGCAAGGACAGCATCTTATGCTTGGGAAGCTCAGATTCTGTGTGGTTTCGTTTCAAGTGGAAATCTGCTCCTGTGGGCATAATTTGATTCAGTGAATCCTTGTTTCCCTCACTAGCGGCCAGGGTTAGCCCTTGCCCTGGGGTGGGATGTGGGGCCCTCCACAGGCTCAGCACAATAGGGATTTCAACTGTGTTCACGTGAGTGTGAGTGCATGCTGTTGATCCTGTCATGTCCAACTCTATGACCCTCTAGACTGTAGCCCTCTAGGCACCTCTGTCCACGTGATTCTCCAGGCAAGAATACTGGAGTGGGTTGCCACACCCCTCCAGGGGATCTCTCAACCCAGGGATCAAGCCCATGTCTCCTGCCCTGGCAGGTGGGTTCTTTACCACTGGCCCCACCTGGGAAGCCTGAACCATATTTAGTAGCAGCAGCGTTAGTTGCTCAGTCGTGTCTGACTCTCCGCAACCCCACAGACTGTGGCCCGCCAGGCTCCTCTGTCCATGGGATTCTCCAGGCAAGAATACTGGAGTGAGTTGCCATGCCCTTCTCCAGAGGATCTTTCCGACCCAGGGATCGAACCTGGGTCTTCTTCATTGCAGGCAGATTCTTTACCGTCTGAGCTACAGGGAAGAGCCGATAAAGAACCTTATTTACTCAGTACTTATTGAAGGCCTACTGTGTGCCAAGCTCAGTCCTGAGGATGCAGCAGGGAGCAGGGTAGACACCAGCCCTGCCTCGGGAGCTGAAGTGTGGAAAGGTGTGCAGCTAGGGTGGAGTGGGCAAAGTCAGTGCAGACAGGGCAAGTTCTGGGCGGAAAATAAGGCCGTGATGTACTAGAAAGATGCAGGAGGGGTGGGAGACTTTGGAGGCAGAGGGATTTGGCCCATGTCCCCCATCTCTGTGGACCTGGGAGGGCCCCGTGGCTCGGCCCAGCAATGGGCTGAGGACAACCAGATAGGGTCTCGTAAAGTGAAACTTTGAAGTCACATTGTACGTTTAAGCCCACAGCTCCCTTGCTGACATAGGCGTGCCTTCCCTAACACGTGTGCAGGATGCTGATTTTCTGCATATGTAGAATACAGTTCAGGATCTCCTCCCACATCACGTTTCCTCCCACAGCTGCACACCCGTCCACACTTCAGCTCCCGAGGCAGGGCTGGTGTCTACCCTGCTCCCTGCTGCATCCTCAGGACTCAGCTTGGCACACAGTGGGCTCTCAATCAATACTAACTTCAAGGTTGTTTAAATGCACTGGCATCGCACCAGACGGCCAGAAGGAGCACGCAAAGAATGATGGGACGCTTCACGGGGCCCAGGAGCTGCCTGATAGCCTGTCCACACTGTGGACAGGTGAGCATCAGAACGTATCAGTTCAGTTCAGTCGCTCAGTCGTGTCCAGCTCTTTGGAACCCTATGAACCACAGCACGCCAGGCCTCCTGTCCATCACTGACTCCTGGAGTTCACTCAAACTGATGTCCATTGAGTCGGTGATGCCATCCAACCATCTCATCCTCTGTTGTCCCCTTCTCCTCCCATCTCCAATCTTTCCCAGCATCAGGGTCTTTTCAGATGAATCAGTTCTTCGCATCAGGTGGTCAAAGGATTGAAGTTTCAGCTTCAGCATCAGTCCTTCCAATGAATATTCAGGACTGATCTCCTTTAGAATGGACTGGTTGGATCTCCTTGTAGTCCAAGGGACTCTCAAGAGTCCTCTCCAACACCACAGTTCAAAAGCATCAATTCTTTGGCGCTCAGCTTTCTTTATAGTCCAACTCTCACATCCATACATGACCACTGGAAAAACCATAGCATTGACTAGACGGCCCTTTGTTGGCAAAGTCATGTCTCTGCTTTTTAATATACTGTCTAGGTTGGTCATAGCTTTTCTTCCAAGGAGTAAGCGTCTTTTAATTTTATGGCTGCAGTCACCATCTGCAGTGATTTTGGAGCCCAAAAATATAAAGTCTGACACTGTTTCCATTGTTTCCCCATCTTGCCATGTGGCCTTGCCGTGTGCATGTGGGATCTTAAGTTCTCTGACCAGGGATGCAACCTGTGCTATCTGCAAAGGGAGAGCAGAGTCAACCACTGGGCCACCAGGGAAGTCCCTCATTTAACATTTTGTGCTTACATAATTTCAGAGAGTCCCTTGGACTTCAAGGAGATCCGACCAGTCCATCCTAAAGGAAATCAGTCCTGAATATTCATTGGAAGGACTTATGCTGAAGCTGAAACTTCAATCCTTTGACCACCTGATGCGAAGAACTGATTCATTTGGAAAGACCCTGATGCTGGGAAAGATTGAAGGTGGGAGGAGAAGGGGACGACAGAGGATGAGATGGTTGCATGGCATCACTGACTCAATGGACATGAGTTTGAGTAAACTCCAGGAGTTGGTGACGGACAGGGAGGGAGGCCTGGCGTGCTGCAGTCCATGGGGTCGCAAAGGGTCGGACACAACTGAGTGACTGAACTGAACTGAACTGAATTTCAGACCTATAATAAATTGTTGCAATGGTATAAGGAATTCCTATATTTATCCTGATCCCCATAAACATGAACGTTTTACCATATTTGCTTTATCCTTTCTACCTTCTCAATATAGATATAAATGCAGATATTTAGATGTTGGTCGGTCATGTGGATATCAAGCATCTGTCTATCTATCTAGATAATTATCTCTTTCCTGAATCCTTGAGAATAAGTCCCATATATTATGCCCTTCTATTTCTAAGTATGTTGAGGTATGTTTTCTAAAAACCAAAACATTCTCTTCCGTAATTTCAGTACAAGTGTCATTACCGGAAACGACATTGATACAATAGCATTATCTAACCCACCGGCCTAAATTCTATTTCTCCAGCTGTCCCAGTAATGTCCTTTTACCCAAAGAAATGCACTGACATCTTGTCACATCTCTGCAGCCTCCTTTAATCTGGAGCAATTCTTCAATCTTTCTTTACCCTTCGTGACGTTGATGGAGAAGAATGCAGGTCAGTTACCGCCTGGAATGTCTCTCAACGTGCCTTTGTCTGATGTTTCCCTCATGACATGTATACCTGTGGCGGATTCATTTTGATATTTGGCAAAACTAATACAATTGTATAAAGTTTAAAAAAATAAAAATAAAAAAAAAGAGATTCGGGTTCTGCATTTTTGGCAGAAGCCAGGTGTTCTTCTCAGTGCATCTTCTCAGGAGACATAATGCATGGATCCCTCCCATTTCTCAGTATATTAATTTATTTTAATTAGTTAAACTGATGTTGATCATGTTTGTCCACTGAAAATGTACCTCTTCTTTCTAATTAAGTATCTCATGGGAGAAGGATTTCTATGTTTAGAGTTACCTTTCCAGCAAAAATAACTGGAAAACTGGGGAAAATGTAGGAAACCACTATTTTCGACATTAGAATAGAGGCAAGGCAGGTCTGTGAACCTTAATAAAAGGGACACAAATGAGGTAAACCCTACCATCACCTATGCTCCCTGCCTGGACGTGAGTCCTGGACTGGGGTGCAACTTAAAGCGAGCTCAGTGGTCTCACTGAGTTGAGGAGACAGAGCTCAGAGTTTAAGGAGGTCAAGGTTAAAAGCAATTTAAAAGTATCAGAGTAATTCACAATTAACTGCCTGCCAGAAAACTTCTTTCAAACCACGGTGCCAGGGAAGACTCTTGAGAGTCCCTTGGACAGCAAGATCAAACCAGTCCATCCTAAAGGAAATCAACACTGAATATTCGTTGGAAGGACTGATGCTGAAGCTGAAGCTTCAATACTTTGGCCACCTGATGCGAAGAACTGACTCATTGAAAAAGACCCTGATGCTGGGAAAGAAGAGGGCAGGAGGAGAAGGGGGTGACAGAGGATGAGATGGTTGGATGGCCTTACCGACTCAACGGGCATGAGTTTGAGCAAGCTCTGGGAGATAGTGAAGGACAGGAAAGTCTGGCGTGCTGCAGTCCACGGGGTCACAAAGAGTCGGACACGACTGAGCGACTCTTCAAAGGAACGCAACAAAACTTGCCCAATAACGTAAAATCCTTGATATCTAGCATTCAGTTTAAAAAATGACTAGAAATACAGGGCAGAAAAATGTGAACCCTAACCAGAAGAAGAATCAGTCAGTAGAAGCAGACCAGGAAATGACAGAGATGGTGAAATTAGCATTCTACAAGACAACCAACCTGGGTGCTTTAAAAATATTCATGTTATAGAAGACTGTTCCAGATTAAAAGCCTGACAAGACATGATGGCCGAGTGCAACCAAGAGAAACCTATGATTCCGAGTGGATCTTGGAGTAAAAATCATACAAACAAAACCCCTGTAAACAGCATAATAACATTTGGGGAAATTTGAGTGTGAATGAAAATATTACTATTTCAGTGTTAATTCTCTAGAGTGTCCTATGGAAGAATATGTTTGTTTCTAGGAGATAAATTCTGAAATATTTGGAGATGACATGTCACAATCCCTCCTTGGAATTTATTTTTAAATGGTTCAGAAAAAAAGTGAAAGAAAAAGCAAATGTAGTAAGATGTCAAAAAAAAAAAATAACAAGCAAACCTTCTTGAGATTCAGCAATGTAATTTACATCCTTTATATAGTTCATGGTCATCGTTTAGTGCTAAGTCATGTCCGACTCTCAGGACACCGTGGACTGTGGCCTGCCAGGCTCCTCTGTCCATGGGATTATTTAAGGAAAATTAAGCTATGATGTGTATGTATACTGAGTTGCTCAGTTGTATCCAACTCTTTGCAACCCCGTGAACTGTAGCCCCCCAGGCTCCTCTGTCCATGGGGTTTTCCAGGCAAGAATACTGGAGTGGGTTGCCATGCTCTCTTCCAGGGGATCTTCCCCACCCAGGAATCGAACCTGTATCTTTTGCACTGCAGTGAATTCTTTACCTGCTGAGACACCGGGGATGTCCAAGCTATGACAGATAACTCTAATATAGTTATATAAAATAATTATATAGTTTTCTATATGAAATTCAAATTTTAAAAATCGTATTGAGTGACAGCCTCTTTCTCACTGCATTTTGTGACAAACCCCAGTCTCATACAGGTGGGACAGAGCGGCAGACTAGACCATGCATCTCTGTGTCTTCTTCTGTAATGTACGGATGTAAGAGCATCTGCCTGCAAAGCTGGGTCCTAGTGAAATTAAAGCCCTGACCATTATCCTTGCTTCATCATCAGTCACTCAGCAAATACTAGCATCAGTGATACCTTTTGCCATTTTCATGACCTTTCATGAGCAGCCCCACTTACCTGCTCGCCTGCTTCCCACGTGCTCTGCCCCCTTTTCTGCAGCATCTGTCAGCAGAGAAAGGCTGGTCAGTCTCTGGTCATCCAGCGCTGTCACCTGTTGCTATGGAAACTCTCAATTTCAGCCTGGCTCGTAAAGATTCAAGCTCAAGAGACCAGCTTGAGTCCGCCCCGCTGTCCTGGGACCTCGCCTTCTTGTGTTCCTCTAGTCCTTTGCACAGGCTGTTCCCTCCACCTGGAACATTCTTACCCATCTTTTTCAACTGGCAAACTCTTATTCATCTATCAAAGCCCACATCTCCTCGAAAAAACTTCCTGATCCCCTTAGGCAACGACAGCCATCAATGTTTATCCAATGAGCCCACTTCGTGCCAGGCATTGCTCTAGGCACTAGGACTCAGGAGCCTTAAGGGGCTGTGGTATGGGATCATGAGAGGATCTGCTTCTTAGATAAGGCAGTTATGGAAGGCTTCCTGAAGGAGGAGGCACTTAAGCTGATGAAAACGATGCAGACTCAGCCATTTTAAAAGCTAGGTAGAGGGCACAGTAAGTGTGACCACCCCAATGCAGGAAGGTAGGTGGCTCTTTCAGGCAACAGAAGGGTTGTCGAGGCTGGGAGGGCGTGAGGATGGGAGAGGTCAGGAGATGAGAATGGAGAGGAAGCCGGCAGGTCCCATGAGGACCTTGGGCTGGGCTGGGAAGACTGGATTTCATTTTAAGGGTTACTGGATCTGCTGGCGGGTTTTAAGTGAGTTGAGATGTGAAGGGGATCCTCTGGTTGCTTGTGGAGAACAACTCAGGGGTAGGAGGTGGGGTTTGAGCGAGCAGTATGTTCCCAGCTAGGAGGCTCCTGTGTGGTCCAGGCGAGAGGACAAGGTGGGCCCTGGCCAGGCGGGGACAAGAAGCTGGAGGGACAGCCTGGAGGCAGCTCTGACAGCTTGCTGATGGAGGGGCTGGGGCCTCGTGGGACCTCAGAAACTGGCTTGGTTTGCATATCCGGGAGGGGAGAGGGACAGAAAGAAGAAATGGAAGCTCTGAGCTGCCGGCGAGGCGTCTGGGGAGCGTGGAGGTGTGAGTGGGCCCATACGCCCAGGGGCAGAGCCTTCCGGAGGAGCTTGCGGTGGCTTTCAGAGCACCAGGTTCTACAGCCCCGCCAGGAGGAAGCGCCCTGCAGACGCAGCCTGGATGGCTTTGCAGAAGCCACAGGCCCCGGAGGAAGTGAGCCGCTTGCCCCTGCCTCCCGGGCGGCCCCTGCCGACCTAGGGCACCGGAACTGGCTTTGCTTTGGAACCCAGGGACCACCAGCGCTTGAGCTCCGTGGCCTGCATTTCCCTGCATGGAGGAAGCAGCCAGGTGAGTCCTCGGTTCTGAGCCTGAGCTCAAGCACACAGAGAGGGAGGCTCTGGGAGGCCTCGTGGATAGCCGAGGTCCCACAGGGACGATGCGGGGCGGAGCACTCCCTGCGCCCAGCTGGTCCCCCTGCCTCTTAGGCTTGGAGGCGGCCACTCCCCCAGCCCAGAGTCCCGGGCAGACAGAAGGGCACCCTCCCAGCTCTCGTGTAGCCAGGGAAAGTTTCCCTTTCCAGCCTGTCATCTCCCCTAACCTTCAGCCAAGGAGACCAGCCACCCCAAGTCTTCCAATGAAGAAAGGGAGGCCCAGGTCTGACAAGGGACAGCCCCTAGGGCTGCTGAGGGCTGGAGGGAGCTCCCAGCTCTGTGGACACTTGCTGCCTTTGGCGCCCATCAGGTTCAGCCCCTCCTGGTAAAGGAGCATCAGGAACAGAGAGCTTGTTTGCCCTCTGTTTGGGTTGTTTGCCCTCTTGTTTGGGTTGTTTGCCCAAAGTCACACAGGAGGAGGAGCCCACCTGGAACCCAATCTCCTGACCTCTCCCCCTCCCCCAGGCCTAGTTCCCGCCTCTCCTCTGGCCCCGTCCTTTGAACAGAACCCCGTCCAAAAGGAGGCTTGGGAATTTGGGGGGATGGAGTCGGCCCAGTGGCTGTGCTCTCCACACCCCCACGATTTAGGGCAGGACGGAGCCGCAGACAGTGCCCTGGAGTCCCCAGGCTGGCTGCCCGTGTCACAGCATCTTGTGAGTGCCTCCATCTTACGGCAGCTCTGGGCCCTGCTACTCCAGCCAGGCCTCCCCGGGGGCTGGAGCTGACCACCAGCTTCTGTTGCAGGAGGCCCCCGGCCCCAAATGTCTTGTTTGGGGCTGAAAGCGCTATGGGAGGCCCAGGGGCCAGAGCGGAAGTGGTGGGCGGGGCCGCACCCGGCAGGAGAGGAAGTGAGTCCAGGGGAGCAGGAAGGAGGCTCTGACTCTGCCGGGCACCCTCCCCGCAGCGAGGATGAGGAGGGCCGGCTCTGAAAACTCTGGCCCTTCCCGGTGAGCGGAGAGACCCCTGAGCTCCCTTGACAGGCCAGGATGATAAGCCCCACTGTGGAGACGCTCGCTCAGAACTTGAGCCAGGCAGGACCAGCCCACACCCCCGAGAGCCCATCCTGCACCCCAGTCCCATGTCCACTCACCCAGAGGCTGGGGGGCTGCTCTGTGCTCCCTGACTCAGGCTCAGGGCCCAGAGAGGACAGGCCTGTCCCCCACCGCGGCCCCGGTAGGAACTCCTGGTCTGCAGACATCACCTGTCACATGATCACCGCCACACTGCTGCCCCTGCCCCTCCAGGAGATTTGCCCCCTGAGGTCAGCCAGAGGGTTTTCTGGATCCAAGAAGCTCTGAGCAGGGGGTTGCCCCCTTGGTCCTACTGCCTGGGTAA
The DNA here is from genome assembly GCF_003369695.1 of Bos indicus x Bos taurus. Taxonomy (NCBI): domain Eukaryota; kingdom Metazoa; phylum Chordata; class Mammalia; order Artiodactyla; family Bovidae; genus Bos; species Bos indicus x Bos taurus. The sequence continues at coordinate 5,192,077 of NC_040080.1, read as the reverse complement.
GGGTGGGTGGGTGGAGGTTCCTGTGTGCTGCAGGAGGGGCTGTGGGCTGGCGGCTCCGCACCCGACCGAGGAGGACCCCTTCTCCCCGCCAAGCCTCTACACAGGCTCTGACCTCGGCCGCCGCCTGTTTCTGTGGGCCGTCCCGCAAGCACTGGCTCCCAGCGACCCTCTCAGCAGGCACCCTGGCCCCTTGCCCGGGAAGTGCGGTGACTTGTCCACCCACATCCAGCTCCCGGCCTCTCCCCGCACCTCCTGGTGTCTAGAGGAAACAGCAGACCTCGAGTTTAGGGTGACTCGGGGGTGACGTCCTTGGTTCCCTGCCTCCCCAGGGCCGGCAAGGCAGCGATGGAGCCAGAGTCCCTCTACAACCTGCTGCATCTCCCTGGGAAGGAGGACCCACCGGCCGAGGAAGAGCTCTCACAAGGTGCGGGCCAGGTGGGGCAGAGCGGCAGGGCCGGCATCCTGAGACGCCCCCCGGGCCGTATCAGGCCCTGCCTTGGCTGCCAGGTGGTCCGCTGAACACCCAGTTCTGTCCAGCCCCTGCTTCTACCTTCTGCTTTATACTTGACTCCCCTGCTTCTGGAACCTTCCACTGAGTTATCCCCAGATCCCGCATAACCCCGCTTCTCCAGGTTAACAGGGACAGTGTTGAGGATGCTGACTGCTATGTGGTCCCCTCTGTGCGGGGGCTGAGCTGAGCTCGTCTTAAACGCAGCATCTCACCTGTTACTCTGAAGAGTGGTAATCGTGGGCGCGCTCACCTCCTTTTTACAGACGAGGAAGCAGGCACAGAGGGTGACATTGCAGAGCCGCAAGCCCGGCGCCGCAGGGCTGACTTCATTAACTGTCTGGCATTCTCGGTTTATAAGTGGTTTCAGGTTGGAAAGCATCAGGAGGAAAATTGCTGTTAGGGTGGCAGGGCTTCGTGATTTGGAAAAGTGTTTATTTTTGGTTTTATAGTCGGTCTGGAAATACAATTCTGGCAGGCAGAGCTGGAACATGGCGGGATTCAGAGTGGCAGGAAGGATGCTCCAGGAAGGGGCCGCGGCCATTCAGGCACCGCCACCCCCGCCCCACCCCTGCCACCAGGCCTTTGCCGGAGCCTGTCCTCCTGTGAGGAATACACGGGCCGGGTGGGACTCAGAGGTCTTCAGCATGTCTGCAAGACTCCAGCTGGGCGACACAGCTGGGTGAACACAGAGGCGATGCGTCCTGTCCTGTGGATGCTCGCAAAGCCAGCCCCGGGGTGACTCAGTGTCTCCCACATCCACTGAGACTGGATGACCTCAGTGGTCCGCCTGGGCCCTGCCATTTGTGGGTTCCATGGTTCTTCAACGTAGAGGAGATGCTGACCCAGGTCTTGGGGCTCAGTGGAGAAGCAGGTGCCCTCAATGCCCTGCCCACACCGGGGAGCCTGGCAGTCGTGGTTGAACGCTGCCTCGGCCCCTTGGAGCCCAGGGATCTGGGCTTAACTGGTCTGTGACCCCTTCTTATGTATGTGGAAAGAGGGTCAGATAAAATGCAGGATATCCAGTTAAATGTGAATTTCAGATAGACAAGAAATAGTTTTCGAGTTTACGTATGTTCCCCAAATTTGAATATTGTGGTGTCTGAAGATGGGCTGGTGTTCATGAGAGAAGTGAGGGGGAAGAGTGTCCTGGGGGAGGCAGGAACCGCTTGGATTAAGGAAGTGGGTGCAGAGGACGAGGCGTGTCTGGGAAGCCCAGGTCTCTGGGGATGTTTGGTGGTCAGGGCGTGTGTGTGTGTGATGGCATGTGTACATATGTGTGACTGTGTATCTACGTGTGTGTGTGAATGCACTTGTGTGCCTGTGTGTCTGAGTGCCCTTCTGCACATGTGTGTGCCTTTGTGTGTGTGTGTGTGTGTGCGTGTGAAGTTGTAGGACCAGTCTCCCCTCTTGGTCGAGACGCTGGCTCCAGGGCTGACCTTCAGGCCCGCATCCATGTGTCATGCCCCACTCTGTTTCCAGGAGAGAAGAGGAAGTTCCTTCCCCCCACTTCCCGGAATAACCCCAAATTTGAAGAATTGCAAAAGGTGCGGCAACCTTCTCTGACCATCTTTCTCTGGAGGAGTCTTCCTACCTTCTTGGGGTGGGGACCGTGGGCCACCCCCTCCCCAACCTCAAGCTGGTGGGTGGCAACCCCACAGGCTCCCGGGAGGCCTGTTGAGTGGCTGCAGAAGGGATCTTGCTTGAGCACCAACGGTGTGCCTTTCTGTGCGTGATCCCAGCAAGGCTCCTGGTGGTTGAGAGAGGTGAGCTGTCACCTGCGTCCCAGGGAGCAGAGCCTCAGGAGTGGCCTGACCCATGGGGGACACACGGTGGCCAGCGACGGAGCCGGGCTTGGACCCAGGTCATAGACCCCAGCTCTCGCGCTCCGTCTCTGGCTCAGCTGCCGGGGCGGGAACACACAGCCACCGCCCAGTTCTCAGCTGTGAGCTGCGCACAGGCTGGGGGCTTCCAGTTTCCTTGCAGTATTTCTCTAGTCTCCACGGGGTGTTTCTGTTACCTCCTCCAGGGAGACCTCCTGACCTGCACCACCTCTGACCGCCCCTCAGAGGATTTTAAAACCCCTGTATTATCAAAACCTTACGCAGGACAAAAAAAAAACCCGAAGTGCTCAGGTCTGCTGGAGCCCAGAGCAGACCCCTAACAGCCTGGGAGGTGAGAGCAGGCTTCCCAGAGGAGGCGATGTTTGACCTGGCCTTGAAGGACGAGGAGGAGTTGACTGGCGGGAGGAGGGCAGAGCTGAGCCCGGCGAGAGGCCGGGTGGGGAGTGGCCCCCCGTCAGCTGTCCCTCGGGGCCGCAGGTGCTGATGGACTGGATCAACGCCGAGCTCCTCCCAGAGCACATTGTGGTCCGCAGCCTGGAGGAGGACATTTTCGACGGGCTCATCCTGCACCACCTTTTCCGTAAGTTTCTGCTTTCAACCCCGGAAAGTCCTGGGGGGCAGAGTGGGCCAGCCTGGGGCTCACTTGTCGCCCTCTGCAGAGCCCTTGGCAGACGGCTGCAGGACAGGCCTGCTGGCCACGGCTTCCTGAGCTCTCTCCAGGGAGCAGGTGCTGTTAACCCTCAGCACAGCTGTTCTGTGATCATCCCCACTTTACAGATGAGGAAACTGAGCTCCGAAAGGCCTGGTAGCTTGTCCAAGGTCTCACCATGAAGAGAGCGGTGTGGGGGGTGGGAAGGAGCCAGGGGTCTTGGCTTTAACCACTAGACCACACTGCCCCGCAGGGATGAGGACCGGGGGTCACTGTGTGGGAGGCTAAGGGGGTGGGGCACAGGGTCTTGGACAAGGTGGAGTGGGCCGGTGGTGTCTCCAGAGAGCAGGGCTTGCCTAGCCCCGCAACCAGCATGTGCCGTGACTGCCTAGAGGAAGCGGACTGGCTGTGGATCCCCTGGCAGGAGCCCCATCTGCCTGCCCTCCCCCAGCCTTTCCCACCTTTTCCCTCCGTCCCACCCCTCTTTCTCTGGTCCTCAGAGAAGCTGAGCGGACTCAAGCTGGACGTGGAGGAGATTGCCTTAACCGCGGCCAGCCAGAGGCGCAAGCTCGCAGCGGTCCTGGAGTCTGTGGACCAGAGCCTGCAGCTGGAGGAGCCACAGGCCAAGTGGAGCATGGAGAGTGCGTGGGGCTGGTGTGGAAAGGGCTGGGAGCGGGCAGGCAAGGAGGCAGAATTACAGCGCCCTTCCCCGGGGGGTGGGGTTGCCTCGAAGTCCCACACGAGGATGATAGAGGCAGCCTTCTCCATAAGGCTGCCGTGGCTCCCTGACTCCCAAGCACTGCACATGAGCTGAGCTGCCTTGTTGGATGGGTGCTGCCCACCTGCTTCATTAACTTATCTAAGTTGCATCTGCAGTGCCTGCTTGTAAGAAACGACTGTGCAAGGTCCCACCCAGTTAGCCACTTGGTAGGATTTCCTGCCATTCCAACCTCTGCATCCTGCCCATTTTCCAGATGAGAAAACTGAGACTGGAAGGAGTTGAAATAGCCTGACCAAGGTTGGGTGGTGAGGTGGTCAGTTCAGTTCAGTCACTCAGTTGTGTCCGACTCTTTGTGACCCCATGGACTGCAGCACGCCAGGCCTCCCTGTCCATCACCAACTCCCAGAGTTTATTCAAACTCATGTCCATTAAGTTGGTGATGCCATCCAACCTTCTCATCCTCTGTCATCCCCTTGTCCTCCTGCCTTCAATCTTTCCCAGCATCAGGGTCTTTTCCAATGAGTCAGTTCTTTGCATTAGGTGGTCAAAGTATTGAAGTTCAGCTTCAGCATCAGTCCTTCCAATGAATCTTCAGGACTGATTTCCTTTATGATGGACTGGTTGGATCTCCTTGCTGTCCAAGGGACTCTCAAGAGTCTTCTCCGACACCACAGTTCAAAAGCATCAATTCCTCGGTGCTCAGCTTTCCTTATGGTCCAACTCTCACATCCGTACATGACCACTGGAAAAACCATAGCCTTGACTAGACGGCCCTTTGTTGGCAAAGTAATGTCTCTGCTTTTTAATATGCTGTCTAGGTTGGTCATAACTTTTCTTCCAAGGAGCAAGCATCTTTTAATTTCATGACTTAAGTCACCATCTGCAGTGATTTTGGAGCCCCCAGAAATAAAGTCTGACACTGTTTCCACTGTTTCCCCATCTATTTCCCATGAAGTGATGGGACCAGATGCCATGATCTTCATTTTCTGAATGTTGAGTTTTAAGCCAACTTTTTCACTCTCCTCTTTCACTTTCATCAAGAGGCTTTTTAGTTCCTCTTCACTTTCTGCCATAAGGGTGGTGTCGTCTGCATATCTGAGGTTATTGATATTTCTCCCGGCAATCTTGATTCCAGCTTGTGCTTCTTCCAGCCCAGCATTTTGCATGATATACTCTGCATGGAAGTTAAATAAGCAGGGTGACAATATATGGCCTTGACGTACTCCTTTTCCTATTTGGAACCAGTCTGTTGTTCCATGTCCAGTTCTAACTGCTGCTTCCTGACCTGCATACAGGTTTCTCAGGAGGCAGGTCAGGTGGTCTGGTATTCCCATCTCTTTCAGAATTTCCCACAGTTGGTTGTGATCCACGCAGTCAGAGGCTGTGGCGTGGTCAGTAAAGCAGAAGTAGGTGTAGGAAACAGTATGAAAGGTGAGGTGGTAACAGTTTTCAACCCCCTTTTTTTCCTTTTTTAAAGTATGGTTGGTTATGACACTGTTAATCTCTGCTGTACCGGAAAGTGACTCAGTTACACGTGTGTGCATCCTCTTTAAGTGTTCTTTCCCATCATGCTTTATCGCAGGACGTTCAGTATAGTCCATGTCAGTTTGTGTTAGGCCCCCGTCGGTATTCTCGCCACTGCGTTTCAAGTCTCACATTCAATAACTGATGCTTGTAATGTTGGCCCCAAGTCAGGTTGTCAGGCCCACCAGGCCCCTCTGTTCATGGACTTCTCCAGCAAGAATACTGAACTGAGTTGTTCTTCCCTTCTCCAGGGGATCTTCCTGACTCAGGGATCGAAGCCAGGTCTCCTGCATGGCAGGTGGATTCTTTACTGTCTGAGTCACCAGGAAAGCCCCTAAATCAGGTCACGTTCAGCTCAGATCTAACAATTTGTTCAGCCAGGGCCTTGCCGTAGGACATTCAGTTGTTTAAACAGCGCTGCCGTGAACATCTGTGTGTGAAAGTTCCCTCCACACGTGGCTCGTGCCCTTAGGCTGTATTTGCAGAAAGGATGACTGGAGCAAAGTGAGATTATTTTTAGGTTCTGAATGTAGATTTCCAGACCTCTGCTCCCCTGATGACTGGACACCGAGCTCCTCGGGCTGCAGAGGGTGGTTGTGACAATAAGGAGCCTACCGCGTGGCCCCAGGTTTGGGTATCCCGGGAGCTCTGACTTCATGCCCCCGTCTCCTCCCAGGTATCTTCAACAAGGACCTGCTGGCCACCCTGCATCTCCTCGTGGCCCTGGCCAAGCGCTTCCAGCCCGACCTGTCCCTCCCGACCAACGTGCAGGTGGAGGTGATCACCATGGAGGTAAGGGCAGGCCCCGGAGGATGCCTGCCTGCAGGTCGGGCATCTCGGGGCTGCGTCACCACACTCTGGACCAGGGGGTGGGTACCGCACAGGGCAGGGGCTGAACCAGGGTGAGTTCCAGGGAGCCGGGAGAAACACCAGGTCCCACCAGGATGGTGGGGGGAGCTGGGCCGAAGCTGTGGGCAGGAGATGCAGAGTCCAAGCCGGGCCACAACGAGGTCTGTGGACTGGTCAGCCCCACTTACTCAGCAGATGACACCTGCCTGGGGTGTCCTGAAGGTCCTGACTGATGGCTACCACGTGGGCCGTAAGTGACCATCTGTTCACGGCCCTCTGGAGCCTTCACACCCTGGGCCACCGCCGCTGCCCTCCCGCTGTGATGGCCTCATCTCCCAATGCATGGTTGTGAGAGGGGCCCCAGGGACCTTTTTGGTTCCAGCATCTACCGAGCACTCCCTCTCCAGCACATGGACTTGTGCTGTAGCTGACGGCCCAGGAGTCTGTGCCTTCTCTCTCAGACAGACCCTGAGTACCACCAACAGGGCCCCCCATGCCTGCTCCCCGCTCTCCCCACCCCCACCTCCTGGGCGCCTGGGGAGCAGCCAGCTTCCCTCATCCCAGAAGGCAGAATATGCCAAGTCCAGCCAAACTCATGAGAATGCATCCTGACTTTTTCAAAACCACTAATGAATTCTATGGCTATATGTAAATCAGAGGTGACTTCATTCCTTCATGCATTCACCTATTCATTCATTCACCCACCCATTCACCCACCCACTCATTCATCCATTCATTCACCCACCCACTCATCCATTCATTTATCCACTCACCCACCCACTGATCCACCCACCCACTCATCCGTTCATTTATCTACCCACTCAACCATTCATTCACCCAGCCACTCATCCATTCATTTATCCACTCACCCACCCATTCATTGAACCACCCACTCATCCATTCATTCACCCACCTACTCATCCATTCAGTCATCCACTCACCCACCCACTCATTCATTAACCTTCCCATTCACCCATTCATTCATCCACCCACTCATTTTTTCACCCAGCCAGTCACTTATATGTTATCAGGTAAACACATGTCCATTGACGCCCTGTGAGCCAGACACTGAGTGGACTTTGGGGATACCTGGGCACCGAGGCAGACACAGTCCCCCCTCTTTGTGGGGCTCAGGGCCCATGGGAAGAAAGACAGTTAAGCTGGTCCCACAAGGGCTGCCCAGGAGGGAGGCCGCCTTGAGGAGCAGATGCGGCAGGGTGAACTAAGTCCCTCTGGGCAGCTTTGGGCCCTCCAGTCTCCTCTGGCGGCAGTCATGGGCCCTAGAATTTTCTGTGGCTATTCCATTCTGTCCCCCGTTCTCTCTCCCAGCGCACCAAGAGTGGCCTAAAGTCGGAGAAATCGGTGGAGCAGCTCACTGAGTGCGGGTGAGGCAGGGCGGGGGCGCTGGGCTTTCTCTGGAGTGGGCAGTGGGCCCCAGGGCAGGGGCAGACCTGCCTGACCTTCTTGGGCAGGGCCCTCACTCTGCCGGCCCGCGGAGTCCTGGCCGGCAGAGCCGCCTATACCCACCTTCACTGCACGCGCTTCATGGCAGGGTTGGAAACACATCAGGGTCAGGGCTGTGCATGTGGGCTCTGCAACAAGGCAACCACAGGGTCCTGGGGTCCAGGGAGAAGGGGGGCTGCTGTTAGGCGCCTCTGAACTGCAGGCTGGGTGAGCCTTTAGAAGGGTCTCAGTGGCGTGGGGCCAGCTGGCCTGTGGCCAAAACTCCCAACAGCCTGGGTGGTAAAGGAAGCCGTGCGTGTGCCCTGTGTCTCTCCCCTCGAGCCTTCCAACACCCCCCAGCTGCATCTCTCTCCAGGGAGACCTGGCCATTTTGCATTCCTGGACTCCCCTGTGGTGGAGATTGTAACTGACCTCAGCCAAGGGTCCCCCTGCCACCCGTGGGCTCACACTTTGGGACACCTGTCCAGGTTCCAGGGGTGGGAAGGGTGGGGGGCTGGCCCTGCAGCAGGCCCCTGGGTTTGGGCCGCAGGTTCCGCTCTGTGAATTGTAGAATCTCCGCCTGGTCCGGGTAGAATGTCTCTCATCCTTGCAAAGCCGCCAGAGCTGCAGAGGGGCCCCGCTCTGCCCGCAGGCCCACATTTCCCCAGACCCTGCCACAGGCCGCTGCCTGGCTTCCCCTTTTCACCGCCCACCCCATCTGGTCCAAAGGTCTTTCTGGGTTGGCCTGAGAGTGGGTTTCTTCCAGGAAAGCTGTGGGTTCTCCTTTCTTGTCTAACTCTTCCCGAAGGCCTGCTGTGTGCAGGGCACTGGGCTGTTTCAGCTCCCTTCGCCCATTTGACTCTCAGAGGCCCAGCTGCGCGAGTTCAGTTCTCTCCTGCTCGCAGACTGGGCAGCCAGCCCTGCCTGGGCTGAGGTCGCAGCTCAGCCTGGTGTGAGCTCTGCATCCTTGTGCAAGTCACTCCCCTTCTCCGAGCTTCTTCATGCCTTTGATAAAGCAGGACCCCCCTTTCCTACTTGTTGGGGCTGTCGTGAGGGTTATAGATGATGCACGTAAAGGGACCTTCCCCTCTTTTGTGCCCCCAGCCCTGAGGTCCTTCCGGGTCTACAGCTCCTGGGTGTCCACGGGGGCCAGGCTAGGGGGACGGGCTTGAACCCCTGCAAGCTAATGGCAGGTAATGTCTGTGGCGGAGGTGTGTGGGCCGGGCATGGCCAGGGTGGAGGGAGCAGACGTCTGTTGGCCCGTCCTGCCAGTGAGGCCTGGCGCATCTGCCTTCCCAGTGACACCCCAGGAAGAAGGCCTGTTCCCCTCCCACTCGATGAGGCTAGATGCCTTCCACATCATCCGTCTTGACCCGTCTATGCCAAAGCTTTAGGCTCTGAGAACGAGTTTGGGGAACTTAAGAGAGGGTGCAGTTAGCAGTGGTCATGGTGGCCACACCCCTCCTCCCTTTGCAGCCCTAAAGCCACGCTTCTCAGCCTCTGCTGAGCTCGGACGCTTCCGTGAGGGCCCACCCCTGGCCCTGGGCTTGTGTCCCAGGCGGCACAGGGCCGTGTGCCCCACCTGGCAGCAGCCTCCGTGCAGAGCCCTGGGCCTTCGTCTCAGGCTGCTTCCCCCAACCCTCTCGGCCCAGCTTCCTGCCAGGGTCACGGGCAGTCGGAGGGACCACCTGGCTCTCCTGGGAGAGCCCAACCTTCCCCGGGCATAGGGGGTGGTGGTGGGGGGGCGAGACAGGCAGAACTGAGCTTTCAGGGTGTGTGTGGGGGGGGACGGCGCGGAACATTTAACAGCAAAGTCCAGGCAAAACCACCACTTAGTGACAATAAAAAGGCGGTGAAAGAAACCAGACACGAGGGTGTGCACACGGTTTCATTGCAAACACAACAGACCAGATGAAAACACAGCCAGGCACCTCTGAGCGGCAGTGACCTATGTGGGGTGGGAGGGGGTGGGGACCAGCTGGGGGTGCTAGAAGGTTCTGCGCCGTGTTGGGGGTGGTGACACCCAAGGGTGTTCATTGGTAAACACGCGCTGGCTCTCAGGTGAGGACTTGGGCGTTTTTACCACGTCGTGTAACATGCCCACCACAGCTAAAACAGCCCCCCAGGCGGTGCTGGTGGTAAAGAACCTGCCGGCCAACACAGGAGACACAGGTTCGATCCCTGGGTGGGGAAGATCCCCTGGAGGAGGGCGTGGCAACCCACTCCAGTGTTCTTGCCTGGAGAATCCCGTGGACAGAGGAGCCTGGCGGGCTACAGTCCATGGGGTCGCAAAGAGTCAGACACGACTGAAGCGACTTAGCAAGCATAGCACAGCTAAAACAGCAACACAAAAACAGTGCAACAAAAACGACACGATTCAGGCATTTCTAGGTGTGGGAGCCTCAGCGGGGGGTTTGGACCTCTGCCATTTACTTCCCACGAGGGCCCTGCCTGCTTACGGAGCTGCCGGGAAAAGGGAGCTCGCAAGTTTCTCTGTCAGCCTCGCCTCTGCCAGGTCTTGTCACACGAAGACACTATGTCTCTGAAGTTGTTGTTTTTTTTTTTAACCGTGTGTTTGCTTTCTCCCCACCCCCACCCCCTACATTTTTCTCTTTAGTGCAGACAAGGACCAGCCATCAAGTGAGTACCTTCCTAATTTAGGGAAATCTTTTTCTGCTGGGTATGTGCTGAGACAGGCATGGCATTATGACTGGTTGATGATTGGGTGCGCTCACAGTTCCTCTGTGGTCCGCGACGTAAGAGATGCAGGTTCGATCTCTGGGTCGGGAAGATCCCCTGGAGGAGGGCGAGGCAACCGACTCCAGTATTCAGCCTGAAGAATCCCAGGGACAGAGGAGCCTGGCGGGCCACAGTCCATCAGTCGCAAAGAGACACGACTGAAGCGACTTAGCATGCAAGCATGTGTGTCTCCAGCCCTCTTGTCTTTCTGTCCTCCCTTCTGTCTGTCTGCCCGTGGATTTGGCTGTTCCTTCTTGTGATGCTGCTTATATGGGTAGAGAGATTTTTAATTCCCATCGGTGGTGACAGCTGTGGAGTTGTTCAGCGTGTGGGCTCTGGGGCCAGGAAACCTGGGTTCAAATGCCAATTCCCCCGTTTATTAGCCACGTGAACTTGGGCGAGTGACTGAACTTGTCTGTGCCTCAGTTTCCTCGTCTATAAAATGGGGTTAATAGTGGTACCCATCTCTTAGGCTGGTGGCAGGGGTTAAAAGGTACTTTGTGAGCGTGCTTAGCACAGAGAAAGTGCTTAATAGTGATTGTTCACTACTTTGGCTGCTGTTTTTGAGACAGAGTTCTTCACCAATTGACTGATTGACTCAGCCATTCCTTCTTTCATTCATTTATTCCTTAGTCAGTCCACCTGGCCAGCTGGCGGTTGGTCATCCATCTATGCATCCATCCACTCATCTGTCCATCCACTCATCCAACCATCCATCCATCCATCTATTCACCCATCCATCCATCTATCCACCAGCCCATCCATTCATCATCCATCCATCCATCTTAATATGATTTTGCCTCCCTGAACCTTCCCTGGCTGGAACAGAGCTGTGTAGACAGCGGGTACTCACCTGCAGAGGAGGCAATATGGCCTGTGAGGGGCTTCTGAAAGCAAGGACTGAGAAAGGTTGAGTGGGAGAAGGGAGGTACCAGGAAGGCTGGTCTGGTGAGATGTCTGTGTGTGGGCAGGTGGATGGGCAGCCCGAGGACCTGGGGTTTCCCAGGGAGCAGTGTTTGTTAGGGGGCTGCATGAGGCTGGGTCACACAGTGACCAGGGGCAGGGACATGGAACAAGGCTTCCTAACACCGTGTCTAGAGTGTCCATCGTGTTCTGGCCTGGGTCATCGGAGTGGCTCCTTCAGGGGCACAGTCTCACTGACCATAGGCCGAGAGGTCTGGGGGGCTCAGTGGCATTTCTGCCGTGTTTGTCCATTTATGGGGCATTTTAACCTGCGTAGTGCGGTCTGGTGCTGTTTATGCCCCCCTTCACTAATGAGGGAACCGAGGTATGGAGAGGTGAAATGATTTGTTCAGAGTCACACAGTGGCTGGCTGCAGAATCAAGAGGTAAATTCTACCCAGTTTGGGTGTTCAGTGCCTTGAGGACCAGCCTCCCCAGGGAGGCATGTCAGCTGCTCATGGCACAAATGCAGTTGGTGGGAAAGGGCCTGAGCCTGAGGACTTGGCGCCTCTGAGTCTGGACCAGGGGCCTGAGCTGCTAAGATGCTCCCGTGGGCCTGACTCAGCTGCGGAGGGCGCTGGCCTTCTGTGCACTGCGGGGATTTCAGCCTCTCTGCAAGGGCTGAATGCCCTTATTCTGCCACTCCACAGATGCTGGGGAGGAGACCTCTGGGCCAGGAGTCAGTCTGGGGCTGGCCCCTTTTCAGCCACCCATGGCAGCTCCTGTGGACTGCTGGGTGGAGCAGGGAACTGCGGGGAGGCAGGGCGAGTTCCCAGGGGATGGGGTGGTGTCCACGCTAGAAACGATGACTGTTTATTTAAGACCTATTGTGTGCCTAGCTGGGCTTTCTGAGTGGCGCTAGTGGTAAAGAACCTGCCTGCTAATGCAGGAGACATAAGAGACATGGGCTTGATCCCTGGATTGGAAGATTCCCTGGAGGAGGGCATGGCAACTCACTCCAGTATTCTTGCCTGGAAAATCCCCATGGACAGAGGAGCCTGGTGGGCTACAGTCCATGGGGTCATAGAGTCAGACACGACTGAGCAACTAACACTTACTTACTAATTTACTTGGGATAAAACTACATCTCTCTCTGGACTGATTCTTCTGAGAAACTTTGGTGGAAAAGAAGTCCCTGTTTGGCACAAAGATAACAGCATCGTAATGAGGTGTTTATTGGATCTGTCTGCAGAGGACGTCTTTGATGAATTATTTAAGCTGGCTCCAGAGAAGGTGAACGCTGTCAAAGAGGTAGAGAGATCAAAGTTCCAAGAGCGCCTCCTGCCGCCCGCTCCCCCGCCGCCCACCTGACCTGGGTCTGGGGGAGAGGGTAGGGCAAAGGGGGAGGAATCTGGCCCTCACTCTGCAGCTGCTGTGCCGGGTGCCACGCGGCGGGGAGGGGGTGGGGGGGCGGGGCGGGGAGAAGCTTTCTGTGACCCTGAGTGGGACGGTCGCGAACCTGAGCTGGGGGCCTGGGGCCTCGGTTCTTCCCTGGACAGGCCATCGTGAAGTTCGTCAACCAGGAGCTGGACCGCCTGGGCCTGTCCGTGCAGAATCTAGACACTCAGGTAGGGATGCGGCTGCGGGGTCCGGGGTCGGGAAGGGCCACAGGGAGAGGGTTCGGCAGGGCCCACCGGGAGCCTGGCCCACCCTGTGCGACCCAGGGTGTCACCTCTCAGAAACCTGGGGTCCTCCTCTCCAATGGGGGTGTTGCATGGAGGCAGCATCGCCAGTCAGGGGCAGGACAATGGTCCCGTGAAGTGAGGACTTCAGCCAATCAGGGGCAGGACAATGGTCCCGTGAAGTGAGGACTTCAGCCAATCAGGGGCAGGACAATGGTCCCGTGAAGTGAGGACTTCAGCCAATCAGGGGCAGGACAATGGTCCCGTGAAGTGAGGACTTCAGCCAATCAGGGGCAGGACAATGGTCCCGTGAAGTGAGGACTTCAGCCAATCAGGGGCAGGACAATGGTCCTGTGAAGTGAGGACCTCAGGGTTTGTGTGTGCTGTTAATCACTTGCATTGTGAAACAACTGCCTTGCAGCTCGTTTTCCCCCAAACTAATCTTGGACTATCCGATACGATGACTCAAAACACACGAGGGTCCCCTGTCCAATTGCATCGTCTTCCCTGGTGGTGCTAGTGCTTAAGAACCTGCCTGCAAGTGCGGGAGATGTAAGAGATCTGGGTTCGATCCCTGGGTCGGGAAGATCCCCTGCAGGAGAGCATGGTCACCCACTCCAGTATTCTTGCCTGGAGAATTCCATGGACAGAGGAGCCTGGAATCGCAGAGTCAGACATGACTGAAGAGACTTAGCATGCACACACGTATGCCTGGTGGGGTCGTGGGTGTCAGCACAGCCCCGCGTCCGAGGGCTCCCGAGTCTCCTGGCCCACAGTGCTGATGACGCTGAACAGTCCCGGGCAGGAGTAGAATCTTGAGCTGCCAGCCTCCTGTGGTGGACCGTGGCCTCCCACCAGAACTTTATGCCTCTGATTTCCCTTAACACAGTTGGGGGCAGGGAAGCCCATGGCCAGCCCAGGCCCCTCAGCGCAGCAGTGGAGCCTGCTGGACCCCGGGGGCATTAACTGGACATGGTGGTGCAGGATTCGGGCCACCTGGCTTCTGTTTACACAACATGGTCTGGGGGGACCAGTGGCGAGGTCATCAAATGGCTAATGGTGAGCTTAGCTGGAGCTGCTGATGTCTCAGACACAGCCTGTCATTAGCCAGTGGGGAACAGGGTTTATATAGCCCTGTGCCTGGAGCCAAATCCGATGAAGCCCTGCCCTGTGCCCGGCTGTGAGCAAAGCCCTTTGCATGTGTCAGCTCGCTGACTCCTCCCAACAGCCTCCTTAGGTGGGAACTGCTACTATCCCATTTTACATATAAGCACATTAACCATGGAGAGGTTAATGAACTTATCCAAGGTCACACAGTGACTAAGTGGTGCTTGTCACTCAGTCGTGTCTGACTATGTAACCCCATGGACTGTAGCTCGCTAGGCTCCTTGGTCCATGGGATTCTACAGGCAAAGAATACTGGAATGGGTTGCCATTCCCTTCTCCAAGGGATCTTCCCGACCAGGGATCGAACCCGTCTCATGTCTCCTGCAGTGGCAGGCGAGTTCTTTACCACTAGTGCCACCTGGTAAGCCCAAGTGGTAGACCTGGGACTTGAACCAGGCTGCTGAGGCCAGTTTGTGCGCCATCAGCACCTTGCACGGTGGCCACATGAGAAGCCCGTGTGTGACGTGGTCTGGTGACACAGCAGGGTAGAGGTGGCAGACTCTGAAGCCAGGGGGGCCCACGTTGCCCCTGGGCTTGAGCACACCTCCTTCACCTTAGCTGTGTGACCTTGGACCTGGACTTCTCTGAACCTCATGCAGGATCCCACTGTCATAGAACTGTGAGTAACAAGTGAGATGGAGACCATCGGGCGTTTTGTGGATTACCTGGCATTTGGTAAAGAATCCGCCTGCAATGCGGGAGACCTGGGTTCCACCCCTGGGTCAGGAAGATCCACTGGAGAAGGGATAGGCTACCCACTCCAGGATTCTTGGGCTTCCCTGGTAGCTCAGCTGGTAAAGAATCTGCCTGCAATGTGGGAGACCTGGGTTCGATCCCTGGGTTGGGAAGATCCCCTGGAGAAGGGAAAGGCTCTCCACTCCAGTATTCTGGCCTGGAGAATTCCATGGACTGTGCCGTACATGGGGTCGCAAAGAGCTGGACACGGCTGAGCGACTTTCACTTCACTGACATACCGTGGACGCACAATGGAAAGTTGTGGTTTTATTGTGTTTTATGTGGGTATGAACAGATGATGTCTTGGGTTTACATTCTGCCTGTTTCATCTTTATGTCTCACTTGGTAAAATAAAGGTGTTTGCGGGATAAATGGCACATGTGAGAGTGGTATTTAGAGACTGTTGCATAAAGGGGGATATTAAAGTCCCCGGTGTTTCAGTGGCACATTAGCAGGCAAGATTTGGGGCCAAAATAACAGCATGGAAACAGACCTATTACGAGGCAATTCCATTAAGGACTTCTAGCGGTGACTTACTTCCAATATTCAATCTTGTGTTTTGTGTCTTTGAAGAGATTGAATAGGATTATATTAGCATATGATGCGCTGATGCCGGGGTGATGGATTTATCTCTGAACGTACAGACAGAACAGACAAATACGAATGTAGCAGCCAGCAAAATGAGCCCGGTGTGATGTTCTCTGCCTTTCCCTGATGGAATAGTTTTACACTTAACTCTGTTTTCTCCTGAGCCTCTGTAGCTCATGGAACAGTATGTGGTTTAAAAAATGATTTGAGGCTATTTCACAGAAAATGTAAAAATGGCTCATCTTATCAAGCATGTGCTGTGTGCTAGGCAGCCAATAACTGCTTTATACCTGCTGCTGTTTACAACAACACCGCAAGGTCCAGGATGTCATCCCTATTTCTCAAAAAGGAACCCGAGGCCCAGAGAGGCTGTGTGACCTCTATCGTCACACAGCCTGTAACAGGCAGAGCGGGATCCTCCAGGTGACCTGTCTTCAGTCCCCTCCTTTGTAGTTTGCAGATGGCGTCATCTTACTCTTGCTGATTGGACAGCTAGAAGGCTTCTTCCTGCACTTGAAGGAATTCTATCTCACTCCCAGCTCTCCTGCAGAAATGGTAAGTTTTTGCAAAGATTTTCCTTTCCACCTCTTCCTCTGAGTGCTCAGATCTAGGAAACTGGCATGATCAGTCTTCATTCATTCACTTACAGGTAAAGTAAACGGTGAAGGAAACTTTGGTTGTCCATATGTCTGCCCATCCACCCACCAATCTCACCTGCAGACTCTTACACCTATCCATTGACTTGCTGATTCACTCATCCACCCAGTTCATCTACCCATTTATCCATCCATACATTCATCTACCTATCCATCCATCCAGCCACCCACTCATCCATCCACCTACCCATTCATTTATCTATCATCCATCCATCCATCATCCATCCACCCATCCATCCATCCACTTATCCATCTACCATCCATTCATCCATCCACCCATCCATCTATCATCCATCCACACATCATCCATCCACCCACCCACTCATCCATCCATCCACCATCCACCCACCCACCCACCCATCCATCCACCTACCCATTCATCTATCCATCCTTCCATCCATCCATCATCCATATCCACACATCATCCATCCACCCATCCAGCCAGCCAGCCACTCATCCATCCATCCACCATCCATACATCCATCCACCCATCCATCCAGCCAGCCACTCATCCATCCACCTATCCATTCATCTATCATCCATCCATCCATCCATCCACCATGCATCCATCCACCTACCCATTCATCTATCCATCTTTCCATCCATCCATCATCCATCCACCCACCCACTCATCCATCCATCCACCATCCACCCACCCACTGACCCATCCATCCACCTACCCATTGATCTATCCATCCTTCCATCCATCCATCATCCACCCATCTATCATCCATCCACTCATCCATCCATCTACCATCATCCATCCACCCATCCATTTATCACCCATCTACACGTAATCCATCCATCCATCTATTCATTCATTCGTCAGTCATCCATCCATCCACACATCATCCATCCACCCATCTGCTCATCCATCCATCCAGCATCCATCCGTCTACCTGTCCACCCACCCATGCACCCATGCACCTGATCCCTCATTTTCTGAGGTCCTGCTTGGTGTCAGGCCCTATGGCCATAAAGACGATCCAACACAGATCCTGCTTTCAAGGACTCCTCAGTCTATAAACACTGTGCTCTCAGTGATATCTGGTCTTCCAGGCTGCAGTGAAATGTGTTGGCTCATGGTGGGTGGTCTGGTGGGGAACCTGAAAGCAAGAAAATGTGGTTAGTACGATCTGCAGGAATCAGGAGAGGCCTTGCATGAGAGGTGGCCCCTGAAGTTGACTGAAGGGCTTGGGGAACCCCAGGGGAGGGAATAGCATCATCAAAGGATCAGAGGTGGCAGGGGTTCTGGCCTCGTGGCAGTCAGGAGTTCCCACGTAGACCCTGGAGTCTGGGGGGCTGGTTGGGAGATGGCTGCATTAGCCCAGGTGGGGGTGGGATGGGGTGTCTATGCCCGAGCTGGGGAAGGACAATGGTGAGATTGATGCTGGTGGAAGGGACAGGGCATCAGCCTGACTGCTCCCAGCTTCTGGGCCCGCATGGGGCTCCTCCCTCCCCCTCCCCCAGGCCTGTCATGTGGAGTCTCTGCAATTCCTTGAGCTCCTCAAGCTCTCCCACCTCTGCGCTTTTGCACAGTCTGTTCCCCTGCTGGGAATGTCCTCTCCATGTGGGACACCTGCCGGTGAAGGGAAGGGATGCTCACGAGTCTCCACAGGAGGAAACCGAGGCCCCTGGGGGCAGGGTTCACTCCAGTCCTGAGCTGTGTGTCCCGGCAGACTTGGCAGAGAAACAAAGCCTCTGCTCTGGCCCTCAATCCACCACCAGCTCACTGCTGGTATCTCAGGCCTCTTGGCTAAAATGGGCTCACAGTCCCTGCCCTGCTGGCCTTTGTGCTCAGTCGCTCAAAGTGTCTGACTCTTTGCGACCCCATGGACTACAACAGCCTGCCAGGCTCCTCTGTCCATGGGATTCTCCAGGCAGGAACACTGGGGTGGGTTGCTGCCCCTCAGACCACACAAATAACAGAAAAGGGTTTGGAGCATCATGAAGGTGGAAGCACCCAGGGCATGTGGTCCCTTGTCCCCTCAGCCCACCCAGGACCCCAGGTGGCCCTCTCTGGACTCTGTCCACACCAGGGTCTGTCTGGCTGGTTCAGCAGCAGGCAGCCCAGGGCAGGAGGGCACTCCATTCTCCCTCTGTAGAGAGGGGACACCAGGCAGGGCTGGGTGCCAGTTCCCAGTGCCAGCCTTGGGGCATTTCTGGGAAAAGGAATGATTTCCATCCCTTTGATGTACCTGTGGCCCTGAGGATGGTTCAGATCTCAAGGCCTTCCCTGGTGGGGTGGGGGGTGGGAGGGGGCCCTGGGCCCTGACCCAGTTGCCCTGACCTAGTTCCAAGCTTGGTTTCTGCCTGGCTCCCACATATCAGCAACCCCATCTGACCCTGCTTCTGGCTGCAAGCCTGACCCCCTTCCCCTACCAGGGTCCCTGTCGAATGTTCCAGGCCTGCCTCCCAGCCACAGCCTCACTGCCCGCCTGTGGTCCGCATGCCACCTGGGCCTCTGCCATCTCCAGGTCTTTGCCAGGGTGCCCCCAGCTGCGCCTTCCTCCTGCTTTGCTCTGGCTCCTTTAGCTGGGTGTTGGCTTCGACCACCTCCTCATCCCCTCTGAGCTCCTGGGCACCTGCTAGGCCCCTGAACCACAGCTTTTCTCATGTTGGCAGAGAGTTCTTACCTGAGTCTGGCCTCACCAGACCCCTTATCCCCGTTTCTCTCTCACTCCACGTTCCTGGGGGGTGGAGTGCAGGGCAGGGTTGTATTTCCATTTTACAGAAGGGAAAACTGAGGCCCCAGAGGCTGTGGGACATGCCCGGGGCTGCCCAGCTGGAACTGGGGCTGACCTCTTGACCCTCAGCCCATGTTCTTCTTTTGGCCATCTTTGTGGGTCTCATCTCCATCCTCTCAGGAGGCAGGGGTGCTCTTGACTGGAAGAGTGATTTGGGGCTCAGAGTCCCCAGAGCTGGGATATTGGCTGAAGAGCAAACAGGCTGGAGCAGTGCAGTATTTGACGCTGCGGTAGAAACAGCAGTCAGCGCTTACTGGACTCTCCCCCTGCACTGGCCACTGTGTGAGTCACCTATTGCTGTGGAAACGCTGTGTAACAAACAACCCAATACCCAGGGGCTGAAACCTGCAAACCTTCCTTCTTGTGGATCTGCAGGTTGTCTGGGTTTGGCTGCTCTAGGTGTGGCCAGGCTCCATCGCTCACCTGGGATGGGCTGGGTGCCAGGCCGTCTGGGCGGGGGTCACTGGGGCGGTTCAGCTCTGCGCCTCCTCCTGGGACCAGCAGTGAGCGTGGCATGGCTTTCTCATGGCAGTGGCAGGGGACCCAGAGAGGAAGCAGGACACACGAGGTGCAGGCTCAGACCCGCGGTGCTGTCACTTCCTCCTCACCCTCTTGCCAGAGAAGGCCCTGTGGCCTCCGTGCAGAGGCCCCTGCCGTGTGCGGGGCCGAGAGGACACGAGACTGCAGCCAGGGAGGTGCTTGCCCACGGGCAGCGTGGATGAACTTACCAATTCCTTCCTGCATCGGGCCTCTGAATAGGAACTATTCCCGTTCCTGTTTCTCTCCAGGGAAACTGACTTCAGACAAGGCAAGTAAGCCAGTTAGCGTTGAGGTTAGAATGACGACCAGGCTCATCCGTCTACAAAGTGGGAACTACAGCCTCATGTCCTTCCTGGGGAGCCAGGGTGAGCCCCGTGGGACACGGAGTCAGGGTGAGACCAAGAACGAGGTTCACCCAGAGTTGCAGGGTCAGAGCAAGGGCTTAGGTGAGTCAGAGTGAGGCTGAGACCGTGGTGCTGACTTTTATCCAGAAGTCAGGATGCCCATGTGTGATCAGTGAGGGAAGGTTAAGAGGATGGAGCCAGTGGGGTGGGTCTCATGCAGACCCCCATGGAACCAGGGGCTCAGAACTGGGACCCAAAGGAGCACAGGGGTCCCCTGTTTGTCACTCGGAGGTCGGAGCTTCAGCAGATGGCAAGGCTGGAGCCCAGTATCTCGCTCACCTCCTAATCCCCAGTTACAAGCTGGGGACAAATGTCCCACCTTCCAAGGCCCCAGCGTGCAGCCAGCCTGCTGACTCCACTGATTTCAGAACCACGTTTTGAAGATGAGCCACATTCTTCGGAGGGAAAAGAAGCAGCCTCTCAGCTCAGGGCCCAAGAATGCACTTTTATGGGCTATTGTAAGAAACCTCAGCTGCAGGAATGAGTAACAAAAATGCTGACGAGGTCATCAACTGGAAAGGGCGGAACGGCGGCCCTTTCCAGAGGTGGGACACCCGAGGAATTGTTATCTCAGTCGTGTGGCTTCTGGAAATTGAATTTCTCGTTATCAGACCTTCTCTGCCAGTGGTGTCGATGCCAGTGGTGTCGATGTGAGGTTGCTGTTCGGTGCTGGAAGCGGAGTAGGGTTGGAGGAGCAAGGCCGTCGTTGGCTCTGCAGAAATGAAAACTCCGGGGCTGGGAGCCTTCAGCTTCCTCCCACGTGTAATGACTGCTCTCTCGAACGATTTGAATGCACCCTCCTGGGTTGTGAGCTTCTCTCAGCTCCGCAGAACATGGTCATTGTCCTTTCATCATCTCAAACTGTGCATGCAAGAAGACTAATGCTTTGGGTAGGCCTGGTGGGGTGGGGCTGGAGCCTGGGGCAGCTACTCCTGGTCAGACTGAGCATCGTGGAGGAGCGTGACCCGAAGAAGCTTGAGCGACCGTTGTTCTAGGGTCGACAGCAGTGATACTCAGCACAAATTCCACGAGGGCAGGCAGCAGGTCTGGTTTTGCCCCAGTTGTGTGGCCAGCGCATAGCAGATGATCAGTAAATATTTTTTAGGGACTTCCCTGGTGGATTGGTGGCTAAGACTCTGTGCTCCCAGTGCAGAGGTCCTGGGTTTGATCCCTGGTCAGGGAACTAAGATCTCACATGCCGCAACTAAGACTTTGCCTGCTGCAACTAAAGGTCATACAGGCTGCAACTGAAAGAACCCACGTGCTGCAATGAAGATCTAAGACTCTGCGTGCCACAACTAAGAGAAATAAACAAATAACAATAAATATTTAAAGTTAGTGAATGAAGTGTTTCTGAGAAACTGGTCCCGTGAGCTGCTCCGTGACAAATGGATCCCGTGGTGAAATCACTTGGGGAAACCTGCATAGCCCAAAAGGTCAGGATACATTGTAACACATTCAAGGCACTGAGAAGTCCTGCAGCAGAGGGTTTCCATAGGACTTTATGGAAGCCAATGTTTCCTAAAGCCATTTGGTCCCAGACCCCTTTTCCCTTCTGTCCCCTGGACCATCCTGTGAGGATGCAGGCTTGGAAGTGAGCACAAAGGCTGGGCTGAGAGGTGGGAGAGCCCAGCCCAGTGTCCTGTCTTCACTCTGGTATTTACCTTCTGTGCATCTTGTGAATGGTGCTCCTGATGAGATGAGAAGGAAAACAATAGCAACAGTAACAACCCTTATTTTCCAGAATTCTCCAGTCTGGGGGAAGACCTGGGGACATGGGGACAGGACGGCAGTGGAGGGCTGATTCACTCACTCCGAGGTTCGCTTCCTCTGGTCTGCACCTCCCCAGAGGTGTGACCTGCCTGTTGGGGAACATCGGCACCCGTGACAGCCTTGGTCTTCCTGATGGGCTCTAGAGGGGCAGCCCTGCTGGGCTGGTGACCCAGCTGCCACCAGCCTCTCCCCGGCATTTTGGATCCAGCTCTGCTACTCTGTCCATTTTTAAAAAATAATTTATTTGTGTAGGCTGTGTAGGCTTAGCTGCGGCATGCAGAATCCTTAGTTGCATCAAGCAAACTCTTAGTTGTGGTGCGTGGGGTCTAGTTCCCTGATCAGGGATCGAACCCCTGCCCCTGCATTGGGAGCACGGAGTCTCAGCCACTGGGCCACCAGGGAAGTCCCTGCTCTGTCCATCTGATGCTCCTTCAACTCTCCTCTGTGGAGAAGGACCCTGCTCACTGGATCCCTGTGGTCCCCACACAGCCTCCGGGGAGCCAGCTGTCACGGAGGACTCCGCCCCTTGCCTGGGAGGCAGCAGGAGTCCTTGGGGTGGGCTGAAGATGCTCCCCCTGCCCCTGCCCCGTGTCCTGGGACCAGGACTGTGGCCTGCCCCTCTCGCTCTCTGAGAGAGTCTTTCAGGGGCTCCTGGCCTCCCACACAGCCCACTTCCCAGCCCTCGTAGGAGCTGGGGTGGCGGAAACTTGCAGGGAGGCCTCGGCTCTGCCTTCGTTATTCCACCTTCATGTCTTGCCTCAGGATTCCAGTTCTGGGTCCACCATCACACTGGTCCACACGTCAGCTCGGAGAGGCCGCTGGGAGATGCGCTATTCCCCTTGTACGGAGGAGGGGACAAGGCCCGGGCAGGACACGTGCCTTGTCCGACCTGTGACTTGTGACCTGTTGGGGGCTGGTGCACAGATGTCCAACCCAGATCTGCCCAGACCCACTAGGAGGGGACTGGGAGCAGGCTAGGCACCCTCGGGTGGGCTTTGCTTACCTGCTGCTCTGCCAGCTGGGCCTCCGGGCCCCTGGCTAGGTTGCCACGGGAACCGCCTGGCCTGGTTGAAGCAGGCTTTGGGACTGGGATGGGCTCCTCCAGCCCCAGCTGCTTTGCAGGTGTCAGAGGGAGACAGACCTGACTCCAGCGCTTTCTGTTTTGTGAGTTCAGATGGGCCCATGGCCACTCTGAGCCTCAGTCTCCTCATCTATGCTCTACCCATGAAACTCAGCTATTTATGAGGGAGTCTCAATTGCGCACAGGCTCCGGGGCTGCATCAGAAAAGGCAGGATGCTTCCTTCCCTGGCTAAAGTCTCCTCACCTGGCAAGACTCACTCCCAGGTGTCACCTCCACCAGGAAGCCTTCCCTGATGCCTGGGCCGGGTACCTTCCTTGGGGACTGCCTTTTCCCATAGAAGTGGCCCCCTGGCTGCATGATGAATCATCTTGCCAACATCCGACGGGGTTTTGTCATTGTAGCTGCACAATGTCACCCTGGCCCTGGAGCTGCTGAAGGAAGAAGGCCTCCTCAACTACCCCGTCAACCCTGAAGGTGAGTGCAGGACTCTCGTGGGCAGGCAGCCTCGTGCCAGGGCCCCTGAGTGGGGCGGGGTGTGGGTGCAGCCTCTTGCCTGGTGTTTGCTGAGTTTTCCTATGAGGGGGCCCCGTGCCCACGGCTCCCACCCACCTTAGTGGAGGACAGTCCTAAGGGGAAGAGATGGGGGACCAAGGTCCCTGGGGATGGACTGTCCAGAGAGCCGAGGTCTGGAGGAGGTGCTGTGTTGGGGGCCCCCCGAGAGGGTGCCTGGGAGGAGGCAGTGGCTGTGCCCTGTGACGGGTCCTGGAACTCAGGGCTCGCTTGACCGGCTGTCCTGGTGTGCTAGGAGTTCTGCCAGGTTTAGCCCTGAGAGTTCGTGTCCCAGGAAACCCCTTGGTCCAGGGCAAACCTGGACAGTTGGTCACCCCTCCTGGATCTGACCACTGCCCTGCTCTCTCCCGACCCGCAGACATCGTGAACAAGGACGCCAAGAGCACGCTGCGAGTCCTCTACAGCCTGTTTCGCAAGCACAAGCTGAAAGAAAGCACGGACGGGGTGCCCCAGAGGTCCCCAAATTAATCCTCACAGCCCCCCAGAGCTGCTGCTCACGGCCTGCTGCCGGGCACCGCTGGAGGGCCCGGGCCACGGAGGGCCTCCTCGTGGTGCAGCCCTGGGCCTCCCACTCTTGTCCCGTGTGTCTGTGGCCTGCCCGCCCTCCCCCATCTCCTGTTTCCATCCGTCTGAATATCTTTGAACCCAATTACGCGTGGTTTCGTTCTGAGCCGACCTCTGATCTTGCCTGGTTTATTTTAACAAATGGATCTCTGGGAGGGATGTGGGGAGCCTGCCGATGTCCTGGGAAGGTCCCCCTTAAATATGCACGGATATGAGCTGAGCTCCAGTGCAGGATCCCTCCCCGTGGGGCAGGCAGGCGAGGGGTTCAGGAGCTTGTCTCCAGGGCCACCGCCAGGCAGCTGCGAGGGGCCCGGCATCGCTGACCTTCAGGGGGGCTGAGGGGCTGACCCTGGAGTAGGAGGGCCCTCAGGTGTCAGTGCTGACCCGACGGCAGAAACCCGCCTGCCACACTCAGCTACTGCTGTCCACCTGCCTCTCACGTGGGGGTGACGGGCCCAGGATCACCCTCCAGAGGCAGGAGACCCACGTGGCTGCAGAACTAGCCCTGTGCCCCTCGGGAAAATCCGTTCAGTTACTTGCCAGAGGAGCAGAGGCCCAGGCGCACCCCACAGCCACGGTGGTGAGTTTCACCCGGAAGTCACAGAGATTTCCTCGTGGCTGGTTTGCAGGTCAAACCAGCTCCCTGTCTGTCCCCAGGGAGCTGCCGCGTCGCTCTCTCCAGGGAGACTGGCACTTGCTGTCTATGTTTCTCGAAGCAGAAGTCCCTGTAACAGGATAGAACAGGGGTTCCTGGAGCTGACAGCTGATGGGAACAAACCTAGAGGATGCTCTGTGAGCGGGAGTGAGGGTCGGTGGGCGAGGTCAGTGGGACTGGATCCGGCTGGCCCTGGGCCCCTCCCCTGCCCTCCCAGCTCCGAGTCTCTGTAAGGACAGAGCCCACTAGGTCTGAAGTCGTCACTGTTTGATAGCCTTGGATTTGGGGAGGGGCTGGTGGCTCAGACGGTAAAGTGCCTACAATGCAGGAGACCTGGGTTCTATCCCTGGGTCAGGAAGATCCCCTGGAGAAGGCAATGGCACCCCACTCCAGTACTTTTGCCTAGAAAATCCCATGATGGAGGAGCCTGGTAGGCTACAGTCCATGGGATCGCAAAGAGTCGGACATGACTGAGCGACTTCACTTTCTTTCTTTGGCTTTGGGGCAGGGGGCCGGCATGGGCCAGGCCCTCTTTGCCCGACCAGCGAGTGGAGCTCAGAGGATGAGCTCTGTATGGGGAGTGACTGACACCAACAACCCTTGGCGCCGGTGTCTGAGTGTGCGATAGTCTCAGGGTGGTCTTACATCCACCCCACCCCATCCACCTGCTCCCCTCCAACTCACAGGTAATTAGGATGAGGGTGGGGCCCCGTGATGGGATTAGCATCCTTAGAAGAAAAGAGAGATTAGACTGGTCTCTGCCGTATGAGGACATAGCAAGAAGGTGGCCGTCTGCAGACCAGGAAGAGGGGCCCTCGCCATGTACCAAATCACCGGGGACCTCCATCTTCGACTTCCCAGGTGTCAGAACTGTGATAAATAAAAGTCTGCTTTTTGGCTGTTTTCTTTTTTAATAATGTTATTTGTTTGGTTAGTTATCTTTGGCTGTTCTGGGTCTTTGTTGCTGTGCGTGGGCTTGCTCTCGCTGCAGCAAGCAGGGGTCACTCTCTCCTTGCGACGTGCAGGCTTCTCGGCACACTGACTTCTCTCGTTGTGGAGCACGGGCTCCAGGACATGCAGGCTTCAGCAGTTGCTGCACGTGGGCTCAGTAGCTGCGGTTCCCGGGCGCGGAAGTTGTGGTACGGTGCACGGGTTTCGTTGCTCCATGGCATGAGGGATTCTCCCGAGCCAGGGACTGAACCCCTGTCTCCTGCACGGGCAGGCCCATTCTTATCCCCTGCACCACCAGGGGAGCCCTGACTGTCTGCTTTTAGAAGCTGCCCAGTCTACGATATTGTATTATAGCAGCCAGAGCTGACTAACAGATTCTCAATACCATTACTCGTAGAGACATAAAATTAAAACCACAACGAGATTCCAGCACGCGCTGCACTGAAAACACTGACAATAGCAAGTGTTGACAAGGATGTAGTGCGATTAGAGTCCTCACATTTGCTGGTGGGATGAAAACGGTACGTTTACTTGAGAGAACAGTTTGGCAGTTTCTTATAAAGTAACACATACACTCACCATACGACCTAGCCATTTCACTGCTAGGTATTTATCCAAGAAAAATGAGAACATATGTCTACACAAAGACTTAGACATGAATAGCAATACTATTCATAAAAACCAGAGACTGGGAAGAACCCGAATGCCCATCGCCAGCAAAGGCATAAAGAGTGTCTCCTTACAATGGGCTTCTGCTTGGCGACATAGAGGGAAGGATGTTGATGCAAAAACAGCCTGGGTGCCGTCAACAGCGTTAGGCTCAGGGAATGAAATGGGACGCAAGAGGCTACACATGTATAGGAAATTCTAGAAAAGGCGCAGCCCTGGCGATAGAATGCAGATCAGTGCTTTCCCGGCTGGCAGGAGAGGAATTTGGGCTGATGGGAATGCTCTATGGGATCGGTGTGCTCACATGACTGTCCACCTTTTTTCAAACTCATCAAACCGCACGCTTAAAATTGGGAAAAGTTCCTTTTTGTACATCGTTGTTGCTGGTCAGTCGCTCAGTCGTGTCTGACCCTTTGCGACCCCATGGACTGCAGCACTCCAGGCCTCCCTGTCCTTCCCCATCTCCCGGATTTGGCTCAAACTCATGTCCACTGTGTGGACAGTATTCCTCAATAAAGCTACAAAAAAAATTTTTTTCTAACTTGTTTTCAAGCTGAAAAAGAGTGAGGACGGACGACGCGGCGGGGAGGCCTGCAGAAGGGAGGGAGCAAAGACCCTGAGGATTTGCAGTAGGAGGGGGGTTGATTTCATGCTTTCTGTCCGTGGAGCCTGGTGAGAAGCCAGCTGGTAACCTGGGGCCTTGGGGCATGTGACTGCTTATGAGTGGGGAGGCCTGAGCCTGTGTAAATGCCCATGGGAAGGCTCTGGATGAGAAAAGATTAAACGTGAGAGAGAGCATCTTATAAGAGGGAGGCACCTGGGCAAGTGGGCAGGAGCTGGGTTCCAAGTACAAGGAGGGGTGCCCGGGATTGGAGGCTGGCGGGAAGGTGGGTATGGGAACAGAGAGAGAGAGAGAGAGACCACCCAGTGCCAACCTGCCTGCTGCTCTTCGGCGATTGTCACAGCCTTTTGATGTTCTCTTAATCCCTTATAATATCTCTCTTGCTCTGAAATTCACTTTGATTCTAATGTAGCTCCTTATAAGCTTTCTTTCAGTGTTAGCAGGGAATCTTTTCTCTTCTTTTCCTTGTAAAGGATCTGTGTCTTTATGTAAGAGAGTTTTTAAGGAAAATGTTTCTGCCCACACTGAGAGGCACCTTAGCTCCCTGACCAGGGGTCAAACCCACACCCTCTGCTTTGGAAGCATGGAGTTTCAACCACCGGACCACCAGGGAAGTCCCCTCAAGAGGCTTTCCTATAGACCCGAATAGTTATGTCTTTTTATCTGATCTGAATGTCTCTGCATTTTAATTGGAGGGTTGCAGCCATTAAAATGTTTTATTGTGATAAAATACACATAATGAAATTTTCCATTTTAGGCACTGTAACATGTGCGGTTCAGTGGCATTATCTGAACCTGGGTGGCACCATCGCCCCCATCTCCAGAACTCTTTTCATTTTGCAAAACTGAAACTCAGGACCTGTTAGACCGTAACTCTTTATCCCTACCCCTCCGGGCCCTGGCAACCACCAGGCTCCTGCCTGACCAGACCCACATTTTGAACTGCCCAGGGCACAGGGCCCCTTGGGGTTCCCACCCCAAACTCATCAGATTGAAGTCAGAACTTGCCCCTTCCGCTGTCCTGCCTCCTGACTCCCCAGCCCTTTTTCCAGCCCCTGCAACCTCCTGGGGTTTTCCCCGATAGCTCAGTGGTGAAGAATCTGCCTGAAATCCAGGAGACACAGGAGACGTGGGTTTGATCTCTGGGTCAGGAAGATCCCCTGGAGGAGAGCATGGCAACCCATTCCAGTATTCTTGCCTGGGAAGTCCCATAGACAGAAGAGCCTGGCGGGCTATAGTCCATGGGGTCGCAAAGAGTCGGACACGACTGAAGTGACTGAGTGTGCACACCAGCCTTCAGGTTCCCATGCCTGAGACCTGTGGCTCAGTCTGGACACTGCCGCCCCCGCCGCCCTCCATCTCTAACCCAGGCACTGCGTCCTTTCTGCCTTTTCCTCGCCTTTCAGACCCAGGCCCTCCTCCCCTTCCTTCTGCCCCTGGAAGTCTAGCCGCTCGCCATCCAGGGAGTTCAGTGCAGTGACTCCCCAGGTGGGCTCTCTGCCTCTCTCCCCTCTGACCCCAATTCCATAGCCGAGGTTGGCGTTTTCCTGTCCGAGGAGCCCGAGCCCGTTACTGTCCTGATGTAAACCTCCCTGCTCCCTGATGCTCTGGGTCCTTCCGGCGCTGCTGGCTTTGTGTCTACTCACTGACCGTGTTCTATCTCCTACCCACCCCAGCCTTTCCGAGCTGTCTTCAGGTCCTTCCCTGAGAGGCCCAAGATCTTCCCATGCCCTTTGGATGTTGTCATTCCCTGCTGAGACCCCCTCCCCCTTCTCCACTCGGGACCAGAGGGGTGGGGGCATCGCTGGGGAGAGACTGCAGAAGGGATGAGCCATGCGACAGGGCGGACACCCTGGGCTGGCGGGGCTCGAGGCGGGTGGAGGGGGTGATTCCTACGGAGGAGTCTGAGAAAGGGGGCTGTGGAGCCCACCGCCCTCTCCTCCCTCTCTCCTCCGTCCCAAGAAATCTGACCCTGGTTGGCGTTGTTGCAGCCGGAGCTGGAAG
Source organism: Bos indicus x Bos taurus (assembly GCF_003369695.1). Classification (NCBI taxonomy): domain Eukaryota; kingdom Metazoa; phylum Chordata; class Mammalia; order Artiodactyla; family Bovidae; genus Bos; species Bos indicus x Bos taurus. The sequence continues at coordinate 5,163,489 of NC_040080.1, read as the reverse complement.
CAGGACAATTCCCGTGGGCTGAACTGGAACCCATCCAGGGCCGGGGAAGGAGCTGGCAGTCTTGGGCTGGTGTGCAAACAGCTCTGGAGTGACGGGAAATGCCTCGAAGGCCGGGCGCCTCGGCACTGAGCGGCTTCCCAAAATAACCCAGGGGGCAGCTGTCTCAGATTCTGAAACTGGGTCTGGCTGCCCAAGCCACAGGGAGCCCCAGGCCCCACACCAGCCTCACTCTGGGAGCAGATGGCACTGGGAATTTTTTCTTTCTTTCTTTCTCTCACCAAAGTCAGCTGGTAAGCGAACAGCTTGTCTGCAGGAAAGCATCCCTCCCTCTCTATTTCCATGACAGATCGAGCTGCCACCTCCCCTCCCCCAGCCCCTGCCCACCCCTCCTCCCCAACTCTTCTTCCTTTTGAGAGCCCAGGCAGCATCACAGGTCTTCTCACATCGGGTCATCACAGGTCTTCTCACCTCGGAGCTGGCAGGGTCCTCGCCCACTGGCTCAGGGAGCAGCCAGGATCCCTGGGTCTCTGGGGCTCTGGACAGGGCTGGGACAACAGATTCTGGGTGGCCCGACTGATTGTAAAGCAGACCATAGGATGTCCCAGAAATGACGCTTTCAGGAAGAGTCAGCCCAGGGACCTGCGTTGGCCAATGATTGTATGCTTTTATTCATGAATCTACGAAGGTTTCAAATCCGTTGATGTGCTTATTGCCTGTAAAGGGAATGTGTCAGTGCGCAGGGCAGGGTTTTGCATCTGCAAAGGTCATTGTGCACAGGCCACACTAAGAGGCCTTCCTGAGCACCAGCCGTGTGCAGCCCCCTCTCGGAGCCAGGAATACAGGGAGAGCTCAGAGAGCGGCTCTATCCTGGAGGTGCTCACAGCCTGGGGTGGACAAGGCAGTGTTGCATAGTGGTTAGAGCACAAAGCTTGAGTCAGACTCCGAGGCATGAACATCAGGTCCGTCAGCTACTTGCTCTGTGATGCTGAGTGAATCCCTTTACCTGCCTAAGCCGCCGTTTCCTTCTCTGTCAAATCAAAGCAATCAGGAATCTACTCTCTGAAGGGTTGTTATGAACGTTAAAGAAGAGGATCCACCTAAAGAGCTTGGAACATTGCAGGACGCGTAGCACTCAATAATGTCGGGTGACGTCACGGTCACGGTCATTACCACCCCCACCACCACCATCGTCACCGCCAGGCCCCTCTCTCCATGGGATGCTCCGGGCAAGAACACTGGAATGGGTCACCTGTAACTATTCCAGGGGATCTTCCCAACCCAGGGGTCGAACCTGCGTCTCCTGCTGGGCAGGTGGATTCTTTACCACTGAGCCATCTGGGAAGCTGTCCTTTCTACTTAATCACTGGTAATGCTTTGAGGCTTATGTTGAAAATGGGAACCTCCAGAGATAATTCACGTCTGCTTCAGCAGGATTCCAAGGGTCACTCTGAGTTGCCTCCCATTCAGTTAAAGTCTTCCTTGGGGATTTGTGGTCCCCAGGGCCAGTGTAAAGCCTGCACTGGGGCTGGCTGGTGGTTATGGCTTCAGGGAGATTCTTTTTTCCCCAGAGCCAAGCTTGATGTAGGCTAGTGTCCTTGTTTCTTCAGGCTTTTTCCTAGTAACTTATTCTGGCAGTGAAAGCATGGCCCTCAGGAGAGTCCAGCTGTCCATGAGGTTCCCTATCTAACTCATGCTGGGCGGCCCAGGCGTTCCTCCGCCCCAGAGCCAAGTGTGGTCATGGAGAAGGATGATCAGGTGTCTGACCTTGGCAAATGTCCCTGGGGCAGAGCCAGCCTCAGCAACTGCTCACCTCTGGGGACTTCCAATCTCACTCCTAGTTCTCTGGCCTGGCAGGCTGCTCCTTGTTCTTGCTTGTCTGGTGTGATGCATTGTAATATATGTATATGTGCACGCCTATAAAAGTGTGTGCATATACGTAGACCCATATATTATTTTCATTGCTTTGCTGTTGGACTATTGATCAGTGATTAGTCTTCCACACTGTGGAAAATGCAGGCCGCTCTCTGCTTGCACAGTGTAGATTTTTAATAAGCAGCGAAGTATCTTTAAAATTCCCTCTCCATCTCTGCCCTCCCCAAGTCCCCACGTGGAGGTAGGTTTCTGCTCCCCTACTCATTCTCTTCCATTTCCTCCTTCTTTCCATGACCCTTCCCCCACCCAGTCTCATCTCCCCACCTGCAACCTGATCCGCCCATAGATAAACTTCCCCATCATCTTAGCCTATGCCGCCAACCAAAGGCTTCTTAAGGGCAAAATCAGTGTGGGATGTGCAGGGGGGATGGGATCTTCTTGAATGGCCAGCGCTGGCTGTTCTGGGGGACAGGACCTGCCGGGGTGTACAAGGGGGCCAAGGCAGAAGTTCTGGGGGTAGGGCTTAGCCTGAGGTTTCAGGCTGGAGGAGGTAAGAAACATGTGCAGAGGAACCAGCAGCCTCAGGTGGAGACAAGGCCCCACATGCTCACCTGAAGTGGGGCAGAGACCCCCAGGTGTCGTGGCCAGGGCCCAGGAGGCAGGTTCGGTATCAGTATCAGGCAGAGCTTTCGAAAGGCAAGGCTGTGCGACGGCTGCTTAAGGGATGCATGAGCAGAGGGGGGGCACCCACCTGCACAGGGTTCCAGCATCCCAGGGGCGAGGTGGGAATTTATTACTGTTTAGTCACTCAGTCGTGTCAGACTCTTTGTGACCCCATGGTCTGTAGCCCACCAGGCTCCTCTGTCCATGGGATTTCCTGGGCAAGAATACTGGAGTGGATTGCCATTTCCTTCTTCAGGGGATCTTCCTGATCCAGGGATTGAACCCACATCTCCTGCTTCTAAATTGGCAGGCGAATTTTTTTACTGCTGAGCCACTAGGGAAGCTCCAAGGAGGGAAGAGGATAGGTACGCTTAGTGGGCTGAGTGCAGCACCCTGGGCAAGATGCCCAGTGCCCTGCCTTGCCTGCCCTGGATGTAACAATCTGAGAAGAGGTGGTCAAGCAGGGCGCACCAGCCGATATCCATCCACCACTCAGGGACCCTGGGCACAGGTGGTGCATCAAGGTAAGTGACTGCAATAGGAACCAGAGCCTCTGGGTTGCCTATTACACACCAGCACATGGCTCCAGATGGCATATTAAAAAGCAGGGACATTACTGTGCCAACAAAGGTCCATCTAGTCAAAGCTATGGTTTTCCAGTAGTCATGTACGGATATGAAAGTTGGACTGTAAAGAAAGCTGAGCACTGAAGAATTGATGCTTTTGAACTGTGGTGTTGGAGAAGACTCTTGAGAGTCCCTTGGACTGCAAGGAGATCCAACCAGTCCATCCTAAAGGAAATCAGTCCTGAATATTCATTGGAAGGACTGATGCTGAAGCTGAAGCTCCAATATTTTGGCCTCCTGATATGAAGAACTGACTCCTTGGAAAAGACCCTGATGCTGGGAAAGATTGAAGGCAGGAGGAGAAGGGGATGACAGAGGATCATATGGTTGGATGGCATCACTGACTCAATGGACATGAGTTTGAGCAAGCTCCGGGAGCTGGTGATGGACAGGGAGGCCTGGAGTGTTGCAGTCCATGGGGTTGCAAAGAGTTGGACACGACTAAGCGACTGAACTGAACTGACACTGTTCTTTCTGTTTGAACCTTACGTGCACATAACTCGCTTGGGTGTCAGTGCAGACTGCACTGCTGACAAGCTCCATGTGATCCCCTTGGACTCGCCTGGCCCAGGACCCCGTGTAGACATTCTGAATCCCTGTTCCAGGTGCAGTGTAGACACTGGGAAGTCTAGAGCCTGCCCAGGTGATTATAACATGCAGCCAGGTTTCAGAACAGTGGCTCTAGCCCACAAAGAAAAGGGGCTTCCCTGGTGGCTCAGACAGTAAATAATCAGCCTACAATGTGGGAGACCTGGGATCGATCCCTGGGTTGGGAGGATGCCCTGGAGGAGGACATGGCCACCCACTCCAGTATTCTTGCCTGGAGAATCCCTTGGACAGAGGAGCCTGGTGGGCTACAGTCCATGGGGTCGCAAAGTCAGACACGACTGAGAAACTGAGCACAGCACAGGCCACAGAGAAGTGGGAACTCATTGTCCTCCTTGTCCATCCTCCGTTTCCATGCAGAGATGGGTTTCAGGAAACATCCATCTTCTCTTTAAAAAAACAAAAATGCCCACGTGGTGCCAGGCAGTGACTGGCCAGCCTGGGACGGGGGCCAGTGAGATGTAGGGTCACAGAAAGATATCCCCTGGACCGTGGATGGCCACTGCCGGGCAGGATGGGAAGAAGGAGACAGCCTCATTTCTGGCCAGATTCACTTCCTCATTGCACATTCCAGGCTCCCCCGATTCCTCCCTCTTCTTGTCCTGCCATCTCTGGGTCACAGCTGTAACTTCTTGTTGCAGCCTTGAACTCACGCTGAATGTGACCTCTGGGCTTTGACCCCCTCTGTTGCAGCCCAAGTCCCCGCTCTGTGAGCCCCGCCTACACAGATGGGTCTCCCTCCAGCACAGGTGGGGGCAGGAAGGAGTCAGTGAGCCAGCAAGTAACAGGGACCCTGCAGAACAGGTCACAGTGGGGGCATGCCGGTCACCTTGATCCTCAGTCACCACAGCTGTTCTAGTTAACTGAGGGAAACGAGAGTGTTTCTGAGTGTGGATAGGTGTGCCCACATGCTCACCCGGTCCTATGTCTCTGTACACAGGTTGCAAGAGGGAAATATTTTTGTGTTCCTTTTGTTAACTGTCCTCAGGCTTTGTCCTCAAGTTCTGGGCCCCGTGATAGCAGGACCCAGTGCTGCTAAGATGGGGCTACCCTGGACCAGCTGATCCTTGGGGCCCACCCCCCACCCCCACCCCCTAGGCTTAAAACACTGGCAACTTCCCCTCAGTGGAGTCCAGTGACCCCCTCTTCTGCTCAGGCCCCTTTCCTGCCTTCCCATTGCCTGGGGGATCCCACCCAAAACTGCCCTCTAACGAAGCATAAACTGGACACGCAAACCCTGCCCTTTTTGCCCGTGACCTTGGGGGAGGGACCGGCGCTCGCTGAGTCAGTGTTTCCTCTTGTAACAGGGGATCTGATTACCAACAAATTCCTCCCTTCCAGCTTCTGAGGCTGCCTGGGTAACCTCCCCATTTCTTCCACTCCTGGCCTCTGCGGGTGAGGAATTTGGCTCAGTTCTGCTCCCAGTGTTGAGATCTCAGGAAAGGCTTGGGAGGCTCTGGAGGCTGGAATCACGCAGAGGTGTCTCGCTCACCCATCTGGTCCGGGCTTGGCTGGCGTTGCTGATGGACTGAATCCCAGGGCCGCTCCCTGCGCCTTGGGCTTTACTCCTCTGGCAGGAGAGCAGGGCTCTCAGCATCCCAGGAGGAAGCTGGTGGCCTTTGGTGACCTGGACTGCGGGTTGCACGCAGGACTCGGTGGCTGACACAGTCACTCGCTGCTTATGAACTCAGCCACGCGGAGCCTGAGATGCGTGTGAAGCAGGTGTTTATTCAAGATCAGAGCTGGGACCTCCAAGGAGGTGTTGACTCAAATACAGCACATGGGGCCGTAGGGAGGCTCTGGCTCAAGATAAACATAGTCAGTGAGCCTGGCAGGGGAAGGAGCCTCAGGCAGGACCTGTGGGCAGCTGGGCTGTGGCAGGCTGCTTCCTGGCAGGTGGACAACCCAGGTCCTCTCTTGGGTGAAGATACAAAGTATTTTAAACACATCTTTCCTCCAGGGCACAGCTTCTTCTGGGCCAGCTCGGCACATGCAGGGATGCTGAGAGGGAGGTGGCCAGACGCCGGCTCGGAGGCCTCTGAGCTATTCATCCTTCAGATGCAGACAGACAGCCCCAGTTGTGGCAGGCGTGCAGGGGCAGGGTGTGGGGCTGGGTCCTGCCGGACATGGTGGCAGTGACTGGTCCCGCCAGCCCCACGCCAGGGTGTATGGTCTGACAAAGGATATTCCCCTTGATTTGTGGATGTGTTTTTAGGAAAAATCTTCAACAAGCATAAAATCCTTTAAACACACTTAACTATGCATTCTGCAGGCTGCCTCTGTTGATAAGAATGAAATTACATATAAGAAGCATCAGCTTCGGGCAGAAATACCCTCTGATCGGCACATGTCGTCTTGGTCACTTGCTGTTGAGACTGCAGATGCATTGAAAGCTTTGTACTTAGTGGCTGCTCCCTGAGCACCTACTGTGTGCCAGCTCCTAGCTGCATGACTTGCAAGTGTGGTTTTGAATCTTCATGATAGCCTGAAGTGGGAGCTGGAACGCACTCATTTGGCAGCAGCCTAGAAAGGGTGATAACTTGCTCAGGGCCATACAGCCACCACATGACTGAGCCAGGAGACTCAAATGTGACACCCCTGGGTGGCCCAGCGTGGGACTCCGGGGCTGGGACCTCTCTCTCTCACTGCTCTGGAGTCTCTGCATTTGTCACTAGCTCGCATCAGCCCATATTCTCTGCGTTGCTCAGCACTAGCTGGTGCCTCCTCCCTCCCTTCCTTTTGCTGTCTATGAGGGTTCCTGTTTATCTCTCCACTGAGGGCAGGCACTCTGTGGGTCTTATTTATGCAACATGTGTCTAGAACTCAGCACGTTATAGGAATTCAAAATAGAAGTCTTTCCCTTAATCAAGGGAAAAATCTAACATTCTGTACCATCGAACGGTGAACAAACCGCTTGGTGGTAGTGAGCTCCCCGTCACTGGTGGTATTCAAGTGGTAGTTGGACGAGCACCTGTCAGGGTGTGTTAGACAAAAGCAGGAGGTAAAGCTCACACTTAAGGCAGTCATAGCTTCTGTCTTGGGGGCTCTGACCTTCTAGGGCTTCCCTCCCTGTCCTGCTACCATCTTGCTGCAAGATGCTGGTGGATATCCTTCCCGCCTCTGGCCCAGTCTCTCCACAATACTAGCAAACCAGAGGTGGCAGTATCTATTTGGTTGAGCCATCCAGATGGAAAAGGATGCAGAAGGGAAGACCAATATTTATTCATTATCATATCCAGAAATTAGACTGGGAGCCACAAATAGACGTTTCTAACGAGCACCCGTCTGGCCCTGCCTCTTGGGCTGCAGATCCCTCTTCATGTCACATCTTGCCTCCCGCACTGGGGTTTGGCTCCAATATTTGCCAGCCGCTGGGTTATTTTCTGAAGCGATTAACGGGAAGCCAGGGGCATTGGACAGCCAGCAGGATGGTCTTTTAAAAGGACACATGCCATTCCCAACAAGAACCCATCTGAGTGTGGTTCAGAAGCTCTCAGAGTGGGTGGTCGGGGTGGGGAAGAGCTAGGGCAGGCACAGTGAGGGCGGGGTGCCATCCAGCTGGAAAGACCCATCAAAGCTGAGAGTCTGCGCGGGACAGCCCGCGTCTGTTTCAGTCCCATCGTGCGCTTGGCCCTGGTCCGCCAGGGCCGCTGGGCCCAGGAACCGTGCTCAGCCAGAGCTTCTCCATCAGCTCTTAGCCTCGGCATCGCACACCCAGCTATTTCTCCCATCTTCCAAAAAGCCTTTCTCTCCCACTTCTTCAAGCCTCCTCTGCTGCCTCCTTCCTCCTCTCGATAGCAGAGCTTCTTGAAAGAGCAAAACTCCTCCCCATCTTTCTGCAAACCGCCCCCCAACCCTCTCTAAGCAGGCTTTTCCTGCCATGGATTCTCTGAAACCGCTCTAAATGATGAAGTCAGCAGTGCCCACCCCACTGCATCCCACCACCATCCTGGAAGCCGAAACCCGGCGTCAGCTGTCAGACCCTGGCTTCCTGAGCCATCAGCTGCCTCTGATTGCTGGTCGGTCCCTTTCTCCCCCCAGATGCCCTCTCATTGCCTGGCTCCCAGGACCCGTATGCCCCCTTGCCAGGGCCTCCTCACTCTGCAGCCACTTCTCCCCGTCTCCTTGACCTTGAATATGTTCAGGGTTCAGTCTTTGGACCTCGTCTTCTTTCATTAACCGCTTGCTGCCTCAGGGATCCTGTCTGGGGGCTTGAAAACAATCGAGATGACAATGTCTTCCACATTACACCTCCAGACTCCTCTAATCTCTAACAGCCCTTCCCACTGCCTCTGTGACGGTTCCAGTTGGGTATCAAAGCCACCTCTTCGCAAACCCAACACGACTGCCACTGATTGCCTCCTTGTTGGCTGGAGGTGGCCCTGTCTCAGTTGCTCAGGCCAAGAGCCTCGTGTTCATCCATGGTGCCCCCCTTTCTCTCACACCCCACATCCAATCTGTCAGGAAATTATATTGGCTGTACCTCCAAACGCATCCAGAACCTGACCACTTCTCACCACCCCCATGGCTTCCATTCTGGCACAAGCCACTTGCATCCTTGGCCCCCCTGCAGTCTGTTCTCAGCACAGCAATCAGAAGAGTCCTTTAGAAACATTAAGCCAGAGCAACACTCAAAATTTGCAAAGGCTCCCATGTACACCCAGAACACTGGGCGGGCCACAAAGTTCGTTCGGGCTTTCCGTGTGATAGTATAGAAAGAACCCAAATGGGCATTTGGGGCCAACTCAATACAAACCCAAACCCAATACAAACCAGATCCCTCACAGGGATCTACCAGGTCTGGTATAATTTGACCTCCTACACCTTTCCCTGGGCTTCACCATTGGCTCAGCAGATAAACAATCCCCCTGCAAAATGCAGGAGAGGCTGGAAATCCCTGGGTCAGGAAGATCCGCTGGAGGAGGAAGGGCCAACCCACGCCAGGATTCTTGCCTAAAAAATCCCACAGACAGAGGAGCCTGATGGGCTACGGTCCTATGGGGTCGCAAAGAGTCAGACACAGCTGAGTGAGCGAGCGCGCACATCCATCCACCCCTTCCTTATTGTCACCTCCTCTGCTCACTGCCTCACTCCTTAGCACCCTGTCACCATGCTGTGAGGAAGCCCAAGCAGCCGTGTGGGGGGTCCATGTAGAGGAGATCGGAAGTCCATGCCTGGTATAACCAGCTGAGCTGCCACCCCAGAGCCAGCGTCACCTGCCAGCCGCACCAGCCATGCCAGCATGCCAGCCAGGCCATGTTGAACCTCCAGCCATCCTAATACGCCAAGCCAACACCACCCAAAGCAGGAGACCCACACGCTCCACCCGCAGAATTGCCGTAGTAAACGATTATCGGCGTTTCAAGTTACTACCTTTTGGGGTGGTTTGTTAAACGACAAACAATCTAAACAACTGTCCATCGGAGAACTAGATTTAAAAATATTTTTTCATGACGTGAGCACGTACAGGCATACCTTACCCACAAATGCGGGAATGTGTTAACATATGCGCGGCTTGCTTTACTGGCAGCCTTTGTGTTCTGTTTGCCTATTTTGCTTGGCTCCCATCTCTCCTTCCCACACTTCCCACCCGATGTCCCCAGATCCTGCTGCCTGGTTCTCCATAAACACTCGAGCAACCATTTATTAGTCTGTACAGACACCTCAGGAGAGGTTTCTCTGACGGGCGGAGGGCCTTCTGTTACCCAAACGTGATCAATATTATATTCACTTGCCTATATTTTGCTTTTCTTCTCGGAGAGTTCTTTGTAAAACCCCCTCCACGACCCTTGTGGAACTCCAGTTCATTCTTTTAAGTAGTTGCATAAAATTCTCCCATCCTGTGGCCATTGCACACCAGTCAGCCATCCCAAAGGTGTGAGCTGGAGCCAGCTCATCCTGGCTCGTGAAAGCCTGTCGTTAATGCTTCAGGAGTTTTGTGAGCCAGTTATTAAAATGTTCAGTTCAGTTCAGTCGTTCAGTCGTGTCCGCCTGTGAACTGCAGCAGGCCAGGCCTCCCTGTCCATCACCAACTCCCAGAGCTTGCTTAAACTCATGTCCATGGAGTCAGTGATGCCATCCAACCATCTCATCCTCTGTTGTTCCCTTCTCCTCCTGCCTTCAATCTTTCCCAGCATCAGGGTCTTTTCCAATGAGTCAGCTCTTCAAATCAGGTGGCCAAAGTATTGGAGTTTCAGCTTTAGCATCAGTCCTTCCAATGAATATTCAGGACTGATTTCCTTTAGGATGGACTGGTTGGATTTCCTTGCAGTCCAAGAGACTCTCAAGAGTCTTCTCCAACACCACAGTTCAAAAGCATCAATTCTTCGGTGCTCAGCTTTCTTCACAGTCCAACTCTCACATCCATACACGACCACAGGAAAAACCATAGCCTTGACTAGACAGACCTTTGTTGGCAAAGTAATGTCTCTGCTTTTCAATATGGTTGGTCACAGCTTTTCTTCCAAGGAGCAAGCGTCTTTTAATTTCATGGCTGTAGTCACCATCTGCTGTGATTTTGGAGCCCCCAAAATTAGTCTCTCATCGTTTCTATTGTTTCACCATCTATTTGCCATTAAGTGATGGGACCAGATGAGATGATCTTAGTTTTCTGAATGCTGAGAATTGACTGTATTGAAATGTAGCCAATAAAAAAATTACATTCTATAAATGTGTAATTAAATACATACATTATACTAGAAACAAAGGTAATACTCCAAACGAATCACTTTCTAATGATTTCACTATTCCTGATGCTCCAGGTTATTTACATCTGCTATAAAATACAACCCAATGGCATGCTTCTGGGCCCCTCTTCGTAAGTCTGCCATCAGATGTGTCCTGTGGCTGGTTTAAAGCTGGCCATGGCGAGAGCACGCACACCACAGGAAATGGCACACATTACGAGTCAGGGCTTGACTGATCGTTTTCTTGGTTGTCTAGACTTAAGAAATATGTAATATTAATAATGCAGATTCGTGTCTGCAGCTATTACACTGTGACTAGCAGGAAAAATGTGAGGAACTGTTCTCCCAGGATTTGGAAACTGTTCATCTAGTCAAGAATATGGTTTTTCCTGTGGTCATGTATGGATGTGAGAGTTGGACTGTGAAGAAGGCTGAGCGCTGAAGAATTGATGCTTTTGAAGTGTGGTGTTGGAGAAGACTCTTGAGAGTCCCTTGGACTGCAAGGAGATCCAACCAGTCCATTCTGAAGGAGATCAGCCCTGGGATTTCTTTGGAAGGAATGATGCTAAAGCTGAAACTCCAGTACTTTGGCCACCTCATGCGAAGAGTTGACTCATTGGAAAAGACTCTGATGCTGGGAGGGATTGGGGGCAGGAGGAGAAGGGGACAACAGAGGATGAGATGGCTGGATGGCATCAAGGACTCGATGGACGTGGGTCTCAGTGAACTCCGGGAGTTGGTGAGGGACAGGGAGGCCTGGCGTGCTGCGATTCATGGGGTGGCAAAGAGTCGGACATGACTGAGCGACTGATTTGATCTGATCTGATTCAAGTCAATAAAGATGGTGAACGAGTGACGTTTCAACACATGTCTTCTTTGCTTCCCTGACATCTTGCTCTCTTTTATTAAAAATATTTATTTATTTGGCCATGCCCAGTCTTTGTAGCAGTTCTTCAGTTGCAGCATGTGGGATCTAGTTCCCTGACCAGGGATCGAGCCCATGCTTCCTGCATTGGGAACACCCAGTCTTAGCCTCTGGACCACCAGGAAGTCCCTGCTGCTGCTGCTGCTGCTAAGTCGCTTCAGTCGTGTCCAACTCTGTGCGACCCCATAGACCGCAGCCCACCAGGCTCCCCCATCCCTGGGATTCTCCAGGCAAGAACATTGGATCGGGTTGCCATTTCCTTCTCCAATGCATGAAAATGAAAAGTGAAAGTGAACTCCCTCAGTCGTGTCTGACTCTTAGCAACCCCATGGACTGCAGCCCACCAGGCTCCTCCGCCCATGGGATTTTCCAGGCAAGAGTGCTGAAGTGGGGTGCCATTGCCTTCTCCGAGGAAGTCCCTATCATCTTCCTATTTGAGAAAAATGCACGTTTATATTGAACTGACATTTATTCCTGGGTTCCAGCTATAGGTTGTCTCCATGTACAAGAGTTTGGCAAAGATCAACAAAAACATTCTGTGAAGATCAGCTGACCGCATCAAGTCTATAACAAAAGGTGTTGTATATTTTATTGTTATTCGTAAATGTTATGCCACACATCCTTTCCATTAATACATTTTATAATAAATACAGGTATGTACTCAGATGTCTGCATCTTTTCTCCTCGAGGCTGGGTTGTTTCTCGGGCTTCCTAGGTGGTGCTAGTAGTAAAGAACCTTCCTGTGGATTCAAGAGACACAAGCCACATGGGTTTAATCCCTGGGTTTGGAAAATCCACTGGAGAAGGGCATGGCAACCCACTGCAGTGTTCTTGCCTGGATAATCCCATGGATAGAGGAGCCTGGTGGGCTAAAGAGTTGTATGAACATTACCAAGACCAGATACCCAGTAGCTGTAGAAGGAATAATAAACAGTAACACAAAAATTATGTTTTCCATGACAAAAGATAAGTCCATGGGGTCACAAGAGGTGAACACAATTGAAGCAACTTAGCATGCACACACGGGTTGTTTTTCATTCGGCAGCACATTACTGATTCTGTTCCCTGCCAATAAGCATCATTTGGTTTCCATTCCAGCAAGTTCCATTCCACTCATGCTAGGTTAAAGGGTGTATGTAATGTTCATGGATATTTTAAGGTTTCTTTCAACAGCTGATGTAATTGATGTCATTTCTAGCACCACAGCACGAGTACCTTTTCCCCATTCCGCTGCTGACCATGGATTCACATTTGCCAGTCTGGTGTAAATCGGCTCCGCTATCTCACTTTGCTCCCCTCTCTCATGCTGGTGAACATGCAGGTTTTTCAGAGGTTGGTTGCCATTTGGATTCATTTTGTGAATTGCTTCTTGGTGTCCTGCCTTTTTTTTTCCTCTTGGGTTGTTTATTCCTTTCCACCACTTTCTGCACACTCTCCATAAATCAGATGTAAGCCTTATATGTGTTCTGTGTTTAAATCGCTTGTCCACATATTGACTTTGTATTATCTTTTGTCGTGGAAAACATAATTTTTGTGTTACTGTTTATTATTCCTTCTACAGCTACTGGGTATCTGGTCTTGGTAATGTTCATACAACTCTTTAGCATTTCTGGCTGCATTTTTTTCGTCTTTAATATAAAGTTTATTTTTTACATATGGCTAAAATAGGAGTCCAATTTTATTTTTTTCTGATGGGTAGCTAGTCATGCTAGTATCATTTGGAAATATTTGTGATTTAGTGAAACAATCATAATAGATATATATTAATTAATGATTCCCCATTGTATTGAAATATTACTTTTGTTATCAAACACGGGGCTGCCCTGGTGGCTCAGTCAGTAAAGAATCTGCCTGCAATGCAGGAGATGTGGGTTCAGTCCCTGGGTGGGGAAGATCCCCTGGAGAAGGGGATGGCTACCCACTTCAGTATTCATGCCTAGGAAATCCCATGGACAGAGGAGCCTGGAGGGCTACAGTCCATGGGGTCGCAAACATACTCACATATATTTCTGTATTCTAACCCATCTATTCTCAAGCCGACAGCATATTGATTTGACCCCAGCGTCTTTATCGTCGGTTTCCACTTGGGAGATTTTAGGAAGACAACATTACAAGCTCTGGGATGAGGTCTCTAAGAGTGCCTCTTCGTCTTGCTGCGTTCCTTTCAGTGCGCTTACCACCGCGCCACTGCGTTGAACTCGTGGAGACTCAAGACGAAAGCCGCTGGGTCCCCAAGTCACTTTATGGAAGAGGCTTTCTCTGCAGTGTTGCCTGTTTGCATCATCTTTGCCTGAGGGATAAATAGCCCTTTGTTTTGAACTCAGCACAGCCTATCCTATCGGACCAATAATCAATGTTGCTGCATGTGAAAGCTAAAATACACAGCACTGGCTTAGTGGCTGGTGGTCAGTGCCAAGGAAATTGATGCTGGAGGCTGGCAATCCAGGTTATAAATGCCAACACATTTCCTTCAATCAGTTTGCACTAATTTATAGACAATTGAGAAAAGTGAAAAATGATCGTCGCTCAGTCGTGTCCGACACTTTGTGACCCTGTAGCCCGCCAGGCTCCTCTGTCCATGGAATTCTCCAGGCAAGAATACTAGAGTGGTTGCCATTCCCTTCTCCAGGGGATCTTCCGACCCAGGGATCGAACTCTGGTCTCCTGCATTGCAGGCAGGTTTTTTACCGTCTGAGTCACCAGGGAAGCCAATTGAACACTAAAACAAGAGGTAAGAAAGCAGGATATTATAAGTGTGTCTTGGCTGTTGACTACCCTCAAATAGATGTTTTTTGTGAATTCAGGAAGGAAGTGATTAGTTTGTGATCAGAAATAAAGAGAACAGAGAAATTCCAGAAATTAGGGGCTTAGCAAACTTGGAAAGCCAAAAATAACTTGATACAGGATGGAGAAAGTCGGTGAACAACAAAGGCTCAAACTACCTCAGGGCAAAAAGCAGGTTGAAAAAGAGGTCCCAGGAGACTCAAGGTAGCTGCTGTTACCTTGTGAGCGGGTGAGACTTCGGGGCGAAAAGGAAGATGAGCAGAACTGAGACCGATATCGCAAACAGGATGTTTGGGTGGAGGTGTGCAGCACAGAACTAACTGGAAACAAGTTCAAAGCTTATTAGGTTTTTAAGGAAATCGTGTTGTGAAAGGAACCCAAGACTTGGATTAAAACAAGGCTTTGATTGTTCTTGACTTAAAACAAGCCTTGGGAGCAAAATTGTGCCATTTGCAGAGACGTGTATAGACCTAGAGACTGTTATACAGAGTGATGTAAGTCAGAAAGAGAAAAACGCATATTGTATATTAATGCATATATGTGGAATTTAAGAAAACAGTAAGATGACCCTATTTGCGAAGCAGAAATAGAGACGCAGACCTAGAGAATCGACATGTGGACACCAAAGCGGGAAAGGGGTGGGCGGGATGAATGGGGAGGTTGTGATTGTCACACATACACTGCTATTTATGAAGCAGATGACTAATAGGGACCTACTGCAGAGAACACAGAACTCTACTCAGTGCTCTGTGGTGACCTAGATGGGAAGGAAGTCCAGAAAAGAGGGGATATATGGCTGATTCATTTTGCTGTATCAGTCAGTTCAGTCAGTTCAGTCGCTCAGTCGTGTCCGACTCTTTGCAACCCCGTGAATCGCAGCACGCCAGGCCTCCCTGTCCATCACCGACTCCCGGAGTTCACCCAAACTCACGTCCATCGAGTTGGTGATGCCATCCAGCCATCTCATCCTCTGTCGTCCCCTTCTCCTCCTGCCCCCAATCCCTCCCAGCATCAGAGTCTTTTCCAATGAGTCAACTCTTCGCATGAGGTGGCCAAAGTACTAGCAGATACTAAAACATCATCGTAAAGCAACTATATGCCAATAGAAATTTTAAAAAACTCCCCAAAATCCCCCCCCAAAATGCCTTGGGTTCCCAGTCGTCCGTGGGCAGACAGCATCACAGCCCCCAAGGATGGCCTGGCCTCCTATGTCCACTGCAGATGTGTCCAGGGAGGTGCTGGGGAACACAGAAAAGGGCTAAGGAGAATAACCAACAAGGGGCTTCTTCCCAGAGGAGCCTGATCAAGGAATCCTGGCAACGTCCACCCAGCAGGGTTTCTGAATTGTTACAGAGCCGTGACCCTCCCTCCATCCTCCCGTTTCCACTGCACATTGTCCTGACTGCCCATCAGTGGACCCTGGGTCTGTACAGGAGGCAGGTAATGCCTCTTTCAGTTTGTAGGTTGTCAACTGAAAAAAAAAGCACAACCTAATAGTTGAGAATTATGTTCTGTTCAGCAGACATTGGAAGGACTTTGAGCCTGGGGCACCGCATCTCAGATGACGCTGAAACAGTGTTCCGAAGAGGCACGTGGGGAGCCAGGATATGCAGGGATTTTTGCAACAAAAGACCAGGTAGTTGGAATATCAAAGGGTTACTGTTAATAAAAGAAAGCTAGATATCTCAAGTTAAGGAATTTAGTGCTTTTCTATGTATGGGAAGATGCCAGAGTCTGGGCTCACTGAAATCATTCCTTTTTTTGAAAAACATTTTGAATGTAATTTTTATCTTACACTGAAGTATAGTTGATCTACAATGATATGCTACTTTCAGGTACACAGTGTAGTGATCCAGTTGCACATGTAGCCGTTCTTTTTCAGATTCTTCTCCCATATAGGTTAGTACAGGATACTGAGTTCCTTGTGTAATACAGTAAGTCCTTGTCGATCATCTACTTTATATACAGTAATGTGTTTATGCGAATCCCAAACTCCTAGTTTATCCCCCCCACCCCCGCCTTGCCCTGTTCCCCCTTTGGTAACTGTAAACTTGTTTTTGAAGTCTGTGAGTCTGTTTCTGTTTGTAAATAAGTTCATTTGTATCATTTTTTTTTTAGACTTTGTGTATAAGCAATATCATATTTGTCTTTGTCTGACTTACTTCACTTAGTTTGATCATCCCTAGGTCCATTTATGTTTTTGCAAATGGCATCATTTCCTTCTTTTTTATGGCCGGGTAATATTCCTTTGTATATTCGTACCACATCTTCTTTGAAATCATTCCTTTGATATGCACGTCGGCTACCGGAGCCGGCATCCTGTGCTTTCTCACGCTGAGTCCCCCGGGGCTCACTATCAGGGCAGCGGTAATGTGACGGCATCCTGTGCTTTCTCACACTGAGTCCCCCCGGGGCTCACTATCAGGGCAGCTGTAATGTGATCGTTGATGGTAGCAGCATCCTTGGTTTACTGATGTGGAAGGTGGCACTGTAGTTCACAAGATTTCCACATCCAGAGCGAATGGTACAGAGACCCTGGGGAGCACTGTGCAGACCACTCTCTCAAAGATCCAAGATTTCAACCTAGATTCAGGGACCCTGGCAGGTGGAGAAGGTGTGGTGTGACCTGACTATTTCGGGACCACGGAGGATCTTACTCGTCAGTTCCCAGGTAGTTAGGTGGGGCCACGTGACTGGTTCCAACCAATGGAATGTGAGTGGAAATGACACCTGTTTCTTCAGAACCGAAGCACAGAAGGACTGATGAACTTCACTTACTTTCCATCTGTCCTTGCCATGGCAACCCTGGAGACCATGAGATGAGATGCTGGTAGACAAGAAGGTGCCTAGATCCCTGAGTGGTGTCTGGCAAAGTAGGTCTAATCAACCCGTATTAGATTTTGCTTGAATGAGATATGCATCTTTTATGTTTGTGCGTGTGTGCTGAGTCATGTCTGATGTTTGTGACCTTGTGACCAGGCTCCTCTGTCTGTGGGATTTTCCAGGCAAGAATACTGCAGTCGGTTGCCATTCCCTTCTCCAGGGATCTTTCTGACCCAGGGATTGAACCTGCTTCTCTTGCATTGGCAGGCAGGTTCTTTACCACTGAGCCACCTGGGAAGTTTTTATCTTTAGCCCCTGGATATAATTTAAATTAGGTTATTCTGATTGTACCTGTGCAATCATATCATCTTGCAAGCCAACACTTTAATCTCCTCCTTTCCCATCTTTCCACTTTTTATTCCTTTGCCTTACAATGCTACCAGGGTTTCATAGTCAACAGTGGATTGAGATGATGATAGCAGGTATTGTGGGCTGGTTCCTGATCTGAAAGGAAAGCTTTCAATACTTAAAGCATTAAGACCTGTAAGATGTTTTCTGTAAGTTTTCCATGAGTGTCTGTTGTCTGTTTAAGGAAAGCTCCCTCGTACTCCCAGCTTGTTTAGCATTTTCAAACAGGTGTTGAATGTTATACTTTTTCTGTGTCTATTGAGTGATAATATATTTTCTCTTCTGATATCCTAATGCATAATAAATATAATGTGGATTATTTTTATTGCTTTTGAAGGTTAAGCCCACCTGAGACTCCTGGGTTACCCCTGATTAAGTAGTGCTACATTTCCTTTGCCATCTTTTGATTCAGATTTTGCATCTCTGTTGATGACTGAGGTTCACTTGGTCAGGTTTTGGTATCAGGGTAAATCCAGCTTCATAAAATGAGTTGAGGCCATTTTATACTCTTTTATATTCATTTTATATATATTTTTCTATTCTCTAGAGAAGATCTTGTAAGCTTCTATTCTCTAGAGAAGACCTAGCATTATTTCTTCTTTAAATGCTTGGTTGAATTTGCAGGGCCTGGGTGTTTCTTAGTGGGAAAGATTTAATTTATTTAATAATTATAGGGCTCCACAGGGTTCTATTTCTCTAGTAACCGTTTTGGGAAATTATAATTTTCAAAATAAAAGCATTCATTTCTTTTCAATCTTCAGATGTTTGGATGCAACTTTTTGTAACAGTCTCTTATCTTTTTTATGTTCTCCTGATGTATTGTGGTATCTTGCTTTTAGTAATAATTCCTGACGTTGGGAATCTCTGTCTTCTTTTTTGTTGATGAGGTTTGCTAAGAAGTTATCAGTTTTATTAATTTTTTCAAGGAACTAGCACTTGACCTTGCCGATTCTCTGTCCTGTTTATTTCCTTTTTCATTAGTTCCATATTTATCTTCATTGTTCTTTCCCTCTTCCTTTGGCTTATTTGGCTATACTATTTTTGATTTGTGAGAAGTGTGGCTAAATCATTAGTTTTCAGGAAGTTAGTTAAACTTCTATATTAAAAAGCAAAGACATCACTTTGCCAACAAAGGTCTGTATTGTCAAAACTATGGTCTTTCCAGTCGTCATGTATGGATGTGAGAGTTGGACCATAAAGAAAGCTGAGTGCTGAAGAATTGATGCTTTTCAACTGTGGTGTTAGAGAAGACTCTTGAGAGTCCCTTGGACTATTCATTGGAAGGACTGATGGTGAAGCTGAAGCTCCAATACTTTGGTCACCTGATGTGAAGAGCCAACTCATTGGAAAAGACTCCAATGCTGGGAAAGATTGAGAGCAAGAGGAGAAGGGGGTGACAGAGGAGAGATGGTTAGATAGCATCACCAACTCAATGGACATGAATCTGAGCAAACTCCAGGAGATAGTGAAGGACAGGGGAGCCTGGCCTGCTTCAGTCCATGGGGTGGCAGAAAGTCAGACATGACTCAGTGACTGAACAGCAAAACTTGTAAATAAATTTGGGGAGAATGTCATCCAATCCATGAACACATTGTATCTCTTCATTTATTTAGAACTCCTTTGAATTTTTTTATTTTTTACCAATATATGCTCTTTAGCGTAAATTTTCCTTTAAGGAATAATTTAACTGTACCCTACAAGTTTTAAAGGGCTTCCCTGGTAGCTCAGCTGGTAAAGAATCTGCCTGCAGTGCAGGAGACCCCAGTTCGTTTCCTGGGTTGGGAAGATCCACTGGAGAAGGGATAGGCTACCCACTCCAGTATTCTTGGGCTTCCTGGTGGCTCAGCTGGTAAGAATCCGCCTGCAAGGCAGGAGACCTGGGTTCAATCCCTGGGTTGGGAAGATCCCTGGAGAAGGGAAAGGCCAGCCACTCCAGTATTCTGGCCTGGAGAATCCCATGGACTGGATAGGCCAGGGGGTCACAAAGAGTCGGGCACAACTAAGTGGCTTTCCCTCACAAGTTTTAATATGTATCATTTCTTTCATGCTCAAATATTTCTAATTTCAATTATGATCTCTTCTTTGACCTTAGGCTATTTGTTTTCCAAACAAGTAGGAATTCTCTAGTTATTACTTTTCTTCTTAGAGTTTTATCTTAATGGCACTGTGGTCAAAAAATGTCCTTTGAGGTCAGTTGACACTTGCTCAATTATGTGATATATGGTAACTCTTTACTTTATGCACCAGTTTTGGGAGAACTGGCATCTCTACCACCTTGGGTCTTCCAATGCTTCAACAAGGTACATTTTCTCGTTTATTTAGATCTTTGATCAGCAGCATTTTGTAGTCTTAGTATAAAAGTCCTGTACATGTTTTCTTAGATTTACACTTTAATTCTTGAAGATTTTTTATAGTCGTGGATTTTTATTTGTTTAATTGGCCGCGTCAGGCCCCCGTCGCCATTGTGGTGCGCGGGTTCTCTAGCTGTGGTGTGCGGGCTGCGGTGGTTGCGACACAAAGTCTCTCTGGTTGTGGCCTGTGGACTCCGGAGCGTGCTGGCTCAGTAGTCGCAGAACTACGGCTTAGCTGCCCTGATGCCACGTCGGATTTTAATTCTCCAACCAGGGATCGAACCCATGTCCCTGCATTGCAAGGTGGATTCTTAACCACTGGACCAGCAGGAAAGCCCCTAAAGCCTTTGTTGAATTTGTTACAATATTGCTTCTGTTTTGTTTTGGTTTCTTGATCAGGAGGCCTGTGGGATCCTAGCTCCCTGACCAGGGATTGAACCCACACCCTCTGCCCTGAAAGGCGAAATCTTAACCAATGGTCAGCCAGCAAAGTCCCCATGCTTCAATTTTTTAAAGAAATTGTAATTTTTTATAACCAGCCTAGATAGCATATTCAAAAGCAGAGACATTACTTTGCCAACAAAGGTTCGTCTAGTCAAGGCTGTGGTTTTTCCTATGGTCATGTATGGATATGAGAGTTGGACTGTGAAGAAAGCTGAGCACTGAAGAATTGATGCTTTTGAACTGTGGTGTTGGAGAAGACTCTTGAGAGTCCCTTGGACTGCAAGGAGATCCAACCAGTCCATTCTGAAGGAGATCAGCCCTGGGATTTCTTTGGAAGGAATGATGCTAAAGCTGAAACTCCAGTACTTTGGCCACCTCATGCGAAGAGTTGATTCATTGGAAAAGACTCTGATGCTGGGAGGGATTGGGGGCAGGAGGAGAAGGGGACGACAGAGGATGAGACAGCTGGATGGCATCACCGACTTGATGGACGTGAGTTTGAATGAACTCTGGTAGTTGGTGATGGACAGGGAGGCCTGGCGTGCTGCGATTCTTGGGGTCACAAAGAGCTGGACATGACTGAGCAACTGAACTGAACTGAAGTGACTCATATGGTCATTGCTAGTACCTAGACATACAGTTGGTTTTTGTGTGTTCATCTGTGATCTTATAAACTCACTTATTGGTTCTAGAAGTCCCTTTTGTAGCTTCCTTGGCTTTTTTTTTTTTTTTTGATAGACAATCACATCTCTACGAATAGAGACAGTTTTAACCCTTCCTTTTTCATCTGCATGCCTTTTATTTCTATTTCTTGCCTTTGTTGCACTGATTGGAACTTTGGGCTCTATCCTGACAAACAGTGGTGAGAGCAGACATTCTTGCCTTGTTTGTCTTTAAACCCATTTTGTCATTGTCCAGTCGCTCAGTCGTGTCCAACTCTTTGTGACCCCATGGACTGTAGCACGCCAGGCTTCCCTGTCCTTCACCATCTCCCAGAGCTTGCTCAAACTCATATTCATCGAGTCAGTGATGCCATCCAACCATCTCGTCCTCTGTCACCTCCTTCTCCTCCTGCCTTCAATCTTTCCCAGCATCAGGGTCTTTTCCAATGAGTTGGCTCTTCTTATCAGGTGGCCAAAGTATTGGAGCTTCAGTAAATTAAACCCATTTACTGAGATCTTAATTTTGGTAATTATACTTTTACTTCTACAATTTCTAATTGGCTCTTTTAAAAACTTCCTATATAATATTGTTATAATATAGTTATATGATATAAAATATTTACATATTTTATGCATTTGGTTTTCAATTTTTAGACATAATTTTATGGGGTTTGAGTATTTTTTGTTGTTGTTTAGCCGCTGAGTCATATCCAACTCTTCGCAACCTCATGGACTGTAGCCCACCAGGCTCCTCTGTGCATGGGGTTCTCCAGGCCAGGATACTGCAGAGAGCTGTCATCTTGAGCTTATTAAGGGCGGTTGTTTTGGAGCCTCTGCGGGCCTCTCCTGTGATCTGTTTCTGCTGTTTCTTATGCATATTGCTGCATCTTGTGCTTGGCTACCTCTGAGGGTGTAGAGACTTGATAAATGGTTTGCAGAAATATGTTGAAGCCTGGGATGAGGAGATCCCTCTGGGGGAAGATCAGTGTTTGCTGCTATCAGTTACGTGGGCGTGTTAGCAATCTGGGATCCCCTTAAAGCGATTTCAGGATTTGGGTGTCTCTGGGCCCCCAAGGGAAGCAGAACTGAGCTGCAGGGGCCCACCCTTATTCTCCTGGTACAGGCTTTGGGGTGCCCTCCAGAGGTCCTGGACTCCCACACTTTTCCCCAGCCTGGCTCATCCTCCCAGCCCTTCTTTCAGAATCAGTAAGTCCCCAGGGGAAAATCAGCCCAAGCCACCTCCTCTTTCTGCGTTTGTTTTCTTCCAGGCCTTGAAGTCAAAATTCTCTGTCACCTTGTCAGCTCTCTAGTGCTCTCAGGTAGTTTTAAAAAATGCATATGGCCTAAGGTTTCCAGCTGCTCTCACGGGCGGGCAGGGGCTCGGGGCACAGTCTGATCATTGGAGGTGCGTGGTGGGGTGTGCCTTTCGGACGGCTGAAACGAAGGCCTATTCGAATGCTGTGGTACTGACCCACCAGAGGGGGAAACCCACGATACGAGATTGAAGGGGGTGTTGTCATAGATAACGGGGGATGGAATCTTGAGATAGGACTCAGCATGGCCGAAGCCTGGCTGCTTCGTTTTGTGGTGGCTCGGAGCCGGGGTGGCGTGAGGACAGTCATCCTGGGAGGACCCCTTGGCCCGCTCCCAGTGTGGAGGCAGGTGGCCCTACTTCCTGCAGACATTTCTCTTGGGAAGGAAGTAGTGTCTGTCCAGTATGGACCACAGGCTGTGCTTCCTCGCTAAGGAAGCACCGGTCGGCTGTGCCCAATGGCTCAGGGACCAAGCAGGAGAGGAAGGGGGTACAAAGAAGTGGGGCGGGAGCCAGCACAGCTCAGCTTCTCCACTGTCGTCTCTGATGGCCTCCAGCCTACGAAGTCCTGCCAGAAGTATCCTTTCCAGGCCCAGACCCTGCCGTCCCCCAGGACAGATTGATCTTGTCTCTCCTGTGCCCCCGGCCTGACCACGGCTCCGCGCTGCCCATCGGATCAAGTCTGAGACATTCGACTGGGCACCTGAGATCCTGAAGCCTCTGGAGCCACCACTGTCCGTTCTCATGTTGGCACCCCTGTCGGCAGTTGGAGCCGGAGCTAACAGTGATGGGGGGAAGAGACCACTGGGAGACAGAAGGCAGCTTTCCAGCGGAATCTTTATTCAAAAGGTTATTCTGTCTCCCTCCCAGCACCAAGGCAGGGAGGGGTGTGTGTGTGTGTGTGGTGTGTGTGTGTGTATGTGTGAGTGTGCATGTGTGTGGGCATGAGGCTGCATCCTGGCCTGGCCCTCCTTGCCTGGAAACAGGGGCATGAAAGACCCTCCCCACAGCCTCTCCAAGGATCCTAAACGTACCCCAAGGACGTGCCTGCAGCAGCAAAATAGTGACGTCAACCCTGTCCATCCCCCCAAGCTTTGCCTGGTCCTTTTCTCTGCTCCAGCCAGGAAGCTTGGTGCGGGTGCTGGGGGGAGGTTTGGGGAGGAGGAGGGTGTGTGCTCAGAGTCTGGACCTTGGGGTGGAGCTCAAGTCGGGTGGGCTGAGGGGGAGGGTTTGACTAGCACCTGAGCGCAAAACCCCCGAGCTGAGCTGGACCCACCAGAGGGCGGCCGCTGCTCTGGGCCAGGTGGGAACGATGGGGTTGAAGACTGGGGGAAAGAGGCTCCAGCGTGGCCCCCTTGGGTTGGAGGCACAGAACCCTATTTGCCCAGTAAGCGTGTCTGTCCCTGGTGGAGCGCGGAGGCTGGTCCTCCACCGCGGACCCGCCAGCCTGAGGGCGGGCCCGCTGTTGGGGGGCTGTCTTCCGAGCGGGGCCCGGAAACCCGCTGACCAGCAGAGCCACCTCTGCCTGCATCATCCACGGGCATGGGCAGGGACGGCGCTGAGTCCCCAGCAACTGTCACTGACCTGCCCGCCACCCACCAGTGCCCCCCTGGGCGGCCCTGTCTGCTTTCCCACCCGGTTCTTGCCCTCTGGAAGGTGGTCATCATCTGCCCTCTCGATCTGCCCTTGGCTGTGGACTCTCTGAAGCTTTCTGGGGGGACCCTGTGTGACCAGCTGCCCCTAACGCCACCCCAGGCAGCTCCTCGGCTGAGACCCTCCAGGCCCTGGGGGTCCACCCTCCTTGATGGATCATCAACAGATGTGAGCGCAGCTGCCCCCTGGGGACATGGTGGAACATGAAAACAAATTTCAGGACAGGGAAGAGTTGATGTGACACTCCTTTATTAAAACCTAAGGACATCTTTATAAAAACTACTGTATATAAAGACAAAAGCAGTGCAACAGCGGTCCGTGTAAAACACATTATTGTTATTACATTATATTATTATTATTAGGAATATTGTTGGTTTTTGGTTTTCCCGGTTATCAGCTCTCAGAGAGACCCCACGCCTGCGCATGTGAAACGGGGGCTTACAGGAGAGAGACACGTCTGTCTGTGCCCTTGTCCAGCTGGGGGCAAGGGGGTCCCGCCTGGTCAGGGGCACTGGGCCCCTCACCCTCGCAGTCCTCTCTTAGTTACTGCCCATCACCTAGACTCTGACTGGCTAGCTGACCGTGACATAGCCCACTAGCTTTAACCCAGAAGATGGGGAAGAGGCAGGAAGGAACCAAGGTGAGAACCCGAGGTGAGGCTCCAAGAAGAGACTCTCTCAGGGTCACCAGTTTGGGTCCAGTTGCAGCCACGCCGGATGCCCGCAGAGGCCACGGCATCTGCAACTTTTGGTCACGCGCGTGGTGACCCTCTTGGGGGTTCACTGGCTTCGATGGGATCCTGCACATTTCAGAGAGCACTTCAGGGCAATTCACAGGGCAGCTCACTGCACCAACCCAGGGGCAGCTGTTCACAGCGCCGTCTATAGAAATGGTGTCCCCTGGAGGCAGGCACTGCAGCAGCCCTGACTTTCAGTCCATCAAGGGAACATGGTCAGGGCTTTGATGGGAAGATAGGAGTTTTAGGTGCAGTGTAACTGACAGTCAAAGCCGCTGACTCACCAAGCATCTATCTAGCACCGACTATCTGGCAGCGTCTTGGACTGGAGGCTTGGGGGCAGGGGGAACAATGTCACCTCCAAGGTCACTTATTCTCCCTGTGGATTTGAGCATTCCTAACCATCAGGCACAGCAAGTCATTTCACAGGAGGTCCCGGCCTCTCCCTCGGACACAGCGGGTTCCCCCGCCTTCTCCATCTGCAGCAGGAACTGTTCCCAGAGGGGCGCTGGGTAAATTTTTGTTGAACAGATGAATGAACGCACGTACGAGCAAAATGGATTTTCTAGACTCTTTTGTCTCACCTGACTGTTCAACTCAACTTTTGAGTGTTCAGGCCACGGGCCCCAGAGCTGCATACGATCACTTAAATACCATCTGCCCCTGCATTTATGCCCTCAGGAGTTGCTGGGGAGCTTGGAGTCGGTCACACGGTCACACGGTGTGAAGTGTGGGTTTTCCAGAGGGGACAGGATATCACCCCAGCCTGGTGGTGAGTTCTGGGGCTGCAGATGGCAGTGACCAGAGTGTCATCCAGTCACTGGGTGGGCGGCTGCCCCGCTGACCTTTCAGAAGGCCATTGAGAACAGGCAGAGGCTATCTGAGGCTCACTGATGAGTGGTAAGATAAGAATCCCCCAAAGTTGCTGCAGAGAGGGGGGCCAACCCAGACGTCTGTGTAATGACATGGCTGCCCCTCAACACTGACAAGCAACACCGCCAGCATCTCTGCTTGAGGCTGTCAGGTCAACTGGGGTCACTGCCGAATCTGCAAATTCACCTCTCAGGACCACCTAGGCCAAGACTCCTCCTACTGGTGGGGGCCAATCAGCCAAACTGAAGAAATGAAAATAAACCAATAAACAATTTTTAAAAGCCTGAGACTCTGGGAAGCTTGTCTTCTTTCATGGCATGACCTCTAGTAGACACACTAAATGGGGTGTCAGAGGAGCCAGGAGACAGGGCTTGAGCAGGGATTGTGGTCTGCAGAGATAGCCAAGTGGTGGGACCCCAGCCTGGTGTGGGCAGGGGTCTGGGCATCTGCTGGGTACATGGGAGATGGTGCCAGGTCCAGCCACACCCATAATCTCAGTGGAATGGCCTCAAGGGAGCCAGAAAGCTTCTCTTAAGAAGACTGCCAATCCCACGCCTGGTCATGTTTTCCCTGATGCCCCCAAGTCCTTTCCAGCCTGGGGGCTGAACTCGCCTGAAGGTGTTGGATGAAGAAAGGAAATGCCACCACTCCAGGAACACTAGCCGCCTACCTGCTATTTCGCTATAAAGCGTCAGAGAGATGGGCTCTACCTGCAGATTCATGTGTGTTCACGTGTGTGCGTGCACATGCGTGTGTGTATGTGTTTTCAGTTAAGGACTGTTTCCTATGGGTCCCGGTCAGCATCAGATGTCGGGCGGGCATCTGGCGGTCCCAGGCCCTCCGGTATAGCAGGCTGCTCCTTGAGCTGCAGGGGGATCTCCGAGGTTCAGGCGAGGGCAGAGAGACCCATGGGTGCTACCAAGTACTGGTTCTGCGTAGAGATTCCAAAACGCACAATCACACTAAACACAGACGAGAAGGAAAGCATAAAACTGCTTGTGATAACACACGGTTCCCAGTGGGAAAAAGTCCTTACGAATACAAGGGGTTAAGGACAGATTCCTCAGCGGATATATTGCCATCTTCTTTCTCTTCTTTTTTGTTTTTCTTTCCATAGTATTATTATTATTGTTGTTGTTATTTTTGCAAAGTACGTGGTAATAGCCAGAAGCTCACAGTAAAAAGTAAAAGTAGGCAGCTTGAAAAAACAGGTTTGGGAGTCACTAAAAAACACTAAGTCTGTAAATCTCTACTTGAACCTGTTGCTACCCTGAGCATCTTCTTCTCAGGGGCGCTCTACTCACTGGCACGTCTATCTGCCATGGTAGGATGGGACAGGTTTTTGCCAGGGTGGCCCATCCCCTGGGGGCTTTGAAGACCTGTGGACACCAGGAGGGACTGAACGGCATGCCTGCCTTTCAAATGGGCATTCACACCACCCACACGGCCCCCACCCCTCAATCACTCCAGCCACGGCCCCCACCCCACACACTGGACAGGTGAACCTCAGAGAGGTGAGGCGACTTGCCCAAGACCGCCCAGTGGGGACGGGGCAGGGCTCTGGGTCCCCACGCTCTGCCCCTGCATCCCAGGCTGCCCCGCTGCTTTGCTGTCTGTGATGGCTGCCGAGCTACATGGTGAGGGGCCCCCTGCTTACAGCAGAGCATTCTGATCCCTTACCGGCTGTGACCGTGAGCACCCAAGGGGTCATCAGTCCCTCCTGGAGAGACCTCTGTGGGGCCAGGAGCAGCGTCCTGCAAGTTCTCAAGCTAAGTAGCACAAACCAGGGGGCCGCAGCCCTTGCTGGCCTCTGTGACAGTGACCCTGGGCCTGGTGTTTGTGGCAGGGAGGCAGGGCCACCAGCTCCCTCTTGGCAGAGGAAGTGTCTCCATGTGAACAGCTGCATGAGCTCCACCCGGAACCTCAGGAAGCTGGAGATGCAAGCCCCTTAAACACCTGGTCCAACCCCTTCCTTTTAGAGATGGGGCAACAGACAGTAGAGGAGGCACAGGACTTCCCGAGGCCACCCTGATCTCCCTACAGAGCTGATGTCAGTCTGGGCCCGTGCCCAACCCCCTCCCCCCAGCTGTGATTTCTCTGACTCCCAGGGTTCTGTGCATGGGATGCAGGTGTGGGCTGATCCAGCTGTGCCGAATGGCTGCTGAGCAACCCTCCATGGCAACAGCTGCTCCACTTGGACAAGTCCCCGGGGCAGGTCCGGGGATGACTCAGCATCCAGGGTGAAGGAAGCAGCGCTGATCCCTAAGCAAGAGCCAGGCAGAGGTTCTCCAGCTTGGCCTCCACCAACTGTGGCCCTGGGTTCTGGCAGCACTGTCTGGAGGAGATGAGACTCAAGCCATAGGTCGGGGTCTTCCTCAGCTTGCCCTTGTGACCTTGGGCAAGTCACTTGATCCATCTGAGTCTCAGTATCCTAGTCCATGAAATGGGAAGAGTCCCTTCTCTATGGGGTTGATGAGCCAGGCTGGATGCAGAATGCTGATGCCCTTGAAATGTCCTTCTGCTTTATCAGAGGGTGGGTGTTACATCTGTCCCGCTTCAGGTGTCTCAGTGAACCACAGTGTCTGGGCTCTCACTTGCCTCTCTTCCCATCTTTCTTCTGCATCCGTGCCAGCCTGACTTTCTCTTGGTTCCTTGAGATCATCAAGCTGGTTGCTGCCTCGGGGTCTTTGCACTAGCTATTCCCTCTGCCTGGAAATCTCTTCCCTCTTCAATGTCCATGGCTGGCTCTTGCTGACCATTCAAGTCTGGGCTTAACTTGCTCAGAAAGGCCTTCCCCGACTAGCCAAACTTAACCCTCACGAACCCCATTTTGACTGAATTCTTGGCTTAGGGCTCACTGCTGTTACTACCTTCCTATTCACTGCTTATTTCTCCCCTGTCCTCTCCCCCAGCTGACCAGTACCACGGGTCTGCCTGCTCTCTGCCACGTGTGATGGATGGAGGGTCTGTTGGAGACATTGGGTCTAGCTGAGTAAAGGTACTTGAGCAGAGGAGCAGGGACCCACCCACCTGGGTGCTGGGGGAGATTCTGGCATCACTAACACCAGCGGAATGAGGGTGTCTACACTGCCAGTTTGGCCTTCAGGGATTTATGTGATCATTTCCCAGATCATGCCCTTCCACGTGTGCGCCCTGGGGCAGTGGGGTCGATGGCGGTGGTGGTGAGCTCAGTGGACAGATATTATGAACACCCAGGTTTGCATGGAAGTCTCGCCTTAAGTGGGAAGGGCTTCTAGAACCTTCCCTTCTGGGTTTCCATAGTGCTCATCACTCTGTCCAGCAAAGATTTGTGTGTCTCTTTCTTCCCTCTGGGGGTAAGGAGGAGGCCTGTCTGACTCAGCTCCTTTCCAGATCACTGCCCAGCAAGCCTGATATACAGTAGGTGCTTAAACAGAATATGCTGTAAGAGGGTCCTGGGGCAGCAGTGGTGGAAAGCTTGGGACAATGGCCCATCCACTGAGGAGCCACTGGGGAGATGCTCCAGGGACTGTACTGTGGGTACCCTGGGCTGGGGAGCTTTGCCTTTGGGTTCTTAGACCTCTGAGGTCAAGCCGAGAACTGGTCTCCTCCCTGGGCTGGGGAGCTTTGCCTTTGGGTTCTTAGACCTCTGAGGTCAAGCTGAGAACTGGTCTCCTCCTGGCTGTGAGACCCAGGCCATTTCTGCAGGGAGTTCATCCTACTCACTTCCCAAGTGATGAGAGTGGGTGTGTGTGAAGACAGTCTACTGCCTGCCCCGTAGATGGCCTGAGATGTGTCTCTCATTATCACTGTCATTACGGGAAAAAAATTCCATAAGAACGCATCCCCACTGGCATTTCCACATCCCAAGCACCCCTGGAGGCACAGTGGGGCTGTACCCCATGCTTGCCAACTCCATCTGGCTCACAGCTGCCAGCAAGAGCTGGCCGGGACCCCCACCACAAGCGGACCCAGGCCCATCAGAGAACTTGGGGGACCCCAATAAAACCAATCAAACAAAAAGACACCCCTAATCATACACACGCACACACACTCACGCACACTCACATTCAAAATTCTGACATGGATAGGCCCACGGGCCACGACTGGAGGGAGCAGGGGCAAGGGAGCCATGGACAGGATGCACAGGCCTGAATCCTTCTGCTTCACTTGGCCTGAGCAGCCGTGTCGGTCATCCTGAGTCCACAGTGGTGCCACCTCTCAGAAGCCACCAGCCCAAAGTGGGACTATTGCTCGCAGACGGATGGCTCAGAAGCCCCTTCCTGCACCCTGGCCCGCCACCACTGTTTGCTTCTAGTCTTAGAAGTCCAAGGAAGGGGGTTTGGGCACAGGTAGCATTTTCTCCTCCAGCACCGCCACAGCCGTCTTGGCTCTCCCTGGCGTCTTGAAGTTGTTCTTCTCAGAGGCTGAGCCGGGTGCTTTGGGTCTCACCTCCCCCATCCTGAGGCACGGCAAAAGGGTTTTCTAGGAAAGCAGAAGGGAACAAAGTATCACATGGTGTCTCCTCCATGGGGACATTTCTGTCTGGCCTCAGTGACAGGAAACCTCAGTACAGGTTTTCCTCTGTACACATGCCATCTTTGTCTCCTAGACACAGAATTGTTTGACTTTAAGGCTGGAAGCAAGAAAAGCAGGTCTGCCATCACTATGGTTCCATACAGCACTACTGCCTCTGACTGAGTGAAGTCACTCCGTTGTGTCCAACTCTTTGTGACCCCATGGACGGTAGCCTGCCAGGGTCCTCCATCCATGGGATTTTCCTGGCAAGGATGCTGGAGTAGGTTGCAATTTCCTTCTCCAGGGCATCTTCCCCATCCAGTAATTGAACCCGGGTCTCCTGCACTGCAGGCAGACTCTTTACCATCTGAGTCACCAGGAAAGCCTCTGGCCCAAGCAATAAGATAAGAAAAAAGCATAAAGAGTCAGGAATGAAACAGAAAAACCCTAATTACCATTATTGGCAGATCATGTACATAGAAAACCCAAGAGAATCAACAAGCTAATTATTAGAACACAGGGTGCAGATATAAAGATACAACTTTCAATCTGTAAGACATCAGATCAACTTACAAAAACCAACAGCGTTTTTCTGCCTCAGTGACTACCAGGGTTATTATAATGTCTTGGCTTAAGACAGTCTCAGTTAATACTTATAATTTTCAATACTGTTCCCCTTTTATCCTCAAAAGTACTCTACTTTGGATATTAAACCATATGGTCACCCTTGTTATAACAAATAGAAGATATTAAGAACAGATGCCAATGACATCCATAATAAAAAATAAAAGAAAATATTATGAATCTTGGAGTCACACCACTGAATATGACCATTATCATAAAAACCATGGAGAGGAAACCAGAACAATGCTGGCACCTGGATGGGTCAACAGATCATTGGGAGAAGATCAGGAGAGTAAACATCAGCCCATGATTGGCAGAGTTGAGTTGCCATTGTCCTTTCTCTCCTGGAGGTCACCTCCAAATAAGGATAACGAGGAAAAGAAACACAAACTCCATCTGCAGCAGACACAGTAAACCCCCGGTCCTATATCCATTTATAGGAGCAATGACCCAGTCACAAATATTCAGCTTCCCATATTCCCTTGCAGACAAGGGTGGCCACGTGACCCACTCTGGCCAATGCCGTGTAAGCTGAAGTCTCCTGGGAAGGGAACGTGGATCCAGAGAAAGAGCATGAGAATGGCAGACCTTCACTGCTGCGGGAGGAGCGGGAAGGGAGCAGGAGGAAACCTGGCTCTGGTGACAGCCCCAGAACGTCTGCCTTCACACCACGGTAGCCGGGCTTCTGCTACATGTATCTGATTGGACTGCAAGGAGGTCAAAACCGTCATTCCTAAAGGAAATCAACCCTGAATATCCATTGGAAGGACTGACACTGAAGCTGAAGCTCAATTACTTTGGCCACTTAATGTGAAGAGCTGTCTCACTGGAAAAGACCCCAATGCTGGGGAAGGCTGAGAGCAGGTGGAGAAGAGGGCGACAGAGGATGAGATGGTTAGACAGCATCATCAACTCAATAGACATGAGTTTGAGCAAAATCCGGGAGATACTGAAGGACAGGGAAGCCCGGCAAGCTGCAGTTCATGGGGTCACAAAGTGTCGGATATGACTTAGCAACTGAACAACAGATAAATCATTTTCAATCAAGCTCTAGTGTGTGTTTCAGGGTCAAGGGTGTGGAGTTGATGGAAGGGCTCTGACTGAGCCAGTAAAGCCCATGTTTCCAGAGTGAGTGATGCTCTGAAGGGCAGAGCCAACACCCCAGTATGCATTACTGGGCTCTGGGCAAGAAGGTCTGTGGAGTTGTCTTTTCTATGTCACAAAACTGAGCCAGGTCCCCCAATCACCTGCTTTATCTTTCTCCCTAGACTTATCTCAATCCAGCACACCAAATATTTTACTTACTGGCCTAGCTTATCATTTGTCTCTCCCAACTAGATAATAAACTACATGAAGGTCATGGCATTGGTGTATTGTGTTCATTTTTGTTTTGCCAGGGTCCGGAACAGTAACTGGCACACTTTGTTGAATGAATGAGTGAATAAAGAATTTAAGGCCCAGATGAATCAGATTTTAAATATAAAGTCAGCAGAAAAACATTTAAAACACATTTTTTAAATTGTAGCTCTCATGAGCCCTTCTTGCATAAATTAATAGAGGATACTCATAGGATTTCACATGCTAGCAAGATAATGCTCAAAATCCTTCAAGCTAGGCTTTGATAGTATGTGAACCAAGATGTACAAGTTGTGTTTAGAAAAGGCAGAGGAACCAAAGATCAAATTACCAACATCCATTGGGTCATAGAAAAAGCAAGGGAATTCCAGAAAACCATCTACTTCTACTTCATTGTCTACGCCAAAGCCTTTGACTATGTGGATCACAACAATCTGTGGAAAATTCTTAAAAATATGGGAATACCAGACCACCTTACTTGCCTCCTGAGAAACCTGTATGCAGGTCAAGAAGCAACAGTTAGAACTGAACATGGAACAACAGACTGGTTCAAAATTGGAAAGGGAGTACGTTAAGGCTGTGTATTGTTACTCTGCTTATGTAACTTCGATGCAGAGTACATCATGCGAAATGCCATGCTGGATGGAGCTCAAACTGGAATCAAGATTGCTAGGAGAAATATCATTAACCTCAAATATGCAGATGACACCACCCTAATGACAGAAAATAAAGAGAAACTAAAGAGGCTCTTGATAAAGGTGAAAGAAGGGAGTGAAAAAGCTGGCTTAAAACTCAACATTCAAAAAATTAAGATCATGGCATCCTGTCCCATCACTTCATGGCAAATAGATGGGGAAACAATGGAAACAGTGACAGACTTTATTTTCTTGGGCTTCAAAATCATTGTGGATGGTGACAGCAGCCACAGAATTAAAAGACGCTTGCTTCTTGCAGGAAAAGCTATGACCAACCTAGACAGCATGTTAAAAAGCAGAGACATCACTTTGCTGACAAAGGTCCATATAGTCAAAGCTTTGGTTTTTCCAGGGGTCACGTAAGGACGTGAGAAACAAAGTGAAGTTGCTCAGTCGTGTCCGACTCTTTTTGACCCCATGGACTGTAACCTA
Source organism: Bos indicus x Bos taurus (assembly GCF_003369695.1). NCBI lineage: Eukaryota > Metazoa > Chordata > Mammalia > Artiodactyla > Bovidae > Bos > Bos indicus x Bos taurus. The sequence continues at coordinate 5,130,461 of NC_040080.1, read as the reverse complement.
CCAGGCTCCTCTGTCCATGGGATTTTCCAGGTAAGAATACTGGAGTGGGTTGCCATTTCCTTCTCCAAGGGATCTTCCCGACCCAGGGATCAAACCCGGGTCTCCCACATTGCAGGTAGATTCTTTACCGTCTGAGCCATCAGAGAAGCCTGATGTGAGAGTGGACCATAAAGAAGGCTGAGCACTGAAGAATCAATGCTTTTGAACTGTGGTGTTGGAGAAGACTCTTGAGAGTCCCTTGGACTGCAAGGAGATCAAATCAGTCAATCCTAAAGGGAATCAGCACCGAATATTCATTGGAAGGACTGATGCTGAAACTGAAGCTCCAATACTTTGGCCACCAGATGTGAAGAGCCCCTGATGCTGGGAAAGACTGAGGGTAGGAGGAGAAGGGAGCGACAGAGGATGAGATGGTTGGATGGTATCACCAACTTGATTGACATGAGTTTGAGCAAGCTCCAAGAGATAACGAAGGACAGGGAAGTCTTGCGTGATGCTGTGCATGGGGTTGAAAAGAGCTGGACATGACTGAGCGACTGAAGAGTAACTCTGGCAAGTGGAGTAACTCTGGCAACAGTACTGGCAAGGACAGTCTGTTTAACTGTAGGACCATGTCTGAAACTAATGTACTGTGACTGTAATAAAAAAAGAACAAAAGAGATAACAGAAAACTGATATAAACTATAGGAGGGAGGTGGAGGTCAGAGGAGGGAGGTAATATATGTAAACTGTCTTCTGTGTTTATAGCTAGAAGTCCAGAAAAACGTTTCGAGATGGAAATAATATTAGAGGTACAAAGGCAAATGGAAAAACTAATATAGTCAGCTAAAATCACTTGATGGAAGAGGGAGAAGGAGAGGGGAAAGTAGAAATATTCTGATTTGGGCATCACTCATAGTAGGGAGAAAATAAACATTGTCTAAAGAAACAGAGGATTAAAGGTGTCATATGACAGTATAATTATGAAGATAACTATGGGATGAAAAACACAGCCTTCCAAATTGTCAGAAGACATATACACAAAAAATAAAACAAAGAAAACAGAGAGCATATGGTGAAAACTGACAACCCCCACAAAAGCTATAAAAGCAGAAAGCATACCATAAACTATGATGCCAGAACTAAGGCTAAATGTAGCTGCCATATTAGTAAATGTTAATGAGCCATACACACTTGCTAAGAAAAAAAGACTGAGACTGGATTACAAACAAAAGTCACTAGGGGTAGAATGATTCGGAAAGGTTTCCTGTAGTAGGATGGGTAGATGACGGAAAAGTTTTAGAGACGGATGGTTGTGAAGGTTGTACAATGAATGCACTCAATGCCTGTGAAAAGCACAGTGGTTAAAACGGTAAATTTTGTTATGTGCTTTGCCGTAATTACACAAGAAAACATGGGCAGAAACAAAACAAATGCAAACCAACAACGAGTCCCCGAGCATCGCTGGTCCCTCTCGCTCTCTCAGGTCCACCACCAGCCCACCAGTAAAGCCTGCAGGTGTGGCCATCAACCCCGCCCTTCCTGCCTCCTGCATCGATCCTGCTGTGGCCTCCTCACTAGCCCAGCCCTTCTGTCTTTTCTCCATACAGCAGCCAGAGGGGTCCAGTGAAAATCCACGGTATGTCGGGCCATGTCACTCCTCCGCTCAAAACTCTCACTGGCTCCCATCTCACTCAGAGTAGAAGCCAAAGACTGTCCATGCTGTCCTCTCTGGTCGCACCCCTCATCTTCCCTCTTCTGTTCACTCTGCTGCAGTCTCGATGGCTCATTCTACGTGTCAGCCTGACTGTGCCGTGGGGGTCGTTGCTGTTGTTCAGTTGCTCAGTTGGGTCTGACTCCTTGGGACCCCATGGACGGCAACAAGTCAGGCTTCCCTATCCTTCCCCATCTCCCAGAGCTTGCTCAAATTCATGTCCATCGAGTTGGTGATGCCATCCAACCGTCTCATCCTCTGTCGTCCCCTTCTCCTCCTGCCCTCAATCTTTACCAGCATCAGGGTCTTTTCCAATGAGTTGGCTCTTTTCATCAGGTGGCCAAAGTATTGGAGCTTCAGTTTCAGAATCAGTCCTTCCAGTGAATTTTCAGGGTTCATTTTCTTTAGGATTGACTGGCTTGAACTCCTTGCTGTCCACCGGACTCTGAAGAGTCTTCTCCAGCCACAGTTCGAAAGTATCAGTTCTTCAGTGCTCAGCCTTCTTTATGGTCCAACTCTCACATCCATATATGACTACTGGAAAAACCATAGCTTTGACTAGGCCATCCCATCACTTCATGGCAAATAGATGGGGAAACAGTGGGAACAGTGGCTGACTTTATTTTTGGGGGGGCTCCAAAATCACTGCAGATGGTGATTGCAGCCATGAAATTAAAAGATGCTTACTCCTTGGAAGGAAAGTTATGACCAACCTAGACAGCATATTAAAAAGCAGAGACATTACTTTGTCAACAAAGTTCCATCTTGTCAAGGCTATGGTTTTTCCAGTGGTCACATATGGATGTGAGAGTTGGACTATATAGAAAGCTGAGCGCCAAAGAACTGATGCTTTTGAACTGTGCTGTTGGAGAAGACTCTTGAGAGTCCCTTGGACTGCAAGGAGATCCAACCAGTCCATCCTAAAGGAGATCAGTCTTGGGTGTTCATTGGAAGGACTGATGTTGAAGCTGAAACTCCAATACTTTGGCCACCTGATGTGAAGAGCTGACTCATTGGAAAAGACCCTGGATGCTGGGAAAGATTGAGGGCAGGAGAAGAAGGGGACGGCAGAGGATGAGATGGTTGGATGGCATCACCAACTCAATGGACATGAGTTTGGGTAAACTCCGGGAGTTGGTGATGGACAGGGATGCCTGGCGTGCTGTGGTTCATGGGGTCGCCAAGAGTCAGACACAACTGAGTGACTGAATTGAACTGAACTGACTGGGCCATGGGGGTGGTGCCCAGATATTTGATCAAACACGGTTCTGTGTGTGTCTGTGAAGGTGTTTCTGGATGAACTTCCCCTTTGAATCCGTAGACTGAGTCAAGTGGATCACCCTCCCCAAGGCAGATAAGCCTCTTCCAATCCACTGAAGGTCAAGGAACAGCCAGGGGAAGGGAGGGTTCCCTTTCTGCCTGCCCATTTTTGAGCTGGTCATCAGTCTTTTCCTGCCATCAGACTTGGGACTGGCATTTGCACCACTGGCTTTTGTGGTTCTCAGGCCTTGCAGACTCGGACCACACCAGGCCATCAGCTCTGCTGGGTCTCCAGCTTGCCACCTACAGATCTTGGAACTTCTGCATCTCCAAATCTGCAGAAGCCAATGCCTTAGAGTAAATCTCTTTATATATATCTCTGTGTAGATCTTATACATTCTATCTATATTATAGAGATATCTATTTATATAGAGATATCTATCTATATCTAGATTTATATATAGAAACCTACATCTGCATCTTCACTCTATCTATATCTATCCTGTTCATTGCGTTTCTCCAAGAACTTGGACCAATTTAGCACCTGCACCAGCACACTGCCATCTCTTCTCCCAGATAAACACATGGCTGTTGATGCTTTCAAACTGTGGTGTGGAAAAGACTCTTGAGAGTCCCTTGAACTGCAAGGAGATCAAATCAGTCAATCGTAAGGGAAATCAATCCTGAATATTCATTGGAAGGACTGTCGCTGAAGCTGAAGCTCCAGTACTCTGGCTACCTGATGCTAAGAACTGACTCACTGGAAAAGACCCTGATGCTGGGAAAGATGGCGAGCAAAAGGAGAAGGGGGCAGCAGAGGAGGAGAGGGCTGGACGGCATCACTGACTCCGTGGACATGAGTCTGAGTAAACTCTGGGACTTGATGATGGACGGGGAGGCCTGGTGTGCTGCAGTCCATGGGGTCACAAAGAGTCGGACGCAACTTAGTGACTGAACAACAATATTCCCTCATGTCCTTCAAGTCGCCCATTACTGAGAGCCTTCTGACCACCCCTTCAAAAGCTGGAGTCCACAATCAACTCTCTCCCTGCTCATGGGGTTTTTCTTCCTAGCACTTATCACCATCTGACACTCCGTGCATTTTACAGATGCATTTTACATCATCTTTAGGCTCCATATAAGTAGGACTTTTCAGTGCTTCTGACCCACTACCCTGCCCCCAGGACCGACAACGACACTTGGTACAGAGCAGGTACTCCATAAAGATGGAGGGGACGGACAAATAACAGAAGAAAGAGGGGCCTACCCGCTCAACTCTGTCCAACAAAGTCAGGAAACTCTGATGAGATGGGTGAATTTCCAAGAAAATAGAAATTACCCAAAGAATCTCAGAAGAGAGAATCTAAACAAACCAATTGCCAAGAAGAAAGAAACTGTCCAATCACAAAACCAAAGTTTATAATGAGAGGCATGCCAATGAAAGCCATAATGGGAAAGCGTTCCAGAGCACAGACCAGAGGAAACGTCCACATTCCTCCACTCAAGCAAGTCCCGCAAAGGTCGGAAAGGTTGAGAGAGCACCATGTGTGTGCTGGTTTGCGGGGGCGGGAGCCTCTGCCTTCTGCGCTGGTGGGAAGGACATCAGTTCACCTCTGGAAGGCAGCTTGGCACATACCAAAGTCACAGATGCACACGCCCTCTGACCCAGTAATCCCACTTAACCATCATCCAACAGACACACCCACAAGGGCAAAATTCTTCTAAGCTCATTTACTGCAGCACTGTGGGTACGAGTCGAAGATTAGGATCAAAGACTTGTCCATCATTCGGGAACTGGTTCAGAAACAAGGGCTTCCATGCAAGGGAGACCAAAGCAGGACAGTGGCATCTGGCAGCCCCTGCTGGTGGCATCTTCTGCCAGGCCTGGGCTGCGTGCTGGGGTACAGACCTGCCGGGCATGGGCCCAGCCCTCCAGGACTCAGAACCAGCGGGGAGCTGCACTGGGACCCCAGAACAAAAGCAACAGATCCAATCAAGTCAGCCCTGAGAGCCTGGGGGCGTGGCCTGGATGAGGGCGGGGACTCAGGGGAAAACTCATTGTGGGAAGTGGGCGAGGGCACTCCAGGAAAGGGAGCTGCCTTAGCAGAAGCCAAGCAGAGGGTCGCAGCGGGTGACATGGGATCTTCCAGGCGGCGTGAGTCTAGGATCAGCTCATGCGTGACCCCAAGTGCAGACAAGATCCTTCTTAATTCCAGGCAAGGCCAGTGTCAGGGCTGCTGTGATGGGGGATTTCTCCTGGACCGGGCACTGTCCCAGCACTTTCCAGCCTCATCTCACTTTGCTTTCCAAAAACCCTAGAAAATGGGACTTTTACTTCCTCCATTTACAGATGAGGAAACCGAGGCAAAGGGAGGTATTGTGATTTGCCCAGAGTCGCAAAGTTACTGGGGAGACAAGAGGAGCACCTGGCAATTTGAATAACAATGAACACTTCCAAAAGGCTGAGATCAGATCAGATCAGATCAGTCCCTCAGTCGGGTCTGACTCTTTGCGACCCCATGAATCGCAGCACGCCAGGCTTCCCTGTCCATCACCAACTCCCGGAGCTCACTCAAACTCACGTCCATTGAGTCAGTGATGCCATCCAGCCATCTCATTCTCTGTCGTCCCCTTCTTCTCTTGCCCCCAATCCCTCCCAGCATGAGTCTTTTCCAATGAGTCAACTCTTCGCATGATGTGGCCAAAGTACTGGAGTTTCAGCTTTAGCATCATTCCCTCCAAAGAAATCCCAGGGCTAATCTCCTTCAGAATGGACTGGTTGGATCTCCTTGCAGTCCAAGGGACTCTTAAGAGTCTTCTCCAACACCACAGTTCAAAAGCATCAATTCTTCAGTGCTCAGCCTTCTTCACAGTCCAACTCTCACATCCATATATGACCACAGGAAAAACCATAGCCTTAACTAGACGGACCTTTGTTGGCAAAGTAATGTCTCTGCTTTTCAATATGCTATCTAGGTTGGTCATAACTTTCCTTCCAAGGAGTAAGCGTCAGAATGACTCTTCTCCTTCTTCTCCAGTGGACCACATTCTGTCAATGACCACATTGACAGAATGTGGTCCACTGGAGAAGGGAATGGCAAGCCACTTCAGTATTCTTGCCTTGAGAACCCCATGAACAGTATGAAAAGGCAAAATGATAGGATACTTAAAGAGAAACTCCCCAGGTCAGTAGGTGCCCAATATGCTACTGGAGATCAGTGGAGAAATAACTCCAGAAAGAATGAAGGGATGTAGCCAAAGCAAAAACAATACCCAGCTGTGGATGTGACTGGTGATAGAAGCAAGGTCCGATGCTGTAAAGAGCAATATTGCATAGGAACCTGGAATGTCAGGTCCATGAATCAAGGCAAATTGGAAGTGGTCAAACAAGAGATGGCAAGAGTGAATGTCAACATTCTAGGAATCAGCGAACTGAAATGGACTGGAATGGGGGAATTTAACTCAGATGACCATTATATCTACTACTGCGGGCAGGAATCGCTCAGAAGAAATGGAGTGGCCATCATGGTCAACAAAAGAGTCCGAAATGCAGTACTTGGATGCAATTTCAAAAAGGACAGAATGATCTCTGTTCGTTTCCAAGGCAAACCATTCAATATCACAGTAATCCAAGTCTATGCCCCAACCAGTAATGCTGAAGAAGCTGAAGTTGAATGGTTCTATGAAGACCTACAAGACCTTTTAGAACTAACACCCAAAAAAGATGTCCTTTTCCTTATAGGGGACTGGAATGCAAAAGTAGGAAGTCAAGAAACACCTGGAGTAACAGGCAAATTTGGCCTTGGAATACGGAATGAAGCAGGGCAAAGACTAATAGAGTTTTGCCAAGAAAATGCATTGGTCATAACAAACACCCTCTTCCAACAATACAAGAGAAGACTCCACATGGACATCACCAGATGGTCAACACCAAAATCAGATTGATTATATTCTTTGCAGCCAAAGATGGAGAAGCTCTATACAGTCAGCAAAAACAAGACCAGGAGCTGACTGTGGCTCAGACCATGAACTCCTTATTGCCAAATTCAGACTTAAATTGAAGAAAGTAGGGAAAACCACTAGACCATTCAGGTATGACCTAAATCAAATCCCGTATGATTATACAGAAGGTTAAGATTCGGTAATAATAATGGCTTTGGGTAAAAGCAGAGGAGTCAGACCAGCAACAGGACTAATTGCCAGGTGAGCTGCAGATAAAGCCCCCTCAGCACTGATAAGAGCTCCCCTGGAGACCAGGAGCCAGGCACCGGGGACTGGAGTTTTCAGCTCAATTTCTAGAGCATTCTCACAGGAACTTTAGAGGTTACCATACTCACACTGTTACCACATCTCAAAGAAAAGAACAGTGCAGGACCACTGCAGGGCTAAGAGGGCAGTCCCCCAACCCCACCCCAGTGCAGCGCTCTCAACAGCAAAAGATGTGGTCATGGGGGGCTGCATGGAGGAGGTGTGCTCATGGAATGATGATAGAAAACTACAGGGGGCCGCCCTCCATGCCCCTGAAATAAAGGGCTAAGATGACAAAGACGTGAGGAGCTGGGGGAGAAGGAACTCTTACCCACGACCCGGGGAGGGCAAAGAGGTTCAGCTGCTTAGGGAAACTGACCGACCACACGTGCTGAGGCTGAACATACCCCTTGTCCCATGACGCTGCATGTCCCCCTGGGTGGGCACAGCTCAGGCCCCCAAAGAGGTCCCTGTCCTGATCCCCAGAAGCCGGGGATGTGGCTGTGTGATGGGGAGACTGGTTACCCAAGAGGCCCAGGGTCATCCCGAGGGTCCTTGAAGAAGGGGGGTGCAGGAGGGTCAGAGTCAGAGGAGATGTGCGGATGGAAGCAGAGGTCACAGTGATGCCACCGGAGGAAGGGTCTATGAGCTGTGGACAGAGGCTGCCCCTGGGAACAGATTCTGCCTGGAGCCTCCAAGGGACAAGCTCTACGAACACCTGGACATCAGGAATTCATAAGGCTCCTTGGGAACCTCTGCCCGTCAGAACTACAGGAGGGTACATTTGTGCTGTTCTAAGCCACCGAGTGTATGGTCACTGTTTATAGCAGCCATCAGACACTCCTAAGCACCCAAGAGAACTGTGTCTACCTGTTCACCAGAGCGTGTGGCCATGGGTGTTCAGAGTGGCCTTATGGATAATCACCCCAAGGTGGAAACAACCCAAATGCCCTCAACAGGTGAAGGGATAAGCAGTGTGATATGCCCAGATAGTGGAGTACTATACAGCAGTGAAGAAGAACAGATTCTTGATATGAGCAACGTCATGGCGGAATTCATTTCATCGAAAAAAGTGTTGTGTGAGAGGTGCTGACCCTAGGGTCCACACCATCCAGTTCCAGCCCAGGGAGAGCCTACAATGGGGCAAAATGACTTAGGGGCTGAGTGTCAGAGAAGTGGTACTCAGGGATCGGGAGGAAGCCTTCTGCATGTTAGAACGTTCACCATCTCAGACTGAAGTTCACCAAACTGTACTGTTAAGATGGGCACTTCATGTACTTTAATTGGGAAAGAGTGAACAGCCTCCGGAAATGAATTTCTGGTCTCAGCTTGCACACCCCAATGATGGGGAGCTCACTACCTAGTAAGCAGAGCAGCTCTGCTGTGAAGGAAGGCTGCCTGGAAAGAGGTTCCTCCTCTGCTGACCCCACAACCCGCTTCTGGCCTGCTCCCCTGCTGGCAGCTTGGCCTCCCTCCAGTCCTGCAGACACAGCCAGGCTCCACGACCCCCAGAGCGATCAGGCTTCTCTGGGTCAGGGCTTCCTTTCATCCTTCCCTGCTTCCAGCGAGAGCTGTCAGGAGCAAGGCAGGCTGCAGGCCCCGGGGGTCCCTGCAGACCCTTGGCGAGTGTCCGTGTTCACTCCTACCACCAGCCAGCAGTCACCCGCCTCCGGGAGCTTCCATTTACTTTTCTGCCAAGTGAGGACTTTGCCAAGGTCACAGGAGGCAGAGTGTTAAAGCGCCTCGCACAGAGTGAGCGCTCAGTGCATGGCTGTCTTAAGTGGGGAGAAAAAGTATTTCAAAAGGGGGTTTAGAGACCCTCTAGGGCATTTTTATTTTGCCTTTAGCAAGACATCTTGTTGGTCCTCTAGACAGTGAAGATGGGCAGCTCTGGGTTACCGAGTCTCCCAGAAAAACGAGAGACCATCAAACTTGGGTCTTGTTTGTGGACAAATTAGAATGATTTGGGGTTTTCTAAGGCAATGCTTCATTTTTAAGCATCTAACGTGAAACCTCACTTCCTTCCCCAAAGGGAGAAGCCTGCTGTCATCCTGGGATCATAAGAGGCCTGGCGGATGGGGGTGGTCATGGCGTGTTCGGAGGAGCCCGCTGACTGTATCTCTGCATCAGGCACGGGGCATCTTAGGAGCAGTGGGCAGAGGGCGGGGTCTTAGGTCCTGGCATTTGAGGCTGGGTCCCCGCAGCCCTTCGGCCCGACCCTGCTCCTGCAGGATCGCGCCCCTGCAGGCCTCCTGCGTCCCTTCTGCCCCGGGACTGCTCCCCCCACACTTCCTTGCTGGCGTCCCTGGTCCCTCGCCCCCACTCCATCCTCGCCCCAGGTCACCTCCCGCCCCTCCACAGCGCGATTCCGTGACAGGCCCCTTGGCCAAATCCAAGCTGGGATTCAGCCCACATTCCCCACCCTGCCCCCCACCCCAAGCTCCTCCCTGACTTGTCTGCAGCATCACCCCATCCATGCTCACAGGCACCTCAGACTCCAGATGGCTTATCCCCGAACTCAGGCCTGCCCCTGGGTCCCCATCTCAGGAAATCCCACCAGCATCGCGCCAGTGGCTCAGGCCAGAGTCTGGGACACGGTCTTTGGAGCCCCTCATTTCCCCACCACCGCCTCCCCAATCCACAGCCGGTCCTGTGGGCTGTCTGCCCCCACCTCCTCTGCTCTGGCCACAGCCCAGCCTGTGAGCCAGTGCTGGTCTCTGCTGGACTCACTGCCAGGGGGAGCTTCTGAAAAGGCCCCTGACCCTCTCCTGGAGGGCTCCCTCCACCCCTGCATCAGGAGCCTCCTCCTGACCATGACCCTGCCCCTCAGACCCCCGTGTGTCTCCCACCCCTCCCCTCCTGTGCTCCCCTTCTCTCTGCACACTCCAGCACCCTGATTTTGCTTCTGATGCATGAATACACTGCATCTGTCTGCCTCAGTGCCTTTGCACAGGCCACTCCCAGTGCCTGGAACATCCCCTGATCCCACCTCAATCTCCTCCAGCCTCAGCAGCTCACTCCTTTCATCCTACGGGACTCAGCTGCCCAGAGAAGCAGAAGCCAGATCACGGAGGGCCATGGAGGCTGAGCCGAGGGCCTGTTCTTATCCCGCAGGTCACCGGTGCCTCAGAAAGGCTTATGGCCGAGGAGGGCTGCCCGCATGCCTCTGCAGACACAGGGCTGGAGGCCGCTTTGGCAGGGGGAGTAGAGGAGGGGTCCGTGGGGAGCAGTGCCTGGTTCCGGGGACATCATTGCTCACACCCCACACACACCCTCTTGCCCATCATTTCGCCCTCCTGCCTTGTAGCATTTTGCAGGAAGCTCGGGGTCTTTAAACCTCTGCATCCTAAAGGTGAATTTTTAATGCTGCTTTAGTAAATATTTGATGCCGTTGCTTTCCCGGGCGCTCTGCATTCCACATTAAATGCCACAAAGAGCTCCGGAAGCGGTCCTTTTCATCCGCAGCTCTGTCCGCAGCTCCCCTCTCCTCCCACCCCACAAAAGGAAAGCCTCTCTCCCTGGGCTTCCTGCTATGAATTTTTCAAAGCGCTTTCCACATCTGTTCTTGTCCCTGTCCATGTCTCTGTTAGCCAGGTAGAAGGTCGGGGAGGTTTTAAATTGAAAGGCACCATGGAAGCATTCTGTCCCTTCCCTCGACTGACACGGTGAGGACAGTAAGGCTCGGGGAGGGAAGGGGCTGCCCAAGGTTAAACAGCAGTCAGCAGTGTGCTGGGGGAACAAGCCACTCAGGGCTCGTCAGCCACCCTGACTCCCAGCCCAGGGCTCTGCTCCGGGCCCTGGGATCCCCAGCAGGACTCAGACTGTCCTTGCTCTTGCCCAGTCTAGTGGGCACAGAGGGGACAACAGACCACGTGGTCCTGCCTGTGATGGGAGCAGGGACAGAGGTCCTCCAGGGGCTGGAGGAGAGCGACCTGAGTAAGGTTTTGAGGGTTAAGTAGGAGCCCGTGGGGAGTTGGGAAGGGAAGCCACAGAGGCCAGGCTTGGGTGAGGGTCTCATGGGGTCTGAGACAGGGGTCTGATTCATTCCGTGTCCGTAGTGTGGCCCGGGGCTCAGGGTTTGGTCCACTCTTTTGTAAATCCCTGGGAGGTGAAGGTGCCTCCTGGGAGCGTTTGCACCTTATCCTAGGCTGTCCGTGGCTCCTGGCCCCGGGCCCTGGCGCCATTCACACCGCTGTGCTCCCGCAGGCTGGGTGCCGACCTGCCTTGTTTCTTTCTTCCTTCACCCCTAGCTGCCCTGGCCCCTCCTCCATGCCCCTTGCCCATGGCTCTTGGGTCAGGACCGAGGCGGCAGGAGGGGGCAGAGGGGGCAGAGATGAGTGTGCACACTACACACACATCTACACACACATGCACACCACGCCCAAACCACACCCCTGCGCTCTGCATGCACACATACCCCCACACACTATACGCTATGCATGTACATGGCACCACACCCGCCTGGCAGCGGGGCCCTGGGCATGGGGGCACCACAGGGCTAAGCACCGGCTCTGTGTCAGGCTCCTAAAAGGCACCCCCTCTGTCCTCTTGGTGCCACTGTTTTCACCGACAAGCAAGCAGGCTTGGAGGAGTGAGTGATTTACCCAAGGTCACAGGCCCCACGGATCTTGTTGGCCGGACCCAAAGCCCTCACTCACGCACCTCGCTGAGCTGCATCCTGGGCCCAGAAAGAGTGGGTCTAGTTCACTCTGGAAGTGCACTTTCAGGGATTTTTTTCCCCAAACCCTGCCCGAGGTATATTCACCCCAAGGCTGAATACCTTGATCTTCCAGGCAAAGCAAGCGGAGGGGCAGGATCGATTTCCGGCCCAACACCGGCCAGTGTTCCCTGCAGGCAGGACTAAACCCGTTTCATCTTTCTACCCCCAGCACTCAGCACCGGCCACGACCTAGTGCCGACCTTGGATAAAGCGCTGGTTGAATAAATCTGGGAGTTCACGGTGCCTGCTGCAGGCTCTTTCAGAGAAGGAAGGGCAGATGGAACCAGAGGGTTTGCAAAGGGATGCCGAGAGGTCTTCTCGGGGGCTGAGAGCCAGATGTGTGGCCAGAGGCCCGACCAGGCTCTGTCTCCTGGCCCCACCCACCCCTTATTCCCTGCACCTGAAGGACCAGGATCTGGGAGGGTGGATGAACCTCCCCCAGAGTCACCTTGTTTCTCATCCTGGCTACTGCTGCTGGGATGTCCCCGGGAGCGCCAGGACCCTGCCTTCACCTAAGAAAACGTCTGCTTCTCCACAGTAAGCAGACCACTGGGGCAGGCAGACCCTGGGAGGTGCCAGCATAAGCCGTACCGCACAGCGGTGAGCTGGTAAACATTTAGCGACCAGTCCTGCAGGGGAAAAGCAGCCTGGTTTGTAGCATTTACTGCCCATTTCTATGGCACAAACATAAACACTGCCAACATGATGTTGCTGAGTGCGGAGCCCCGAAGGGGTGGGTGGCGGTCACCATCCTGCCGGTTTCCACCACACAGATAAGAAGACCTCAAGAGCACAGCGAGGAGCAGACACAGCAAAACAATCAGGAAGTGAAGAGTTTTGAATATCTGCCACCTTTGCGTTTAATAGGATCTACTGAATTGGAAATGTCTATCGTTGAATTTTTATAGTGGCTGTGTTTTACAACAGGCTCCGAAAATGTCTCAAGATTTAACTGCCAGTTCTACTGAGCTTCCCTGGTGGCTCAGCTGGTAAAGAATCCACCTGCAATGTGGGAGACCTGGGTTCAATCGCTGGGTTGGGAAGATCCCCTGGAGAAGAGAAAGGCTCCCCACTCCAGTATTCTGGCCTGGAGAATTCCATGGACTGTATAGTCCATGGGGTCGCAAAGAGTTGGACACGACTGAGCAACTTTCACTTTCACTTTCTGTTGAGGTGGCCCCCCCCCCCAACTCTTGGGTATGTTTATGGGTTTGTTTTATATGTACTAGGAAAAATGTAACTTTTTTAAAAAATTGAAGTATAGTTGATTTACTGTTAGTAATGTATTGATTTACTGTTAGTTAAGTTGTGTTAGCTTCTGGCGTACAGCTAAGTGTTTCAGTTATATGTATATAAACATATATAATGTCTTTCATATTCTTTTCCATTATGGTTTATTACAGGATATTGAATATAGTTCCCTGCGCTCTGCGGTAGGACCTTATTGTTTGTTTTATATATACTAGTGTGTATCTGCTAATCTCAACTTCTAATTTACCCCTCGCCGAACCCTTGCCTTTTGGTAACTGTAAGTTTGTTTTCTGAGTCTGTGAGTCTGCTTCTGTTTTGTAAATAAGTTCATTGTATCACATTTTAGATTCCATATATAAGTGATGAAAGTGCAAGTCACTCAGTCACGTGCGACTCTTCTCAACCCCAAGGACTTTAGAGTCCATGGAATTCTCCAGGCCAGAATACTGGAGTGGGTAGCCTTTCCCTTCTCCAGGGGATCTTCCCAACCCAGGGATTGAACCCAGATCTCCCGCATTGCAGGCGGATTCTTTACCAGCTGAGCCATAAAGGAAGCCCAAGAATACTGGAGTGGGTAGCCTATCCCTTCTCCAGAGGATCTTTCCGACCCAGGAATCAAGCTGGGGTCTCCTGCATTGCAGGCGGATTCTTTACCAACTGAGCTCCCAGGGAAGGGATATCGTGTGACATTTGTCTTTGATACTTCACTTAGTATCATAAGACCCATCTCTAGGTCCATCCAAGTTGCTGCAGATGGCACTATTTCATCCTCTTTTACGGCTAGGTACTACCCCATGTACAGATGCGCCACATTTTCTTTGTCCATCATTTGGTGGCAGCACAGGTTGTCTCCATGTCTGACTATTGCAAATACTGCTGCTATGAACACTGGGGTGCGTGTATCCTCCTAGATTAGAGTTTTAGTCTTTTCCGGCTACATGCCCAGGAGCAGAATTGCTGGATTGTGTGATAGCTCTATTTTTACTTTTTTAAGGAACCTATACACTGTATTCCAGAGTGGCTGCTCCAATTTACACTCCCACCCATCGCATAGGAGAGTTTCCTGGGAAAAAGGTAACCCTGAAATCAAAGATATGAGTGCTTAGAGCAAGTCTGGGTTTTCTTTTTTAAAAAATGGCTTGATTTAAGATCAATAAAAAATGTAGTAAGTAAATAGTACAAGGGAGAGAGGCACACAGGCAAGAGGAACACCCAGGAGCTGAAGTTTAGGAAACACGTGCTGATGGAAATGGCTTCAATTATTTCCTATTTGGGGGTCATGGTGAAATATGTGGGCACCCCCACAGGAGAGGAGGCTTCCCAGGTGACGCTAGTGGTAAAGAACCCGCCTGCAATGCAGGAGATGTAAGAGACATGTAAGAAGTTCCCCTGGAGAAGGGCATGGCAACCCACTCCAGTATTCTGGCCTGGAAAATCCTATGGACAGCAGAGGCTGGCAGGCTACAGTCCACAGGGTCTCAGAGTTGGACACGACTGAAGTGACTTAGCACATACAGACGCCACAGGAGAGGAAATACAATTACTTAACAGATGAAAGGCAAGGTGTTTGACCCCATTAATAAAATAATTTTAAAAAAAGCAAACCTCAGGCTGGAGAAGGGGCTACATCCTCAGAAGCTGCGGGTGGGGACAGTCCGTTTAGGAATGAGGCTGATGCTAACACAAAGAGCCATAAACCTCTCACACGCCTGCACTCAACAATCCACTGGCCTGGAATCCATGCAGAGGACATACTTCAAAAAAGGGAAAACCATAAACATGTAAAAGTGTTTGTTGCCATTCCTAACTTGCCAGAGTATGTTCCTCCCCTTTGCAATGTTTTCATCATAGTAAAAAAAATATATATATACACATACACACACACACACACGTATATATATATATATATATATATATATATATATATATATATATATATATATATATAGTTAAGTTGTGTAAATGCCTTGCTGGGGTGAAATGGCTGATTTAGTGCCAGCATATGGAATCTGGACCACTGAAAAGCTGCTACGATGATATTTAGAAAAATTAAGTCAAAACCACAGGGTAACGGCTAATTTAATGTTAGGTGAATAAAATCAGAATGCAGAACTGTGAGTACAGTCGTCCCCCCATAACCATGGAGGAGATACATCCCAAGACCTCCGTGGGTACTTAAAACCACAGAGAGAACCAAACCCTACGTAGACCATGTTTTCTTGTATCCATATGTGCCTATGATAAAGTTTAATTTATAAACTAGGCACAATTTAAGGTTAACAACAACAACTAATATTAAAATAGAACAATTATAACAATACACTGTAATAAAAGTTATGTGAGTGTGGTCTCTCTCTAAGTACCTCATCATACAGATTTAACGCCTTTTCCGTCTACAGTAAGCACTGAGGAGGCCCTGCGGCTGTTACTTTTGCAGTGCACAGGTTCCTTTTTCCTTTTTCACAATTTCCCGGGTAGAAGATTCATTCTTATCATAGAGCTTAGCAAGATCTTAACTGTGTTTTCTTTCCTTATTGAGAACTTCCATCCTTTCACTAAGAGGAACCACTTACGGCTTCCCTTTGGCACAGCCAACCCGCCAGCATCACCGTTCTTGCCCCGAGAGCCCATTATCCAGCACGTGAGGGTCGCTTGAACGCGAGCCCTGCAATGACCGAGAGGCCCGAGAGACGGATGGTGGAGCACCCCACATGAAGGGACGTTTCACATCCTGGGCGGGACGGCGTGAGATTTGATCATGTCTCTCAGAATGGTGAGCAATTTAAAACTTGTGAATTGTTCATTTCTGGAATTTTCCAGTTAATATTTTCAAACAAGGTTGACTGCAGGCAACTGAAACTGGGTAAAGGGAACTTTGGATAAGGGGGCCTCCTGTACATCACTCTTGGAAGCGTGTAAAAGCACACGCACGAGAAAGCAGAAAATGCAAAACACCCGTGTATGTGTGTGTGTGGCAGGGTCGGGGGGCAGTGATTCTGTGGCTTTTCTTCTCCACTTTCATTCTTGTACTGATAACACACCAATAATTACAATGAGCATTTATGGAGGCTCCCATCACAGGCCAGGCCCTGTTCTATTCCTCACAGTCAGCCAGCAGGGTCAGTCTACTGGGCCCATCCTACAGATGGGAGAGCTGAGGCTCAGAGAAGTGAGCTAATTTGCCTGAGTTCCCCCACTAGCAAGTGGAGGCACAGACTGAACCCAGCTCTGACTCCAAGACCATGCAGCTGGGCTCTCTGCAAGCTTGCTGGCTGAGGCCGTGAGATTCTCGAGGCAACGTTTTCTATAACCAGCCTGCACTGCTTGGCTGCTGTGTAGCCGGGACCTCCTTGGATGGGCCAGGGTGCCTAGAGGAAGGAGGCAGGTGGCGAGCAGCCAGGTGGAGGCGTGGGGCTCCTGGCTGCTCCAGCCCCTCTTAGGGTCTCCAGAAAGATTCTGAGGGCTGAAAGAGACCCTCACAAATGGTGCAAGGGCAAGGAGGAAGACCCCAAAACCAAACCAAGCCAAATCAACCACGTAACCCAACCACGTACGTGTGGCAGCCTTGACGGAGCTGGTGCAGAACCTGTATGGTTTCCAGTAGATACTGCGTCCAGGCCAGAGAGGGCTTGGTGGGCCAGTGCCTGGAGCCCCAGATCTCATACCCTTTGGGGGAACGCTCGAGGTCCTGCCCCAGGGATGGGTAAGGCCTGACTTGCACAGGGAACCCATCATCGGGTTCAGTACGGGGCTGGGCACTTCATGAGTGCCATCTCGGGGCGTCACTCCCACAGTGGGAGAGGTACTGGTGAGACCCCGCTTCCCAGTCCAGGGAAGCCCACTGCTCATGCACGAGCAGTGGACTTTGAGTCAGCTAGACCTGGGCATGAATGCCGGCTCAGGCACTGCGCAGCTCTGGGGAAACTGCTAACTCCCTCTGAGCCTCAGTTTCCTCGTCTGTGCATGGAGCCTGGGGTGGCCAAGCTAGGGACATGAACTGGCATGGTCCGCTGAAGTTGCTTAGCTCACTGGTTCCTCAATAGACAGGAACTTCTGTTGTCAACAATGATGACGCCATTCACTCATTGGTCTGACATTTACCAAGTGCCTACTGTATGCCCAGCTCCAGGCAGATAAAAATGCAGTCACTTGGTTATTGAGCACCTACTTCCGGGTGCTGGGGGCACGGCCGGGCACAGGACAGACCAATCCCATCTCCCTCAGGATTCCTGACAGCAAAGGAGACAGCAGACAAGAAATCAAACTCAACAGAGGTGGTGAGCTCCACATAGAAACCAAAAGAGTAAAAGGGGGAGGAGAGGAGGGTGGGGGGTGGAGGAGGGGGCACTGTTGCTATTTATAAACCTTGGTCCAGGAAGGCCTTTTGGAGCAGGTGACATCCGAGCAGGTGTCTGGTGGAAGGAAGGGAGCGAGCCCCACAGGTGTCTGGGAGGAGAGCGTTTCAGGCAGAGGGAGCGGCAGGTGAAAAGGCTCTGGGGTGGGGGTGGGCTTGGCCAGCTCAGGAACCAGGAAGGCCAGTGTGGCTGGGGCAACTGGGAGAGAGGAGGGCAGAGGGACTGGGGAGGGGGTCTCAGGTCAAGCTGTGTGCCCAGTGAGAGGCTGCTGGATTCAGCCCCTTGTGAGAGAGGTGTCGGTGGCTGTTGAGTCATGTTTGAAGATCTGCCTGCTGCTGCTGGGCTTCGGGGCGGGTGGGAGGCAGAGGAGAGAAGCAGAGAGGTTTAGGAGGGGAGAAGACGGACTGGGACGGCTGGTCTGGGGAGAAGGGTGTGGAGGGAGGGTTCTGGGCTCATGTGGGCATATGGTTGACGACAGGGCATGTGAAGTGGGAGAGGAGGGTGCACTCCAGCTGGCTCCGAGATTCTGTCCCAAGCAGACAGCGGGAGGGGGCAGGGGTCCCTGGATGCGCTTGTCCGCCGTGTCTACTGAACATCCGAGTGAGTCTGGAGTCAGGGGAGACAGGAGATGGGGGTGGAGATGGAGCCAGGCAGGGGTCCGGGGCAGCTCAACAAGACCGGAAACATGGACCGGGTGGGGTTCCTGGGGTGGTGAAGGTGGGGAGAAGAGGGTCAAAGAGCCCTCCAGCGTCCAAGGCTGGGGAGACGAGGATGGAGCAGTGCACTCAGGCGCAGCCAAGGAGGGCCTGGGAGCCACAAGAGGTGGTGCCCAGGACCTGGGGCTCCCTGGGGCTCCCCGCTTTTCCTCAGCCTTCTCCCTCATCTGACGCACTGCCAAGCTGCTCTCTCTGCCCTTTCTCTACTTCCAGAAAACTCCTACTCATTCACTGAAACTCCTTCTCGTGTTGATTGCTCTCTGGTACTCGGCCAAGAAGGCTGTGAACCTTGGGGACAGCTGACTGCCATCTTCAATATCCTGGAAAGCCCGCCACACCCCGATGAGATGCGGGGAGAGCTGGAAAACATGTGTACAGCCATTTCTATACATCAGGCTCTTCGTATGTCTCGTTTAGCCAGCACCCTAGTGAGGCTGATTTCAGCACCTGCTTTCTAGGTGAGGGCACTTTGGCTAAGTCACCTGTTGGAGGTCTTCCAGCCATCAGGAAATGGGGGAGCAAGATTTGAATCCAGATCTGTTAAGCCTCCAGGTCTGCCCCTCATCACGCTGCTTCCTGCCTATAAAGAACCAGCAGGCAGCTGGCTTCGGAGGGGTGAGCACTCTATCACCAGGGGACCCGTGTCTGGGCAGGGATGAGGAGGGGTTTTCCTGGAGGCCGAGGGATCCAGGGCACAAGCAGAGTGATGCTCTGAGAGAGGAAGAGAAGCATCACTGGGTGGGAGGTTAGAAGCCCCCAGGTGGCCCAAGACGAAGGCGGGTCACGGAGAGATGGACCATCGCCTCTCAAGGCACGACGAACACAGCTATTAAAGCAACGCTTATGAAAACTTCTCAGTAATGCAGGCAGCCCTCCGTGACATAAAGCTGAACTAAAAACCCGAGACACACAGTCTTATGTGCGAAGGCAGCAACCATAAACAGGAAGCAGGCGCTGGTGACCAGCGAGGGCCCGAGGGGAGACGGGGCCGCGTTAGGTGGGGAGCCCCTTTGGCCTACTCCTCGCCTGCTCTCCATTGAGCAGGGGCGATTTTACGATGGGAAATTTGGCACGAAAAGAAAGGAAACTGTCATGGCTACTTGGTGGAGGGCTGAGGCAGAGGAAATGGCTTAAACAGGGAAGTGATAGCCAAGACCAGAAAGAAGGGCCCTGGGCTCTGGCTCCCCGCAGCCCCGCCTCCCCAGGCCTCTCATCACCCTCTCCCAAGGACCCTGAGGCTTGAGGCGGGGGTCAGGTAGGGAGGGGGCGAGAACCGTCCTGGTCACGGGATTCAGGAGGGCAGCCGTGGGATTTGAACTCTGGGCTGCCCGTGGCTTTCCCTCCAAACCACTTCATCCACCTGCTTCCCTTTTGCCCCAATATCACAGTTTACTCGTTGGTACGAGTGGAAAAACCCCCAGCAGAGCCCCAGGTCTCTTTGGAGGTGACCTGCTCCTCGCTTCTGGACCCCGGGGGCTCGGGGGTCTTCAAGCACCCAGCTATTTCTTTCAAGGGCTGGGTTGGGGGTCTCCGTCAGGATTTGTGGCTCTCTGCACAGGGAAAGAGCAGAAGGAGAAGGCTCTGAACCCCAGAAGACTCCCTCGGGGGCATTTCTGGCCTCTTGTGGAATATTGTCAGTGAAGGGGGTTGCACCAGAAAAAGAACCTGATGCTCTGATTATTCTAACAGAGAGAAGAACTCTGAGATGCACTGTGTGCCCGGACAGCTGCTTCCTTTGCAGGCTCTGTGGGCGTCACCCCTCACTGCGGCCTGTGGACATTCTGTTTTTCCTACTAGAATACCCTCCCTGCTGTATTTTTTAATGTTTGCCCAACTCCTACTCGTCCTTAGAGACCATTCTAGCCATCACCTCCTCCAGGAAGCTCTCCCTGATGCCCGGGATGGTCAGGTGTCTCCTCTGGGCTCCCTCCAGTCAGATCTGATCCCTCATCGCCACGGTCTGCACTTGAGTCAGTTTCACTGTGTGTTCAGGTGCCTGACCCAGGACAGGAGTACAGGAGGTCAGCTCCCATCCCTGCCCCTCGCTGGACCAGAATCGGATGCCACACACCCCCTCTTTCTCCCAGTCCCTTCCCCTGCCCTTGGTCCTGCCCTGGCTGGACTCTGCCTCAAGGAGCCAGTTCCTGCCCAAGGCTTCAGGGGGATGTGGAGGCCCTCAAGCTCTGTCTCCTGACTCCAGCTGCTCCTCCCATCCAGCTCCCTCGACAAAGGGACCAGGCTGGAGACCCAGCCCTGACAGCCTGGGCTGGAGCAGATGGCCTGGGTTCAAACGCTGAGGCTGTGGGTGAACAGCGAGGTGACCTTGGACCTATTACCTAACCTCTCTGTGCCTTGGTTTTCTTGCCCTTAAGATGCTGCTGCTGCTGCTAAGTTGCTTCAGTCGTATCCGACTCTGTGTGACCCCATAGATGGCAGCCCACTAGGCTCCCCCGTCCCTGGGATTCTCCACGCAAGAACACTGGAGTGGGTTGCCATTTCCTTCTCCAATGCATGAAAGTAAAAAGTGAAAGTGAAGTCACTCAATCATGTCGGACTCTTAGCGACCCCATGGACTGCAGCCCACCAGGCTCCTCCATCCATGGGATTTTCCAGGCAAGAGTACTGGAGTGGGGTGCCATTGCCTTCTCCGGCCCTTAAGACGAGGATTCATCAAATAAGTATTTGAGAGCTAAGAGTGAGGCACGGAGTCAGGCAGACAAAACCCTCACTCACTCTTCTGTCCTAGCGGGGCTGGGGCCGGACACGGGGTGCTGGAGCAGTGCCATCTGCCCCTGCGCTCCCCACCTCATGTTCAGTCCCCAGCACCGAACCCAAGTGTTCCCTCTTGGCCCCCACGTTGATTTTCCTCAAGGAGAAGTCAGGCTCTCTGCCCTCCCCGGGGTAAGGAGGGACAGGCCAGCTGCTGAGGGGAGACGGGGTGCTCCCTAGGAAGAGCGTCCGTGCTCCCTGCAGTCCTACTGTGCGCTGAGCCCTGGGCTGGGCCCTTCCGTGTACCTGCCTTCACCTCTCATCACCGTTGTCCAGAGCAGGTACGGAGACTCAGAGAGGGCCAGCAATGCATCTGAGGATACACAGCAAGTGAGGCCTCCGGGCTGGGCTTTCCATCACCACCACCCCCATCCCTCATGTATCCCCCCAAGTCGTCGAGTCACGCTGATGAGCAAACACTCTCCCAGGCTTCCACCAAAGCCATGCGAACAAGATGCAAACTGGGAGAGCTGGCAGAGGGTGACTTCCCGTGTCAACCAGCCCGGGTGGGGGAAGGCAGGGCCCAGCCAGGAAGGACGGGATGCGAGGGGACAGGGCCGCGGTGTCCTGGCCCAGCCGGAAGCCCCGAGCACTGAAACCCCAGGCCGACTCTGAATCCACTGCCTTTGGAATCCCAGTCACGGAGGCCTCCTCGGTGTCTGATGTGGCGCCAAGGAAAGAGGATATCTCGTCCTCTCCCTTTGTTTCCTAATTTTCTGGAATTTCTCGCCGTTGGCTGGTTTCCCTGCCGAAACCACACACCACAGACTGTGGTCGCAGAGCCGGGAAGAAAGCGATGGCTGTGCTCTGCCTGGTGTTGGGGGAGGCTCCGGAGTCGGGTGAACTCCAGGGACCCCACAGGGGAGGCACGGATGAGTTCTGCAATGAGCTGGGTGGGTTCTAGGTGAGGGAGCGGGAGACAGAAGAGGCTCTGAGAGCGACAGGGGCTGCGGCGGTGGGCTCGGGATTGGACTTTGTTCCGGGAGACTTTGGACTAGAGAGACCCTGGCTGAGGTCCGTGGGCTTACTAGCGTGGCTGCAGGCAGGTCACTTAGCCTCTCTGGGCCTGTGTTTGCTCATCTGTGAAAGGGGATGAAAAAGCTGCACAGCTCAGTTCTCAGGGGGGCTGTTAGCAGGGAAATAACGATAGGGGTGGGTCTAAACAGCAAATGTCACCAGGGTTTCCAGTGCTCAACTTGCTCACTTGTGTCTTAGAGGGAAGAGGGCAGAGCCTGAGGCTTCAGAGAGACTGAGGTAGGCTGGGAAGGGTCTTGGGGACCAGAATAGGAGCTGAAGCCCCTTACCTGGGGGTGATGGGGAGGTGGGATGAACCAGAGGGCACCAGGCAGGGACCAAGGGGCGGGGGGCGGGAATCCTAGAAGGCAACCAGAACGTCAACAAGTCCCAAGACCTCACTGTGAAGTTAGGCTGTGATTGTCCCCATTTTACAGATGAGGAAAACGAGGCTCAGACAGGTCCAGAGGAGTCAAGCTGGGATTCAAAGCCAGGAGCGTCTGACCGTGATCCCCAGGGACAACGACTCACGTGAATACGACGATACAGCAGCAGGGGGCATAACACCATGTCTTGGGTCCCCTCTCCCCACAGCTGCAGCAAGAAGCCAGGGCGGTTCCCGCAACACCCCAGGTCCCCTCCTCTTTCTCCTTTAGGGCCCCCACACCCTTGGGGGGGCCGGCACTGGCAAAGAGCCACACAGCCTGAGGGCTGGATGACACGGCAGGGGTGGGTAGCTCCAGCTCTGCAGCTGCCATGTCAACCAAACAGCACTTGCTGAGCACCTACTGTGCGCCCTGAACACCAGACATGCCTGCAGTGGGTGCAGGCTCTAACCCCGGGAACCATGGCAGAGTGACAGAGACGAGACTCACCGGGAGCTCGACCCTGAGCTGGGGCAAAAAGCTGACCGGGTGGGGGGAGACGCAGAGCCCAGAACTGTCCTCCCGCGGCCGGTGAGCCAGCCGGCGTGTGAGGGGCATCAAGGTGAAACGTCCCTACACGCGGAAGAAAACCAGCATGCCAAGTGCACAAGGGAGAAGCGTGAGCCACCCAGTCGTGCCTGACTCTTTGCGACCCCGTGGACTGCAGCCCACCAGGCCCCTCTGTCCGTGGGATTCTCCAGGCAAGGACAATGGAGTGGTTTGCCATTTCCTTCTCCAGGGGGACGTGATGAGCAAATATCGGGGGGGCGCCGTGTCACCACTTTTCAGAAGGAAATGAGCCAGGACAGACTGAGCCTGCAGTGGATCTCAGTAGGAAATGCTGCAGTCTGAGGCTGTTATCATGTAAACGAAGGGAAAGCTGGCTTCCTCCTGAAATGAACCGAAGGCAGCTGCCCTTGATCACCTGATTGTCCCCAATCCCGATCCAGACCAAAAGCTCCCTAACTCAGGGGCTGTAGGGTCCCTGCTCTGGACAACAGTGATGAGGGGCGGCCCTGGTCGCCCCAAGGCCATTCTGAGAGGTGAAACAGGTGGTGAGGATACGGCATTTCCAGTGAAGGAGATGGAGGCAGCGTGCGTCCGCCGGGACTCAGGCACGTGATGCTCGGAGATGCGGGCTCGGCCTCTGAAACTGCTTTTTAAGGAGCAGCCTGGGGCCACTTCAGCCCACACACTGCTGGAGGACTTTCTGATGAAGAGGCTCCTGCCCCCTCCCATGGAAGAGGCCACCCCTCTCGAGGCTCTGCGAGCCCCCAGCAGAGAGGCCACTGGCTCTGGGCTGGGGCCCTGCTCAGTCTCCCCTTTCCTGGCTGGCCTGGGCAGGTCAACGAACTCCTTCTAGCCCCCACCTCCCAGCTTCCGTATCCGAAACTGGGGCTCAGCACCCCTACAGGACAAGTGGCGTGTGGCTGGCCCGTTCGGGGTGGAGACTGCTTCTGCCTCCCCGTCAATCCTGGCAAGGCAGGACCTAAACTGTGTTTATTTACCCAAATGTGAAATGACCTCAAGAACCGCCGACACCTGGGGGTCAGGCACCAGGCCGAGTCCTGTACCAGGATCAGCCCATTTACTTCTCAGGGTGGTTACGACCCCTGCCTGGTATTTACACGGGGACACCGAGGCACTGGCCAGTGGCGGGGCCTGCCTGAGGCCGCAGAGCCCACATGTGGTGCCATCCGACTCCTGCCCCGAGAGATGAGCTGCTTCCAGCAACGCCAACAGCGATGATGACACTAACATAATCCACTGACGAAGGATGATGGCTTTACGATCGACAGGTGCCAACCCCACTGATGGAGCCCGTGATGGGTGTCTGGGACGCGGTCAGCACTCAGCAGTGGCCACTTCCTTCTCTCTCCTGTCTCTGACCTTGTTTCCATCTGTGTCTCTGTGCCCTGACCACCTGACACGGAGTCGATCCCTGCTGACTGTCTGGAGGGGGCAGCGCCCATGGCCTCCTCCATGGGTTTCTGAGCGTTCACTGAGCCCTGCCCCACACAGGACTCCGCTGGAGTGCTAAGCGTCAACTCAGTCCACTGCTGGGTGTCCAGGCCCAGCCCTCCTCCCAGCCGCTGGACCGGGAAGCAGCAGCCCCCTGGGGCCTCCCCTCTGGGGTGCCTATGACAAGCCTCCTGCCTCAATCTCCCTTGGAGTTGTCCAGACCTGGAACTTGACTCCAGAGTCCTCTGTCCCCAAATAAGGGCCAGAACGGGTGTGTGAGGCCCCCAGAAGAGGGAGGCATCTCGCGATGGAGACTCCGGGAACCAAGCAAGACCCCCTTCCTCCCCGGCCCCTGTTCTAAGAGGAAAACCCCTGGTCCTCCTCCCCGTGTGGGGAGAAGCTGGGCTGTGGGCCAGGAATGGAGGCGCCTCCAGGAGCTGGAGCAGCTGGGGTCATCCATGTAGCACAGGACTGGGATGGGGGAAGGGGGGAGAGAGAGAGGCCACGAAGAGTTCTTGAGGTGAAAGTCGAAAGAGAGAGAACGAGACAGGCTTAGGGAGCAGCTGATGGGCTCCGTGCTCGAGGAGACGCGTCTCGGCGATGCCCCGGGGAAGCACTCACAACGGCTGGAACGTGGGTGTTTGGAAGATGCAGGTGACAATTCGGAGTAAAGCGGCACAGACTCGAGCTCTTGTTCCAGGAGAAACACTGATGGCAGCAACCCAGCCCGACTCTCCAGCCACCCCCGACCCCTGGTTTGACAGCACCCGTGAGCACGCCACAGCCCTCCCCCTGCCTGCCCCCCGCCACCGCTGCCCACAGAGAGAGGCTTGTTTGACCTCGGCCAGCTCAGCCCCACAGCCTGCCTGTGCCCTCCTGTATGGGATGGCAACCTCCATCCTGGGATGGTTGCTCTCAACTTTGACTTCGTTTGCCCTGCTTGCGTCTGCGTCCCCAGCTCCTGCACAGAGTCAGGGAGGGGCAGGGACTGTTTGGGGAACTTTAGCCAAACCGAAAGGCAGACAGGTCCACACCAGGAGGGGGCAGGGATTCCTGGCAGCCCAGAGGGTGGGGAGCCGCCGTCCAGTGGCAGGAGGGCAGGGGCTGGAGCCAGACTGCTCACCTGCCCGCCACCCCCATCACGTGCTGACCCTGCTGACTGGGGACCTTGGGGCTGGTGCCCGTGCCATGGGCATTTAGCCCAAGGGATCCTGGAAAGGACGAAAGGATACAGACAGTGCCCAGAACACAGCAAGCACTCAGTAGACATTGCTGGAGCCAAGGGTGCTCACTCCTTGAATCAAGGAGGCCCAGCAACACGAAGGTCTGCTCCATCCCTTCTCCCCTCAGCTGGCAAACCAGAAGCCCAAGCCGGAGGCCCCGGCCCAAGGTCACGCAGGGAGTGGAGGGCAGAACGGGAGGCAGGCAGCACTCCGGGGACCCCCACCCCCATTAGGTCCTTGCATGTTCCTGAAGCTTGCTCTTGAAGGAAGGCTCACGTAGTGATGGAAACTCCATTCTGAGTCTGCCTATGTGACCCAGGAGGGCACGCAGCGGCCCTGAGTTCCAAAATGAAACGTCTCCCCCTGTAGACAGCAGACCCTGTGGGCCGTGACCTCAGCCTTTCATACAGTTGCCATGAACTTGAACGTCACGGACCACCCCCAAAGCTTGCATGCTCTTTCCCGTCCACAGCCAGTTGCCTCGAACCTTATCTGGATAGCACAGCACAGCGCCTGGCACACAGGAGGCACGTGGTGTGGAAAGGGGGAGACCTTGGAGACAGGCAAGGGTTAACAGCAAGGGAGAGACTGAGAACTGTTAGGACCAGACGCAGCAACTCAGAAGTGGACCAACGCGGTCCCTTATGGTGCAGGGAAGCCATCCAGGTTCTGAGGAGCGTGCGTGCGTGCTAAGGTGCTTCAGTTGTGCCCAACTCTGCGACCCTGTGGACTGTAGCCCGCCAGGGTCCTCTGTCCCTGGGACTCTCCAGGTAAGAATACTGGAGCGGGCTGCCTGCAGGCAGAACGGCACCTCCCCAGAAAGATGGGCTCACATTGTGGTCTTGTCAAGTACACGGGGAGGGATGGAGGGATGAGGCAGAACTACCTTCATCTACACAGTAGATTCTCAGCTCTCAGAACACTCGGCTCCTGGGAATGACATTTTGCAGTGGTTCTCAAACTGTCATGCCTACAGGCATCACCTCCAGAGATTTCTGATCAGGAGGCTCTGGCTGAGACCCAGGAATTTATTTTGACAAACACCCCAGGTGTGTCTTCAGTGAGAGACCCACATCTCAGGAAACCCCACCTTTGGGGCTGAGCCAACAGCGGTTTCATGGTCTGTAGCTTTGGGTGGGCTTGTGCGTCCCCTCCCCGCTCCTCAAAGTGAAGAGCAGCCCCTTCTCACCCATCACCTCCACATTACCGGGAGCCCGGCTCGAGTGCCCTGCCCAGAGGACTCACCCAGTCCACATTTGTCCAACTGAGCTGAGCACGCCTGCCTCTTTGTCTGCTGTGTGACAGATGGGGCAATTACTCGATCAATAAGCACAAGCTGATTTAAGTGTATCTTATTAATTATTTAAGTCATCCATTATTGAAAAGGTCACAATCTGTTAGCTACTTAAACGATCATGAACTAGCTGGGCTGCGTCTCCAACAAAGAAGCAGCAACGGTTCACTGAGCACCTACTATGCGCCAGCCATTTTGTTTGATCCTCAGGACACCCCTCGGAGAAGGCAATGGCACCCCACTCCAGTACTCTTGCCTGGAAAATCCCATGGACGGAGGAGCCTGGTGGGCTCCAGTCCATGGGGTCGCTAAGAGTCGGACACGACTGAGCGACTTCACTTTCACTTTTCACTTTCATGCATTGGAGAAGGAAATGGCAACCCACTCCAGGGTTCTTGCCTGGAGACTCCCAGGGATGGGGGAGCCTGGTGGGCTGCCGTCTATGGGGTCGCACAGGGTCAGACACGCCTGAAGCTACTTAGCAGCAGCAGCAGCACACCCCTGGGGTGGCGGGAGGTGGGGATGGGCAGTGCAGGTCCTTACACTCCGCTCCTTCACAAGGATGGGCAGGTGAGGAGGGTGACGGGGCTTGCCCAAAGTTACGGAGCTGGTAACTGGCAGAGCTGGGGCCGGGCTGCCTGTCAAGTGCATGGACTCGGCAGGGGTCACCGTGTTGGAGGTTTCTGCATCGGATCTTGCAGGCTGACTCGGTGCTGTTACGTCCTGGGATGACGTACCCCATGTCCTGTGTGTCCATGGCTGCAGCCCCGCCCCTGCAGAGCACCTGAACCCCACACCTGACTCTGAACTTGAGCATCTCTGCTCAGCTTGGCTGCTCCAGGGGCTGGTGCCTGTGCTTGGTGCTGGTCGTCCGCACAATGGGGTCCTGCTCCAAAACACACAGACCCCCTCCCCTTTCCCTCCAGCCCTGCACTGCCCAGGGACCCCCAGGTTAGGGTATCCCCCATCCCCCACCAGACTGGAGACAAATAGATATGAGAATTGCAATGACCATGAATGTGCTCCTGGGGCAGGATAATGGGGGCTCTGCTGGGGTAGCCACCCTATCAGGCTAACCAATATCCCACATCCCCCTTGCCGACTTTCTTCCCTTCCCCTGAGCCATCACTGAGCAGCCTGACTGCATCACCCTCAGATGCCTTTCTGTGACTCAACATACATGCACGATGGAACCCAGTATTATGCTTATTTTCAAACTTGATGCTGGAAAAAAAGCTTCTCCCTCAGCCCCTGGCAGATCAATTTGCATCCTCTGACCAGACTGTGAAAACTTGGAAAGCCATCCAATTTCCCTTTTTGCCTTGGCAGCCAGGAAACTCACAACTCCATTTCACGCTCAGTGCCAGCAGCTCTCACACTAGAATCTGAGTAAAACCAACTTGCAAGCTTTGTTCCTAAGCTCCATTTCAACCTTTCCATACAGGCGTATGTTATTATTAGGAGCCACTTTAAACTTTTCTTGGCAAATAAGGAAATAGTCCAGTAATCAATGAGTCAGACCCAGCAGCAATAATGATTCAGCATTTTCCGAGCTCATCAAAGACAAGCGACGGCGGCCACTCACCAGGCGGACGAGCTCTGGAAAGTCATCAGCGGCGGGGTGTGGCTGTCTCTCTGCAGCGTGTGCACGGCCTGGGGGGCTTGCGGCAGGGGGCCCGGGGGAGGCTGGGGCTGCGGGGCCGGCTGCCCTGGCCGGGGAGCCCGGGCAGGGTTCCCCCATCGCCGGGGGTCCTGTTTCATCCACCGTCCGTGGATGCCCCACCGCGCCAGGTAAACCTTGCAGATGTCGTAGTTCATTGCCGAGTAATACAAAAGATCCAGGACCAGCAGCATCAACACGAAGAAGCCGTAGATCCACACTCCCAACAAGGCGGTGTAGTTGCTGCGGGCAAACAGAGAGAGGCTGAGAGACGCCGGGACCCCTGCCCCGCGGGGGCTGCAGTTAAGCAGCGGGGTCCATTAGAAGACGTGGTACGGAAGCTGCTTTGGGGTCTCAGAGAGGGTGTTGGGCCCCTCTGGGGGGACAGGGAATCTTGGCTCCCTCTTCTCATGCCCACCCCCCATGACTACCTCTCCCCCACCTGCCCTGCTGGCCACCTCCCGGATCCCACTGCCCTGCACCCTGTCCCACCCAAGCACCCCCTCCTTCCCTCCCCCCATGTGGGGGCTACGCTCAGACCGGCCAGCTGTCTCCCGCAGGTGGCCCACGCTTGCCCACCCTCCTAGCCCTTGCTGAAGCTGTTCCCACCACCTAGGAGGCTCTCAGCACCCCCTCTCTCACCAAGCCCTCCCTCCCCCCTCCAGCTCTTCCCCATCCTTCTGAGCCCAGGGCAAATGCAGGAAGTTCATTGTCTTAGGACGCACAGACCCAAGTTCCTGCCTCGCAGAGTCCACCTGGGGCTACCGGGTATCTCGAAGTTCTGCGTGGAATGCAGCCGGCCTCCCCACCTGGGGCCAGCTCCGCCCCAGCCTGCTCCATCACACCCCCTGCTCCCGCCCCTCAGAAGCCCAGGACTCAGGGCGTGGGCTCAGCTGCCCTCCCCCGACCCCATGCAGCAGACACCGGTCCATCTGCTCCACCAACCACACGCCTTTCCAGCCTGCCCCACGGCCGTTCCCCGACACAGTCCTCCCCACCAGGCACCACAGACTGCACAGCCAGGGGTCTCAGGGCCCCTGACCTCGGTTCTCTTATTCTTCACCCAGCACTTCCACGCTGAGGTCTAGTCTGTCCTCCAGAAGCAGAGACGATGGGGGCTCTGAGTCGTAGATGCTTCTTTGTGAAGGGGCGCAGGCTTCCTGCCAAGGCGTCTCCACCTTCGAGGAACTTGCAGGCACACCGGGCCTTCTCAGGGGCTGTACCTTCAGCCCGGCCAACCCTTCCAGTGACCCCAGTCCCTTACTTCCTCTCCTGCCTGACTCCTACCACCGCCTCTTGGAGACTGCCTCCCCCAGGAAGCCTCCCGGATACACTGCCCCGCCTACCCCGGCTGGGAAAGGCTTCTCTCTGGCCTGAGGGCCCTTCAAACCCTCCCCCGCCACCAAGGGCCATGCTAGCCGGGTCGTGTGTATCCTCCCGCCCAGGCCAGGGTCTGAGTCTCCCCTGAGTGCCCAGATGGTCGGGGAGGCTGCTTCCTGGCCTCGCCATGGCAGCTGGGGTAGCTGAGCTCCAAACAGTGCTCGCTCGGGACAGCGACTGTTTAAAGGGACCTACTTATTAATCACTCAATGCCTCCTCCATCTGCTGCCTGCTGCGGGCATCTGTGCAGGTGGGCATGCACAGGCAGTGGCGGAGAGGAGGCGCTCCCAGGAGGCAGAGCCGGCATCCAGCCCCGCTGCCCCACATTCCACGGGGAGAGACCCGCCCCAGCTCCCAGCAGACAGGCTCCCTGGATGTCCTGGGTCCCCACAGCAGGGCCCCCTAGATGCTGTCTGAAGCCTGGAGCCTGGAGGTCCAGCTCCGGCCTCTTCTCGGCCTGGCTTTGCTGTGCAGCCTGGGAGGACATGGGTGTGTCTCTGTTTCTGGAGGAGATGGAGTGGAGCTCCTCCTGGTCTTGGCTTCCAGACTCTGGATCTTTCCCGCTTGGTTCACCTGTACTCAGCCTCGGCCTTTGCAGTGAGATGGGGACTGCTCCCCTCCGAGTCCTCCAGCCCCCTCCCCGGGCTGGGCCCCAGGTGGAGGGTGCTGACTTTCACTCACACACACACATGCATGCAAGCCCTCTGACTGGAAGGCCTTCCCTCCCCACATGTGGGGCGGGGGGCTCCTCGAGGGGAGGCTCTGGGTGTCCTGAGCACCTCACGTCCAGCAGGCACTGACAAGTGCCTGGGGCTTCCGGGCTGCTTGAGGAATGAGTAACCCCACAATTCTGCATCACAGCCCCCTGGATCCCTCCTGCAGCCCCACCTCCAGCCACCACCTCCCTGAGGCCTGCAGCTGTCCCAGGGGCTTGTTCTTGCTAAGGTGTGAATGACTGACCAGCAGTCTTCCCCACCACATCCCCCTGCTGCCTGATTTCAAGGGGAAGCCAGCTCCGCCTGGAGACATGTGGATGTGAATTCCTGCCAGGGAGCAGAGGCCAGCAGTGCGGTCCAGCATCCTGAGACAGGAGTC
This sequence comes from Bos indicus x Bos taurus, assembly GCF_003369695.1. Taxonomy (NCBI): domain Eukaryota; kingdom Metazoa; phylum Chordata; class Mammalia; order Artiodactyla; family Bovidae; genus Bos; species Bos indicus x Bos taurus. The sequence continues at coordinate 5,099,396 of NC_040080.1, read as the reverse complement.
TGCATGGACACGGGAGGAGGACCTGACTCCAGCCCCCGGCACCCCTGTTTTCCCCAGCACCCCTCTCCAACTTCCCCTGGAGCCCCCACAGCGTTGCTCGAAGCGCCAGGCTTTTCCTGGGTGGTTCCCATGGCAGCAGCCGCGGGGGCTGGGGGAGGGGAGAAGGGAGGGAGAGGCAGGGCCAGCTGCGGGCAGATGCTACCCTGCAGAGAGGGAGTCCACGATGCCTGCAGGGGCTGGGAGCGGGACCACAGCTAGGCCTAAACCACCAGGGCTAAGAAACAACAACAGCAACCAAAGCAGCGGCTGGCGGGCATCGCTCTAATCACTTGACACATCCTAGCCTGTCCGACCCTCACGGACAAGGGAGGAACCCTTGCTGCCGTCATCCTCAGCCCAGAGATGCAAACCGAGGCTCAGAGGAATTAAAAGAGTGTCTGAGATCTCGCAGCTGTGAAGCGGCAAAGCCAGGATTTAAGCCCAGCAGTCCAGCTCCAGAACACACATCCCTAACCACAGTACCACACTGCCTAAGTAAGGCAGGTGCCACCCATGTTCTCTGGGCAGACAGCCCCCTTCAGGCTTGTATCCATGCTGCTTCTCTGCCTGGAACTTGCCCCCTACCTCCTGTGCATGCAGCTGGCCCCACCTCCCTGTCTTCCTGCAGCTTCCTTCAGGAAGCCTTCCTTGATGTCCTGTGTTAAGTCCAATCCCTCTCCTTGGGCCCCCAAAACCACTGGGTTTCCCAGAACACACTCTGCTGTCTTTGCTGTCTTGTAGGACTATTTGCATCTCGAGATCAGATCTCCTTGAGGCTGAGTCAGGGTCTAACTTATCTTTGTGTGCCCAGCCCTCAGCCTGGGGCTGCTTCAGACATTCCTTAAGCTAACACATACTGAGCACTCATAGCAAGCTGGTGACAATGGCAGACTTTATATTCATAACCTCTTCACTAGATTTTACTTTCTCTATACACATTCTCTGGAGAAGGCGATGGCAACCCACTCGTTTCCTTGCCTGGAGAATCCCAGGGACGGGGGAGCCTGGTGGGCTGCCGTCTATGGGATCGCACAGAGTCGGACATGACTGAAGCGACTTAGCAGCAGCAGGCATATTCTCTAGTGCGTGCATGTATGCTAAGTCGCTTTACTCGTGTCCATCTCTTTAAGACTCTATTGACTGTAGCCTGCCAGGCTCCCCTCTCCATGGGATTCTCCAGGTTGCCATGCTCTCCTCCAGGGGATCTTCCCAATCCAGGTCTCGAATCCTTGTCTCCGGCATCTCCTACACTGGGTAAGGCGGGTTCTTTACTACTAGCGCCACCCAGGAAACCCATATTCTCTAGTTAGTTAAGTCGCTCAGTCGTGTCCAACTCTTTGCGACCCCATGGACTGTAGCCCACCAGGTTTCTCCGTCCATGGGATTCTCCAGGCAAGAATACTGGAGTGGGTTGCCATTCCCATATTCTCTAGTAGTTAATAGTAATACTAGCAATCACCACGTCCTGTGTTTCTGAATCTTTGCAACAATACTGTGAGTTAGGAGTTGGTCTCCCTAATTTACAGATGAGGAAATGAGGCCCAGAGAGGCAAAGTCATTGCCAAAGGCTGCACAGCTGGGGAGGGGCCGCGCTGGGATTTAGACACAGGGCCATGTGACCTCAGAGTGTGCGCAACTGGGGGGAAATCCCAAGGTCGAGTCTGAGACAGATGTCCAGGCAGGAATTCCCCGCATCTGCTTGGCCCATGTGTCCTGGCTCACCCTCTACCGGGAACTGAGGACCGGGTCCAACCTCCCCAGCAAGAGCTTCCTGAATCTCAGGGTGTCATCGCCATGGCAAGCGCAGGCGCTGCTGGGCTACAGGCCTCCGCAGCCAGCTCAGTCTAACTGGCCTGGGGGGTTGGGGTGACAGTGTGATCTCACGGCCCCCCTCCAGTTCAGAGGAAGTAGAGGGGCACTGGAAGGAGGTGCCACCTTTGCTGACCCCCTCTTACCTGCAAGGGAGGCCACCCTGGAGCTGGTAGCCAGCACAGAAGCCTGGGCCACGGACCCCATCCCCAGGCAGCTCCCCGCCTCTCCATGGTTGGCTGGCTGTGAGCATTCTGGTTTTTATAAAATTTAATTTAGAAATGCGATCTGGAAATTAATTTCATCCAGATGCAGGGGCCTTTACTGAGTGTGTGTGGGGGGGTGTGTGTGTGGGTGTTGTAAAGGTCAAAAGATAAAACAGAGGCTGTTTTATGAAGCAAGATAAGAAGCCAGCCAAAACCATAGATATCAGTTTTTCAGTATCTTTTGGGATATTTACTGATTCACATTCTTTTGGTGCTTCTCAAGCAATAAACCAAGCCTTCTCTGATGGAGAAATCTCGCTGAATACCTTCCCGGACAGGAGCAGGTATGTCAGCCGGCTGAGGCCAGGTGGTGGTCCCATCACCACCCATGGGCAGTCCCGGGCGAGGACGGAGGAGGTATGCTCCTGAGACCATTGTGTCTGCGTGGCTGGAGCACCTCTGGGTTTGGGGAAAGGAAAGCTTTGGGAGGAAAGAGGTTTCACTGCAGCCAAGGGAAAACTGACAACCCATCACTTCCCATGGTGAGGCCTTGAGGACTCTGCTGTCTTCTGAGAATTCCTGTCCCAGGCTCCCACCTCTAGCAGCCCATTTGCCTCGTGAAGGAACACCCATGTGCCGCACAAGGACTCCGGTCTGTGACCCACTGCCAGAGGGGCGACCTCTGCCCTCAGAGAGCACTGATCGCCGACCGCACAGGCCCCGTCCCAGCCCACGCCCTGAACAGGTGACTGATCACCGACCACACAGGCCCCGTCCCAGCCCACGCCCTGAACAGGTTGCTGCTGTTGCTTGTCCAGGGCCCTGGGTGGTCACTGCTGCTAGCGTCCTGCCCAGAACCTGGCATGGGAGGGTGCGCACACACTCCTGAACACCAGGGCTGCTGCCCGAGTGGCTAGAAGTGGCATCTCCCTGAGGTGGTGGGCTTGGCGAGGTTGCTTCTCTCGCTCTGCCTGCCTTTCTGCCAAGCAGCCAGAACCAAAACAGACCGTTCTGTTCCTCCAGAAAAACACAAGTAAATAAGTCATCAGAAGCACTCTCCTTTTGCCTGCCACCAGCCCCGCCTCCCGGCTGATTCACTGGGAGGGGCGGGCGAGTGTCAGGCGGCCCTTGCATCTTCATAAAGCCCTAGTGGGGGTCACAGTTGCGCTGGTCCATCTAGATGGGTATTAACCTTCATCTGGCCTCTGGGCTGAGGTCTGGCATGTTCCCCAGCATCAGACAAGCCCTGGCTTTCTAGAGGCACCCAGGGGTGGCAGAGCCCGCTGGTGGAACAAGGGCCCTGGCATCCCTTGGCCTCAACTGTGGCTGCAGTAGGTGACCTGACCAGCCTGGGCCCAGCCCCTTTTTCCTTGCTCTCAGAGTAGCTGTGAGGACTAACGAGACAACACAGGTGTCCTGCCCAGAGGGATCAGAGCCCCAGAGGGCAGGACGGTCCTAAAGGCGGACTTTACCTGGCTCCCCTCACATACCTGGAGCACTCAGGACCTCTCAGCCAGCCAGGCCTGTCCCACCCCGTTCACCACTGACCTATCCTCCCACTCCCACCAGCCCATCTTCCAGTTGTCCCCTCTCTGACACAAGCTCTGGCTGGACACAAGGCCCTGGTCCAGCTCCCTGGGCTCAGGCCTTCTCCCCAAGGTCCCTCAACTCCGACAGCTAAGCAGGAGGCCCTCCAGGGCCTCTTATCTGAGCTCTGATTGGCTCTGTCCTGGGTGTCCCCGGCCCATCCCCTCTGCGGGGCCCCCATCTTGTCCAGGTCAGCATCATAGTTTCTGCAATGTCCCAGGTCCTTGTCCCCGCACCATCCATGAGTACAAGCCTGACTTGAAGCCCTCAGGGCCCCGTGCCACCCTCAAGAGGAAGCCCAAGCACCACCCCCTCTGCCCCCAGCCCAGGGGCCCCCAGCCCAGCATGCCAGCCCCTGCTGCCTCTCCACACTCTTCCTCTGGCATTTCATACTCAGGCTACCCAGAAACGCTCCTTCCTCTGTACTGCGTGACTCCCACTTTCTTCTACACTTTTGGATGCGGGAGACCAAGCACCATGCCTCCCTCGTGAGGCCCAAGAGAGCTGAACAGCCCAGCTGAGGAGTGCAGCCCAGCTCTTCTGGGCTTCTCTCCACGTCTGTGGGAAGGGAGGTGACAGGAAGCTCAGTGGAGAGTGACGAGGAGGCATTCCTTCAGAGCAGTGCCCTCAACCAGGAAAAGTCCCGCATCCCGTGCTTGGCAGTCAGGAGACTCGGTTGGGGGTCACAGCCCATCAGTGGGGAGGGGGTGCTCCCTGCCTCTAGTGAGTGGTGGCCAGTGTCTCACAATGCACAGAGCGACTCCCAAAAGGAGGATGATGCCCATGTGTCCATGGGGTCATGGCAGGGGTCCCTGCTCTGGGGCTTGCCATCGACAGAAGTCTCGGATTTATTAAAGCAACTCTAGATCCAGTTCGGCTCTAGGCTCCACCCGCACTGGCTGCCTCAGTCAGGCAAGTTATCCAGCCTCTCCACACCTCGCCTTCTTGTACATCAAGGGGACTAAGGGTGGGCTCCCAGGTGACTTCAGAAGGTTGACACAGAGCCGGCCCCATGCTGCCTGCTCCAAAAATGCTTGCTGAGGTTCCAGAATAAAAACCAAGCTAAACTTCCTCAGTGTGGCCATGCCTCCCCAGGGAAGAGCTTTGTTTTGTGGTTTGACACTTTATTATCCGCAACCGGGACCCATTGTGCTGAGAAGGTGGAGAATTCCACGTGCATCCTGTGTGAACGTGCAGACCACAGAAACCTGTGTGTTCAAAATGAGGATCCCAGACGCCAGTCGCCAGGGCCTTGGAGAAGTCTGGCCACCTTGCCAAGCCTCTGTCTTCTGTCTGGCTTTCAGCCAGCAACTACAACACTTTGGGGTCCTAACCTCAGTCCTGGCACCGCCCTCCTGGCTTAAGAAATTAGTCTTTGGTCTTATAAAAAGGCTTGGGTCAAGTTCCAGGCTTGATTCCAGCCCTCGTGACAGAAGAGGCTTGCTGAACTACTTCACACAGAATTATTCTAAGGTCTGAGCAGATGGCAAGATATTCAAGGGAAGCACCCATGCATCTGAGGAAGGCAGGCTGGGGAGCTGGCCTTGGTGGGAGGAGGAGAGATTTAGATGATAGTCAAGCAATTTGCATCTCCTGCCTGATCAGAGGGAAGAGGCAGCTCCCCCCAAGAGAGCATGGTGTGGTGGCAAAGCATCCAAGCCCAACATCACACAGAGACTGAGGCTCAGACCTTTCCCACCACCATCACTCCCAGCAGTGACACTGATCCCCCCACTAGTCACTCAACAAACCCACTCCTTCCAGGTAGATTTTTTTCCTTACCACGAAAAAAATATATCTACCTCAGGAGTCATCCTCAGGCTTACTGGGAAAATATCTGAAGCATCCCCATTAAAGTCAGGAGGGAGATCAGAGTGCCTGACAATTTCAAAGATGGTCTTAGAGGTACTAGCCAACACAATTGGACAAGAAAAAGAAGTGAGGCACAAATGTTGGAGAGAAGGAGATGAAATCATCATTATTTGCAAACAGCATAATTGGACATGTAAGAGAGTCCACCGAAAAAGTATTACAAATATAAGGAATTTCAGTAAGGTGGCTGAGTAAAAAAGTTTATATTTAGAAACCATTAGGTTTTAGCATTTAAACAACAGTTGGTTAGAAGATTTAGTGGAAGAAAGTGAAAGTTGCTCAGTTGTGTCTGATTCTTTGCAACCCCATGGACTATATACAGTCCCTGGAAGTCTCCAGGTCAGAATACTGGAGTGGGTAGCCTTTCCCTTCTCCAGGGGGATTGAACTCAGTTCACCTGCATTGCAGGCAGATGCTTTACCAGCTGAGCAACCAGTAGAAAAAAACACCTCATTATAAAACAGCAGCATGAAAAGAAATAAATACGAATAAATGAAAAGGTATGTATAATCTCTCTGTGAAGAAAACTCTCAAACACTATGAAAGAAAAGCTGAACAAACAGAAAGACACCCTGTATTCTTGGAAGGGAATATTCAACGTCAGGAAAAGTCCATTCTCCTTGAATTAATCTACAAATCCAACACAATCTCCATAAAAAATACTACCTAGATTTTTGTTTGGCAGAGAGACTAGAAAAGCTAATTATAAAGTTTATATGACAAACAATCTAAGGGAATAGACTAAGAAGATATTAAAACATATCAAAAGCAACAGTAGTGAACACAATGAGGTGCCAGCAAACATAAACAGGCCGAGGAAAGCCGCCCCAACCTACCCAGACACTCACGGTTAGTATATTATCGTATACAGGAAGCTGGCATTTCGCATCAGTGAGGAGAAGACGGACAATTCAGTCATTCCTATTGGGATAACTGTCTACCCATTTAGGAAAAAAGTAAAGCTAGATTCCTAATAAACATCCACACGAACTACTTGCAGGCAAATTAAAGAAAGAAATCTTACATCCAAATAAATTCCTGACACATCAAATATCTAAAGGTAAGAAAATAAACATACAAGAAATAAAACATGAGGGAATCTTTTTATGATCTCAGAGTAGGAAAAGCCTATCTCAGGACGATATAAACCCCACCGGGCATAAACGACAAAAATATGGGTACAATTTGACTGTATAGTAATTTAAAACTAAGCATGAAGAAAAAAGCAGCACAAACTCAAAGACACTCTGAGAAAATATATGAAATGCATCCCATTTCCTTCATATATAAAGAGTTCCTATGATTCAATAGGAAAAAGGCCAAAAATTAAATAGGTGAAGGCAGAGGACACAATGGCTTTTAAAAATGTGCAATCTGCTCATTCATCATAAGATGAATAAGTGGATACTGTTTTGATACATGTGCCCTTACTTATCATATTCTTACTGCTTTTCTACCAGCACACTCCTCTCTCTCTACATTCAGATCCCGCCTATCAGGGCCCTGGTCTCATGTGTTCCAGTCACCTTAGGGAAAGGGGCTGCGTGGGAACAATTTCTGAGTCAGGAATGTCAACCAATATTTGTTGAACAAACAATGAATGAAAAAGGAACTTGGGTCCCGTGGGCTCCAGGTCCGAGCACCGAAAGTCTTCCACGTCCTTGACTTCACTCCGCTTTCCCATCAGTCCTGAGAGGCAGGTATTGTGTTGTCGTGTGCCCATTTCTCAGATGAGAAGGCATCCCAGAAAAGGACAGAGCAACCCAGAAAACCTGTCACCTTCCAGGCCCACCCATCCTCACACTGATTACCCCACAGCTGGCTGGAAGGTTGGGGTGTCCTGGCAGCACCCTGGCTTGACCGGGGCCCCAGCGTGGTACTCACTTGTGCATGTAGCCCTCGGAGCCGGCCGTGAGGTTCGCCTGCATCACCGCCTGGAACTCTGTCTCGTTGCAGCAGTATTTGAAAACTGTGTTGTTATGGTGACAGCAGAGGATGAAGGTTTTGTTGTCCGAGAGCCGGGGGCAGTGGAAGCCGAAGTGGTAGCGGCCTTTGTGGTCTGTGTACGGCTCACAGACCCGGAAATGCGCGGACAAGACTGGAAAACAGAGTCACCAGGCTTGGTGGGGGTCCCTCACCAGGCCCAGCTGGCCCAAGACACCCATCAGTCCGTGAGGATCGTGGGCAGAGCCTGGTTGGTCTATTTTAGGGTCTTGCTGCCTCTTCCCTCACCAGGAGGCTTCTGTGGCCCAGGGTAAGCCTCCCCTCTTCCAGGAAGCCTGCTCCTGACCCCTCCTAGGCCCCCCTAGGCTACCATCCTGCTTATACTGAGCCCCCGGGAGCTCCTTGCAGGCCCAGCTGATCTTAGCCTCAAGGACATCCTTTCCCAGGGTTTTGCATACAGCAGGCACCCAATCAGGAAACAACATGAACTGAGCACCTACTCTGTGCTTCACCGGTTCTATCAGATTTAATCCACTTGGCCATCTTAAGAGGCAGGTCTGGGATCCCACTTTACAGAGGGAGAAACCAAGGCTCAGAGGCCTACAGTGACCTGTCTGAGCCAGTCAGAGGTGGTGGAGGGGGAATCCAATCCAGGCCTGCCTGGATCCAAGGTCCAGGACCCTCTCCACTCCTCCGTCACTGGGCGGACTTGGTGGTGGGCTCGCCAACAAGTCCAGGCTAGCCCAGGTGGTGAGCGACAGGGATGCGAGAACCAGGTCCTGCTTGTGGAGAAAGCAGTGTCCGCTTGCATCTTAGTTTCAACTAAACTGACCCCCTAGAACCAGAAGCCCTCACGGGGCTGCCTCAGTGGCCCCAGCTCTTATCATAAATAACTCAGCCCCCTAGACCATTGAATTTAAACACAATTTCTCCCTCTGCATCTTCTGACACACAAAAGACCATCAAAAACTCAGTCGGTGACAAAGCTTCCCTGGCCTCGGACCCTCATTCCCCTGACTCAAGGCCAGAGATCGGTGTTCAGCCACTGGTGACGCCGTCTAAGCCCAGAACAGTATTTACTAGTCATGCCGATGGTGATAAACAGGAGTGAAAGCCTGAACAAATATAACAATGGAAAAAAACCTGGAGCCCGCTGACTCCAGCTTAATTAGTATCTTCATAAAAGGGACTGCTGTATCTAATTTGTATCGCTCAAAAGGGGCTTCGTAGGCTGAATACATTTCTCCAACCACAAAGGCTCTGGTTCTGCAGAAGCGCCTCAGTTAGTTGAAAGCTCTGTCTCTGCTGAGAGGTTATTAGACTCCAGCCCACACAGCTCCCAGCGCCCGGGGCTGGTGAGGGGATCCCAGCTGGGTGGTGCTGGCCGGTGGGCGGGTGGGTCTCATGTACTGGGGTACCGAGGCTGGCTTGGGTGGCCTCGTGAAATCCCGGGCCCCTTCCTCAAAGTACAGCACCCTCCTCTGTGGGGATGGGCAGGACCACTGCAAGAGAAGGGTCCCAGCCTTTCAGGAGTCAGGGGAGCTCTCCAGAACCCCTTCTCAGCCTTGGAAAAAAAAGAAGACCGTCTTAAGGACACAGAGCTCACTAAGGAAGCCTTGAGTGAATTCACCATCTCACTTGATCTCGTGCATTCCCGAGTACAGAGGAGAAAACCGAGGCTGAGCGCATCGGTCTCAAGGTGCGGTCCCTGACCTGCCACATCCTCAACCCCCAGGGACTCGTCACAGACACAGTGCTTCGAGCCCCGCATTCTGAGACAGAAACTTGAGTGGGAGCGGGGTCGGGGGGAGCACAGTCTGAGTCTTAGCAAGACCTGCAGGGGTTGCAAAGACTTGGTTTGGGACCCACTGGCCTGGAGGAACAACGTACCAGAGGCTGGAGGTGAGGGGCAGAGGTAGGAAGTGAATTCTAGCCACTGTTCTGGGCCATGTTCCGGTCAATGAAAAAGCTCCATCTTCGGTTGAGGGTGGGGGTCGGCTCACACTCAGCGCACAGGGGCTGAGTGTGTCAGCAACTCCCGGTGGGGAGTCAGGAAGACCAGCTGGGGCCCTGAGGCTGGGCTGAGAGGCTGTGGCTGCAGGACCCTGGGAGGGAAGGGGCAGAGCTGGGAAGGGGCCTTTGAGCCCGGCTTTGGAGGAGCCGGAAGTGCCGCCATGGAGATGGGGAGGGGAGGCGGACAAGTCCCCGGAGGCTCACCCTGGCCACCCTGGAGGGCCGGCGCCACCTGCTTTGACCATCCGACAGAGACCAGAAGGCCACTGCTGCCTCCTGAGGAAGAATGTGAGGGAGCCCGAGGCGCCCTGGGCCCCGAGCTGGGACACTGGTCTGACCCCTGGAACGTACAGGACCACCTGAGCCATCAGGGCCTCTCTGCGCCTCCTTGCCCCTGGTGATGGGAGACCAGCAGTCTCCCGGGGGCTGGGGGCCCCAAGGAGCACCTGTGAACAGCACACAGGTCCCGCTTAGGGCAGGGAGGGGGTAAGCAACAGAGGGGATGACAAAGGGCCATGCTTCTGGCCTCAGGCACGGGCGCAGCAGGGCCCTGGGGCCTGACGGCAGAGGGATGGTGGTTAGGAGGCCAGCGCATCTTGAGTCACCAGGAAAAAGGGCCCAAGCAGAGACGGAACACCAAGGAACAGCCACTCTCTCAGGAACTGGGGTCCCCGAGAGGGGACCATGATTCCCCCTATTTGCCAAGTTCAGGGTCTGCAGGGCCATCACTTAACAGCCAGGTGACTATGTTCTCTGACTGCGTGGCCTGGGACTGGTCTCTTTCCTGGCCTGAGCCTCAGCTTCTTCATCTGTAAATGGGTGAGGAGTCCCTCTTCTCCAGGGTTAAGAAGAGCTAACTCTCAGGAAAGCCACCGCAAGGAAGGAGTTCTGTGCATGGTGGCCACTCCCAGACCCCTGGCCTTGGCCTGTCTTGGGCTCTGCCACCCCGGGGGCCCTTCATGTCCTCCTTCTGAGCCACAACGGCCAGCAAAGGGGCAAGGGACCTGAAGCTGCAGGCTGGCACCCACAACCCTGTCAGAGCAAGAGGCGAGGAGGGGTTATGTGCATGCCTGCCTGAGAAAGACAGAGACAAGGGCAAGAGGGGGAGAGGGACAGGGCAGAGGGAGACACCAAGAAACAAAGAGGCACGCAGACAGAGGGAGAGACACAGAGCCAGCAGGCGCCTTGCTGAGAGCAGGGCCAGCCCCGATGGCAGAGGCGGGTGCCCCTTCTCCAGGCGGCCAGCTTCACCCAGAGGCAAAGGAAGGACGCGGTTTATGTTCATCTTGGTGAAGGGGTGCGTGAGAGCCCTCCTGCTGGGATCGGGGAGGGGCGGACCTCGGAGACTGGCGGGTGCTGGGGGCCGGGGACCTGGCATGATGCTGCCTGGGTTGGAATCCAGCCCCTACACCAGCTGTGCCATCTCAGGCTGCCCAGTTCCCTCTCCAAGCCTCAGTTTCCTCCTCTGCACAATGAGGTGACTACAACATTGCCTGATTTCGACTTGCCAGGCCCAGGAGAGAAGTCACTGCACCTAAGGGCTTCTCCTGGGGCTTGATGGCAGCCTGCGATACCCCCACAGCATCCTCGAGAATCTTCCAGCGGAGCTCCCCGAGACAGACACACATGGGGCCTCGCCGAATGTTAGCTCCTCACGAGGGTGACTCCCGTTAGCACCCATAACTCTGGCTGGGCTAGCAGTGACCCCGGGAAGGAACCTTCTGTCCCTGCCCACCCCCCGCCCCCACTGCCCACCTCCCACCGAGCATCCTGGGGGGTCCTACCTGCAGAAATCAGCAACGAGAGGACGGCGAGCACGTTCAAGGGCTGCTGGCCACAACTGGTCATCGTTTGGCTTGCATCGATCCGTCGAGCGCTGCCTGTAGAATGAGAGCCGAGAGAGGCCAGCTGCGGGCCGTCCTGCCTGTCGAGCGGACCACTGACTCTGCTGCCCGCGGCGGGGCCAGCAGGCACGGGCGGGGACGCGAGTGTGCCGGAGCAGGGGCCAGGATGCGGATGGGGGCAATGCCGCCATCCAATTTCCTTTCTGGGATGAATGAGTTCCCCAACCAGTCAACTGTCACCTCCCTTTCTTTTCACGGCAAAACCAGACTTCATCAAAGGGGTGCGGATGGATCAGGTGGTGGAAATAACCAGCAGGCTGAGGGTGGTGGGCACGGGAATGAGAATGGGGGTGAGCAAGGGGACTAGAAGTGAGCTCGTGCAGCTGCTAGGGGCCGGCAGGACCCAGGTCTCCCTGCTGTGTTCTAACGGGGACTTCCCTCCACCGCCCCTGCCCTGACCCCCTCCCTGCCCCACCCCCCAACCCCCACCGCAAGCATGCATCCAGCCAGCACCTTCCAGGCATTAGGGACCCAGCAACGAGCCAAACGCACTCAGCAGAGCTGACAGGGCACAGACAAATGGATGAGGAGTCCACAGGCTACGAGCCCCCTGGGGTCACACCCCAAATACCGAAAGCAGAGACTCGGATACGTGTCCACCCACGTCCACAGCAGCACAGTTCACAGCAGTGAAGGGAAGGGACAGCCTGAGCGCACACCGACGGGTGATGGGTAAACACCACACGGCAGGTGCTAACTGTGGAGCATCACTCAGCCTTCAAAAGGGAGGAAACGCTGCCACAGGCGGCAACACGGATGAGCCCCGAGGCGGCTATGCTCAGTGAAACAAACCAGACGCACAAAAAGACACATACTGGGTGGTCCCGGTCATCCGAGGTCCCTAAAGGAGTCAAGTTCACAGAGACAGGAAGTAGGATGGCGGGTGGGGGGCTGGGGGAGGTGGAGAGAGTGCTCCTTGGGGACAGAGCTCCCGTTTGGGATGAGGACAGAGTTCTGGAGGTGGGTGGTGGGGGTGGAGGAAGTGTTGCAGACCGAGGGGCAGCAGGTGCAAAGGCCCTGAGGTGAGAGCAGCAGGGAGCCAGGGGAGGTTGGGGGAGGGGCGGGCACCCGCAAGCCCCCTAGGGCAGGGCCTTGGCTACTTTACATCAGGTTGTTGAGGCTTCAGGAAAAACCTGAGAGACAGGTTCCCTGACTATCATCACCCCCACTCCCCGGGGGTTTGAGAGCTCAGGCTGGGGAGGAGGCCCAAGCGTGCCCTGCGTACTTGGCGTGGACTGCTAGAGCCCCACCGGGGTTGTAGCTGCATGTGGCTGGGGATGGATTTGCTGAGCACCTACTATGTGCCACGTTCTGGGTCAAGTGAGGTCCTGTGCGCCACCCTCTGCCCTCCCAGCTCTCCCGACCAGGGAGAGCTCGGGGACCCCAGCATGGGTCCGGGGCAGCTCTGAATCCTGAGTGGAGGCAGGAAGCTACCGGGGGGTGGGGTGGGGGGCAACTCAGAGGCTGGAAGTGTCGGACCAGGAGAGGGGGTCAGATTCACCACCAAACACGGGGGACCCTCAGATCCCTGCCCCTGCTCTGCGGCCCCTCCCCGGGCAGCTCACTTGGAGCAGGGGCGGCAGGGAGGCACCAGCGTGTCAGGGCGGCTCTGAAGTGTGGTGAGCCAGAATAGGAAAAGAGGGTGGCAGGGCCAGGAGACGCAGCCCGAATGCCTGAACACAGTGCTCACTCACGGTGACGTCGGTGCCAGCCCCTGGGGAGGGCCCCCGCCCACCCCTCCACCCAGGCCTCTCTGCTCCCCCCCACCACGAGCAGCCCTGCCCCCACGGGCTTCCAGCTTCTTAATTGCTCTGAGTCTGGGCCTCCTCCCCGCCTCCCTCAGGGCACTCCTGGGAGGATGAAGGAGATTAAAGCATTTGAAAGTGCTTAGGAAAGGATTTCATACTGGGGAGACCTAAGGATCACCCCGGGAAAAGACCCTGTGAGGGGTGGGGAGTGACAGGTCCTGAGCCCCCATCTGCAGGTGGGTAAGCTGAGGGTTCCCTGAGGGCCAAGACGGCCTCCAGACTCTGGGCTCCTCTGGCCCCTGTAGGGTGGGGCCACCCATTTTTTGAGCCGGGGCTGCAATCTGAGAGCTGGTGGGTTCACTGAACAAATGCTAGGGTGGGGGTCCTCCTCCGCCACGGGCCCAGCCCTCCCTCATGCTGCCCCTACTCCCTACAAAGCCCTGCACGTATGGAGGGGGGCTGTCACTCACACCTGGGGTGCCCGCCTCTCTTTCCTTTGGTCTCTTGTGAGACCAAATCCTGTACTGCCTTAGAAGCTGGTCTAATGCCACCTCCTCCAGGAAGCCTGCCTTGATTCCATCAGCTGGAAGCAGCTTGTCCCTCCATTGAGGCTTATCATATTCCAACTCATCTCTCATTAATGTGTTAATTCAATGATTCATTTATGTATTCTCTCAGCATCCACTCATTGACCGCCCCCCCACCCCCAGCCCGCCCCGCTCTGGGCCAAGGCCTTGGCTGGGTTCTAGGGACTCAGGGTGTGCTGGGTGAGGGTGCCCACCAGCTCTATCTTATAGGACTGGTCCTCACGCTCTGTTCTATCAGACCATGAAAGTCCGGGTCAGGGCTTGGCATAGCCTGGGTGAGAGCCCCAGCCTGGCTGACTCTGATTCTTGGCTTCTTGGGGGCACTGAAGCAACAGTGGCCTCAGGGCCTGCTTTGGGTGTGAAGGTCCCGCCCAGCACAGGTGTACCCACCACGGGGATGTGCTGTGCCTGCCGCGTCCATACCCCCGTCCTGCTCAGCCCCCTCCCCCATTCATGCCTCCAATCTCCACCATGTCCCCCTGTGTGGCCGCCTAGGATGAGTCAATGGGTGATGGATGCCACATCCCTGCTGGTGGGACAAGGGTTGGGGTGGGGGCTGCCCACCTCCCCAGGCCCCCCCGGGCAGCTGAGGTGTCAGCACTGAAGACTGAATTTGTGGTGGAAAGAAAACCCTGCAGAGAGTTACTGGGAACTTACATAAAAATTCCATTTGTCACGACCCAAGACAGCAAAGCTCGAAGCCAGCCAGCGACTCTGTTCCTGGCCGGGCCAGAACAAAGCGGCTTTGGATACCAGCCCTGCGGGGTTCCCATGAGAAGGCCAGCCCAGGGGTCACGCCGTCTGTAGCACCCACATTCGCCGGAGCCTGCAGAGGGGGACCTGGGTGTGTCACACTGGTGACATTTGGGGGCAGCCCCCCCAGCAGAGGCAGGAGTTGGGGCTGGCAGAGTGAGCAGCCCCCCCAGCCCCGCCCCGCAGGGCTGGCCCTGCCTCTGGGGCTGCGCCCCGGGGCTAGCTCAGACCAGCCGGCTTCTCCATGGGTGCTGGGTGCTGGCTTTTCACCATGTTTTCTCAGATGATCCCCGACAGCCCAATCAAGCAGCCATCAAACTCCCATCTGGTAAAGGACACTGAGGCTCAGACAGGTGAAGTGACTTGCCTGCGGTCACACAGCTGCCCACCGGCTCCACCAGGGAGCAAGCCCAGTCTCCAAGCAGGCGGTTCCTCCAGGCACTTAGGAGTTTCCAGGGCCTCCGGAGCCCCCCAACCCCCAGAAGGCACATCTACTACAGACAAATTCAATTTATCATGGTGGTTTAGTCGCTCAGTCGTGTCCGACTCTTGAGACACCATGGACTGTAGCCCGCCAGGCTCCTCTGTCATAGGATTTCCCAGGCAAGAATACTGCTGTGGGTTGCCATTTCCTTCTCCAGGGGATCTTCCGGACTGAGGGATCGAACCTAGGTCTCCTGTACTATAGGCGGATTCTTTACCGACTGGGCTATGAGAGAACCTCTAATTGATCGTCCCTGGTTCTATTCCTCTGAGAACCAGTAAACCGCCCACCGTGGGAGCTGGTGGCCGATGGTAAAAAAGCTCGCATCGCAGGGAGAACGTTCTGGGTGAGCGGGACTCCCAGAGCGGATGGCCTCCAGAAGCATGCGTCAAGCACGCATCTCCGCGTCCACCCCTTGGGTCAGCCGGGGACTGCTGTTCCCAGATCCGAGGAGTATTTTTAAACACCGAATTTGGCAAGGCCTGAGTGTAAGGGAAGGAGGGCATGTGAAGAGAAACAGAGCCGGCGAAGATGAATTAAACCCCACCAGCAACAACAGATCGGTTCTCGAGTCAGCCAGGCCAGGCAGGGCTGGGGACAGGGGCAGCGGTGGGGAGGGGCGCTGGGCCTTGGGCGCTGGGCAGGGGGCCACTGCCCCAGACCCCAGCCCCCCAGGACCCTGCACGCCTGGTGACCACTGGCACCACACCTAGACTCTCCTCTTCTCCCAGCTTCTCCCAGACCCCTGCTCACCCTACCACGAGCTCCCCTAGGTGTGGCCAAGAGCATCAGTTCTTGCCTGGACCAGGTCAAGGCCAGTGGGCCTCGAAGGGCAGGCCTTGAACTTGGGCCACACTGCCTGGCTCCACCTTTTGTAACCACTCCCTGTGTGTCCTGGGACAAGTCTCCTTGGCCCTAAAAGGAGGATAAAAATAGTAGCTAATTCACAGAGTCCTTGGGATGATTGAACGAAGTGACGCATCTGAGGGCTTGGAAACGGGGCTTGGAACTCAAAAGTGTCCGTGGGGAGCGCCGCTCCTTGCCGGCCCCCAGCTGGCTCTGCCCCAGCCTCGCCCACCAGGCCAGGTCCTATGGGCCTAGGACCAGCTTCCCAAAGTGCCCATCCGACCACCCGCCCGCCTCCTCAGGTTCAAGTCCACGCCCTGTAAGCCTGGAACCAGCTTTCAAGGTTCAGCGGGGGTGCCCATCTCTCAGTGAAGCTTCCCTCCCTCTAATTCTCTCACTCCCCCGGGTGGGCTCCAAAGGCTGGCACGGTTGAGAGCGTGCTGCCTGCTCGGTTTGTGTCCCGACTTGAGAGCAAATGGGTTGGAGAAAAATAAGTGGCAGGCAGGGGGGTGTGGAGAACCCAGACCCCTTGCCGAGGGGGCGCCTGGCCTCTTCAGACACCGCCACCTGAGCCCTGTGTTATTTCACAGCATCGAGGACGAAGAATCGCCCGTGACTAGTTACGCACCTGTCACCCAAACACGTCCCACCTTGACCCATCCCTGCAGGGCTGCAGCTCTGCGGGGCGAGGACAGCTCCCATGCCAGCTTCTGGGCGCCAGGCACAGGTGGCAGAGCACAGGAGTCAGGGCCTCTGCTCAGGCTGGCCCTTCCCTGGGCATCCCTTCCCCCGACTCCAATGTCCACATCGGACCTACCACAAGGCCCAGCTCAAGTGCCACCTGGCCCAGGAAGCTGGTGAGGCGGCTCACCCTCTCGACCCCTAGTGTCCAGGGAACGGGTCCTCTTTTGCATGCCCATCAGTGAACAGGCCTCTGCTAGGGGCCAAACCCAGGGCTGGGTGGCATTGGGGTTCAGCCACAGACAAGAAGGACCAGGTCTGGCTGCCACGGGATGGCACGGGGACTGTGGGGGAGAGTCAGGAAGCAAGTGATCCCATGATGAGCTAGTAACTACGCCTGGGTGTTCTTCTTATTAACAGCAATATGAGCTCTGTGAATTAATAATGAAACAAGGGCAGAGCCCTCTGGGGCCTCATGAACAGTCCTGCGGGCAGAACAGGTGCCCACCAGATGGGTATCGGAACTAACCCTGGAGACAGCGGCCGGGCGCCCGCCCTGGGCCGGGAGGCGAGGACTCTGACAAGCTCACCTACTTCTTGACACCCTGAGGGCTATTCCCCTGCCGTCCCTGGGGTGCAGGTGGAGAGGCAGGCAGGGAAGAACCAGGATTCAAAGCCCGCGCTCTGCTCCTGCGCCCGGTCCTCATGGGCAGGTGGGTGTGTCACACTCCAGGCAGCCCACGTGTCCACACACATGTCTGCAACTGCACACACAGGCACAGGCGTGCACCCCTCCACGCCACGACCCACACACACTGGGGACCGGCACACGCAGCCCCGGCAGCGAGTTTACCCCCCAGCAAGTCCTCAAGCGTCCAGGCCCTTCCATAATCCTGGGTTTGTGAACCTTTGTGTTAAGGACAACGCCCACTTCGAGGTTATGAAATCTCAGTCCAAACGTGAAGTCCAGGAATAGACGCCAGTGTGAAGCAAGATCAGAGCGTGTCCTCCTGACCCTGAGGGCCTGTGGAGGGCAGGCGGGAAGCCAGGAAGTGGGCCGGACTCAGGCCAGCAGTCATGGCCACGGCCTGTGTTGGGTGCCCTTCCCCATCTTCTCAATCACGCTGCACCCGCCCTGATGGCGTGCACTCTCTCCGTGAATCAGTCAAGCACACGGGGCCTCCCGGCATCCCTGTGCCTGAAACCCACCCTCCCCTCAAAGTCAGAGAGCTGCCTTTCAAAATGCAAATCCCATTGTACCATCACTGATTAAAACCTTCCAAGGGGGTGCTTTCTTGGTGGTCCAGTGGTTAAGACTTTGCCTTCCCTGGTGGCTCAGTTGGTAAAGAATCCACCTGCAATGCGGGAGACCTTGGTTCAATCCCTGGGTTGGGAAGATCCCTTGGAGAAGGGAAAGGCTACCCACTCCAGTATTCTGGCCCAGAGAATTCCATGATCTATATAGTCCATGGGGTCGCAAAGAGTCGGACACGACTGAGCAACTTTCATTCACTCCCGATGCAGGGACCGGGGTTCGATCCCTGGTCAGGGAACTAGATCCCATATGCTGCAACTAGGACCCAGTGCAGCTGAATAAAACTCCCCGCACAAAACACAAAAAACCTTCCAAGCACCTCCCACAGCACTGGGGTGAAGGCCAGATTCCTGCCAGGGTCCTGACCCCTCCCTGGCCAGGAGGCCCACCTTCCAGCCACACTGACCTCCCTGCAGCCCCTTTACCACGGCCCCCACCCAATCCTGTGCCCACCCCTCTCCTGGCAGATTCAGATGAATCCCCCAGAGCCAGTGTTCACCAAGAGGTGTCCCCCCGACCCAGATATAAGGTCAGGAACCCTGCTGTGTGCGCTCACAGCCTGTCTACCTCTCCGCATACAGATGGTGGTTCATAGTTGCATGCTGGGTACAGTGGCTCTGTCTGAGCTATGTCTGTCTGCTCCCCTAGACTGCAGACTGTAAACTGGAGAATGGCTGAGACCCAGAACCGGTGGCATAGTTTGCAGGGCCCAGGGCAAAATGAAAAATACAGAGAAATATCTTCGTTCAAGAATCACCAAGCATTTGTAGACAGCCAAGGCAGAGCATTAAACCAAGTGTGGACCCTCTGAGCACGGACTGCACACTGTGAAGCCGGTCCGGCTGACACTGCTTGGTTTTACCACGATGTAACATAGAGCCCCTGAGAAGGCAGTGGCACCCCACTCTAGTACTCTTGCCTGGAAAATCCCATGGACGGAGGAGCCTGGTGGGCTGCAGTCCATGGGGTTGCTAGGAGTCGGATACGACTGAGCGACTTCACTTTCACTTTTCACTTTCATGCATTGGAGAAGGAAATGGCACCCCACTCCAGTGTTCTTGCCTGGAGAATCCCAGGGACGGAGGAGCCAGGTGGGCTGCCATCTATGGGGTCACACAGAGTCAGACACTACTGAAGCGACTTAGAAGCAGCAGCAGCAGCATAAAGCCCGGCACATGGCAGTGTCAGTTGCTCAGTCGTGTCTGACTCTTTGTGACCCTGTGGGCCATAGCCCCTCAGGCTCCTCTGTCCATGAGACTCTCCAGGAAAGAATACTGGAGTGGGTTCAGTTCAGTTCAGTTGCTTAGTCGTGTCCGACTCTTTGCGACCCCAAATGGAATGGGTTGCCATTCCCTTTTCCAGAGAATCTTCCCGACCCAGGGTTCAAACCCAGGTCTCCTGCACTGCAGGCAGATGGAAAGGACCAGAATTGGTAGCAGGGCACCCAGCACATCTAGTCAATTAGCAAATGCTCCATTAATGGCACACAAGTAAGCCCTTTTAAACACTTGTTGGAGTGGTTGAATGAATGCAGATATTATCATTTCTATTTTTCAAATAAATTGAGCTCAGAGAGCCTAAGTGGCTTGCTTAGAATTGGAGGGTGGCAGGCCTGGGTTTCGAACTCAGGTTTGTCTGACCCCAAGCAGGGGCTCACAGTGGGTTCCGGGGAAGATGGCACAGGTTTTGGAGCTGGTCTCCCCTGGCCTAGAATCTGGGTCCTGCTGCTAAGTAGCTGAGTCTTCTGGGCTTCCTCATCTGTAAGATGGGAACCATGACCCTGCCGCTTGCTGGGGTGAGAAAGACGGGAAGCACCAGAGCTGCTCGCAGGGCAGCCAGCACATCTCGCAAGTTAGCAAATGCTCCGGAGACAGCTCTCACCTGCTGGCACCTACTGTTGTTTCTAAAGCTGATGGGTTCGGTCCCTGAGAGGTTGCTGTGTGCCCTTGAGCAAAGCAAAGTATGTTTAAATTCTTCCTTTCAAGAGTAGCGCCCTTAGCTAGCACTGACTTCCTTCCAGCTTCCCAGGTGGTGGAGTGGTAAAGAATCCATCTGCCAACGCAGGAGACACGGGTCCAATCCCTGAGTCGGGAAGATCCCCTGGAGGAGGAAATGGCAACCCACTCCAAGGTACTTCTTGCCTGGAAAATCCCACAGACAGAGAAGCCTGGCGGGCTAACGGTCCATGCGGTCGCAAAGAGCCGGACTTGACTGAGTGACTGATCACGCGTGTGTGACTTCCTTCCGCTTTGTCTGATTGTTAATTGCTTCCCTGTGCGGCACCAGCTCCTTGGGGTGGGGTGGGGGCGTTCTGTGCCTCTCTACCCCCCACAGAGGATGCTCTGCACACAGTAGGTGCTGAATACATGTTTGCTGCCCCAAGAGCAGGAACTCTGCCGACACTCATGGACCTGAATGCCAGGTTGGCTTTACTGCAAAGAGCGCATTCCCGTGGGCACAGGTGAGATGCAGTCTGGGGCCTGAGCGTGACTCTCGCTGAGACGGGAGGGCAACTTTCACTGCCGACACCAGCAGTGACCTCAGGGGTCAGCCCTGGGTGGATGCCGCACACCCAAGCCAAGAAACCAACTCCAGAGTCTCGGAGAGCCCAGGTGGGACAGCGCAGAGTCCTGGATCTACATCCCCTGACCCCACCCACCGTCCCTGTATCAGGCAGGCTTGACAGTGCTTGCTGTACATGGCCAGTGTAGGGTCAACTCAGGAGGGGGTCGGTGAGCTCTGCAAGGTGCCCTGTGAGGTGTCAGCGCGGGTGTGACCATGGAACTGCGTGCAGGGCACCAGCAACTTGGAAACCACCTGCTCGCCCAGTCCCTCCCTCAAGAGAACATTCTAGCTGATCCCTGGAAGGGCCTCCTCCCCACCCCCACCAACCCGGTTCTGGTTCGAGTTCTAAGCCTGGCTAGTTTCCGCCCACCCTTCCTGCTCTCACCAGGCCCTCCAGGCAGGCCCCTTCCTTGAATGTTTGAGGCAGGCACTGCTGCTCCCCCATTTCACAGGTAGGGAAACTGAGGCCCAGGGAGGGGAGCCATCCACCCGAGGGCATGCAGCTGAGGCTGGGCTGGAGGCCTGGATGCTCTGCTCCCTGCTTGGGGCCACGGCCAAAGGCACGTTGGTCCCCCGCTCCCAGTTAAGGAGAGGGCTTAGCTGAGAGCTCAGGAAGCCCTCTGCCTCTATGTTCTCTCGAGTTATTTGGCTACACCATGGAGATAAAACAACCAACCCCTGGAAATCCCAGCGGTATTTTTTTCCCCAGTGGAGAAACACAAAAATATCACATGAAGAATGAATCACTTAAAAGTGTCAGGCCAGGGAGAAGAAAGACAGACCCGCAGACTGTCAGAGGGCGCCCTGATTTCTCTCCCCACTCTGGGGGCCCCTTTCCAGCTCCTTCTGTGGGAGGGGGCTCTGGCTCCAGGGACCCTTCTTCACTGAGGAGAACAGAAGTAAGCACAGCCTCAGTTTCTCGTCTGTAAATGGGGATAACATGCCCCCCTTGAAGGACTGTTGGGAGCGGCCACGGAGGTGGGGGAGGCCTCCATCCAGCAGCATTGGGCTAGGGACCGCAGACACAGTGGTGGGCTGAACAGAC